>NW_006383006.1:2630632-2637194 GCF_000327345.1 Myotis davidii
GGAGGGAGTGCGCTCCATCTCCAGAGTGGCCTCTCGGATCCGGAGAGAGCCGGAAGGGGGGAGGGGGTCAGGGTCCCAATCCCAAACTAGTCGCCGGGAAAGGGGTACGGGGAACCCGCCGCAAATAGGTCGATTCGTGAAGAGGCGCGCCAGGTCTCAATGACCCTTTCGTCCCTCCTTTTCCACGGCGTCCCCCCACCTTCCCTTAATAGGCAAAAACTCGCTGTCCTGCTCACCCCCGACATAGGAGCAGCTGAGCAATCCAGCAGCTGACACCCAGACACCCTCCCATTAGGTACATTCCCATAACATCCGCCTTCCCCTCAGATGCTTCTGCCCCTGACCAAAGACGCAGCCCGACTCTTCCAGCGCCCGGGCTGCCAGGCAGGGCCAGGACACCACCCTCTGCTGCTGCCGCCGGAGGATGATGTCGCCCAGCCCAGCCCGGGAGGTGTCCTCTCACCGTCCTGGCCTCACTGGCCTCTGCCTGGTTCTGGGTCCAGGCTGGCCTCAAAGCCAGTTATGTTCCGCTACCCCCATTCCCTCACACTGCCCACCCCACTGGACCAGCTCCAGACGCATCAGAGAGGCATGAACTCTCTTCCCGTTATCCCCATCCCACCTCCCCACCACAGCATCCCCCGTGCCCTTGCCCAGCCCCTCGGTTCTTACCCTGGGTGTGAGAGGAAGCCCCTCATGGAGGCTAAAGCTCCGGCCTCAGCCGGCAGCTTCAAGGAAGAGTCTGGGGCTCTTGGGGTGGGAATGGGGGGGGGGGGGCGCTAGATGGCGAGGGCGGTGCCAGGGCGGGGAAGAGGGGCTGGTCCATGACGAGGCACTGGAGACTTAACTGTTTCTGTGCCTTTACAGTGTCAGGGCTCCAGTGCCTCTCCCATGGCTCTGGGGGTCTGAAGAGTTGTCCAGCAGCTCAAAGAGCCAGGGTGGTCTCCAATGGCCCACAGAACCCTTCTCCCCCAATCCTGCTCAGTCAGGAAATACTCCTTTAGCATCAGCCAAAAGACCAAAGCCCTGTGCTCTGGCACACTGTGGGGGACAGAGGAGGTACGGGCTGCCTGCCCCGCCCCTTCTCTCAGGAACCATCTGCTGCCTCTCTCCGCAGACCCTGGGAGTGACCTTCAATCCCTGGAGGAACGGGAGACAAAGGGGCTGAGGGCCTGAAAGCAGGGGCAGGAGTGAGGGGACTGCTTGAGACGAAGGCTGGGGAGCGCAGTTGTGCTGAGCTCTGTCGGTGGCTTCTGAGCCACAGCTACAGAAACCAGGGGAGGGCAGAAATAGGTATCATTTTGGGTTGGAGGGTAGTTCGAAATTCTAGAGTGGACACATGGTCCTAGACAATCTGGGGTGGGGCACAGGAACCCTGGGATCATGCAATTTTCTGCACTTGTGTATGTCTCTTTGATGTCTCTGTCTTATACTATCTTAAGCCTTCTAATATTGGCTGTTTCCCGTAGTCTCTGCCTCTGTCTCAGATTTAGTGACATGCTTTAGGATTCAAGGGGAGGAACTGGAGATCTCTAGCATTCAGTTCCAACCTGGTGATGCTCATGCTCCCACAAAGTCCTTCCCAGCCTTCTTCCTTTCCATCAGCCTTCCCCAGGCCTGGCCAACTCCTAAAGCCTTCCTCACATTGACATCCACCCACTCACACACCAGCACCGGCCCCACCCTTGCCCCAGGCTGCCAAGAATTGCTTTTGAAGGTCAGAGAAGCCAAAATAGTCTCTGCTCTCAGCATCCCCCATCCCCCCTAAACTGCAGCCAGAGTAGAGGAGGAGCTGAGTCACCAGTACTGGGGAGAGGGGGAGACAAAGGAGGAGGAATCTTTCCTCAGATCCGGGGATGCAAAGCAGCAGCATGGCAACAGCCTCATTTGGATAGAGGAAGCCATCTGCAGAGATACAGAACACAAATCAGGCTGAGTTCCGAGCATCACAAAAGAGAAACACATCCCTTCTGCAACTTCATGATCCTTATTTCCTCCCATCTCAAGCCTTCTATCTTCTCTCTGCTTTCTAGGGCCCTCTAGGGTGGGCTAAGAGGGAAACTTGAGTAGACATTGGCTTGAGAACAAAATAACATTTCCCACCCCAGTGCAGAGCCCACCCTTATTCTCAGATGCTGTCCCCAAGGACCACACCCTGGGCCTGGTTTCATCTCGCTGTGGAGTTTTCCCTCAGCACTCACCCTCTGAACAGCCACCCACCACAACCAATCCTTCACCTGCTGTGTTCTGCTGCAATGAAATTGTGAGGTGCCTGAGCTCAGACACAAAGAGACATCCAAAGTCCTGGATTTGAGACCTGACTCTACTATTTTATTAATCATGCAATTAAATGTCAATTGGCCTCTCTGAAAGCTTGCTTTCACTTTAACGTGAGTATAACATTAGTACCACTCTCCAATAATGCTGTGAGGAGTGAATGGCACAAAAGATGAAAAAGTGCTTCATTCTTAGAATCCTAAACCTGCAGTGTACAAGTACCACTGGAAATCTCTCTTCTGTAGAAGATTCATGAGCGGGCATCTAGGTCATGCTAAATCAGAATCTCAAACCAGACTAACTCTACAGTGTACCCTTAGCTCTCAGCTAAACCCAGAACTGGAAGTGCCTACAGGAAAGGGCTTCACGTCCCATCCATGTCCCTGCTTTCCCATTCTAGACAGCAATGCAACCCCCAGCTGTAGGGGACAACGAGCTGCTCTATTAATTCAGAATGGCTTTCATTGGAGGTAACAGAACTAGCACTTTCAGTGGTAATGAAGAGTCAGACAGAAGACCTCCAAAATGGCCCTTCAGCCTGTGCATCTTAGAGTCCCAGAATACCAATCACGAATTATAAATTATGAAGTCCTCTCCCTTTTCTATAGGTGCCCGAGGGTAGAAATATCAGAATGTTATTTAAACTCAGTTTTCCACTGTCCTAACTGTTTCTGGGTTTGTTTGATAATGTTTGGAAGCCCCAGTTTTTTGCAGGGGTTAGAAAGGAAGGCTCCCAAGTCACCATTGGAGACTGACTACCTAGTACAAAATTCACCTAGGAAATCATTACCAGTTTTGACCACTAGAAGGAGCTGGACCACTCCAGCTCTACTTCGGAGGGACCCTCCTTTTCCCAGTGTGGAGGGTGTGGAGGGGGAGGTGGCTAGGAATGATTGTGCTCTCCCTGTCATTGTAGGGTACAGTTTTGTCCCCTTTTTAAGCATTTTGGCAGAGGGCTTACGCAGAGGTGAGAAGGCTGGCAGTCCAGCCTCCGGGGTGGTCAGAAAGGATTAAGTCATAAGGTACTAGCATATCCCCTTGAGCCCATCCTAGCAGCCTGGTTCCCTTCGCCTCCCCATTAAAGGGAGGTGGAAGGGAGGGGCAGTGTCTGCAGCTGCTCTAGGCTGACTGTTGTTTGTGGGGACAGCTGAAAGAGGAGCCAGCAGGGGTGGGGCTGTGGCTGTCTTGAGCCTTGTGGGTTTTTCCAGGAAATTCTCTACTATTCTCCAGGGACATAAACCAGGCCACCAAAAAATAAAATAAATAAAATGTTCAAACCTAAAAAAATTCAGTAGGCTAAAGTAAGCCCTAGTCTTGGGTATATGGCCCTAACTACCCACCTCCCCCCCGCCCCAGGACACCATGGTATAACTCTTTGATTGAAAAGGTCTAGTTGGTGTTTATATATCAGTGCTTGTTTAGTGAGAGTAACTATGCATCTCTCTGTAAGCATATTTCCAAGCATCCTCGCATCTTAATTTAAAAAATGGCCAAGTATTTTGGTTTAAGTTCTGTACATTCATACATCATTCCAGAAAGCAGCCTAATCTTAAGTCTCTGTAGCCAAAAGGATGGGATTAGAGCATTCAGGGTAAATTACTAATATCCGCAGTTACTCCTCAAACTTCGGTTCAATCATTAATTTCATCTGTTATCATCCCCTATCCAATTTTGCACCTAAGCTCCTAGGAATAATAAGTGGTAAAACTATTGATTTTCAATCATCCGTGCTAATGGAGGAAGCCATGACATGAGTAATTCTAAACAGAAGGCAGTCTCAAAACAGTGAGCGTCTAGCTTCACAGAAAGCAGTCGCATCAAGAAAATGCCAGCCTCACATGTTTTAAATGCTGCACATATTCCTAGGATAATAAAGCATTAGTCATATTCACCTTGTCTTCTCTCTCCGGTAGCATCTTCAGAGGAGTCAGTGATCAGAGAAATGACCAAAGATGTGGCAGTTAGCAGGAGGAGCGGGAAGAGAAGGGGACATGACTATGTGCTATACTGAATAATTGAGAATAATCTACATAAGATATGAATTCAGTCGTCTTATGCGGTAACTGTTGAGCTGGATGGATTTCTATAGTCCATAAAGGCACTGGCTCATGGATTGGTATGCCAACATTTACCAACAACGGGTCCAGAGTGCCCAGCACTTTTATAATGAGACGTAGAACTTTCTGAAGTCTCCCCACAGATACTGTCATGGACTGATAGCTCCTAAAATATTATTTTCTTAAATACCGACCCATTTCTCCCACCCAGCAGAATGGGGAACCGCATGCTGTGCACTTTGATCTCAAAGTCAAACCTCAAAGTAGCAATAAATGCAGGAGACCCTGCTTCCACTCTGGCTCTGATGGTGCTCATCAGCCTTTTGTACCAGATTTCTGCTCTGCTCTGGAGATCTGTTGCCTGAACCACAGGAGAAACCAGAAACCCTGAAACCTGAAGAGTAGGCTGTGCAGTCTGAGGGAAGTTCTAAGCAAGGATCTCAAAGGCAAGTGGGGGACTCAAGGGTCTCTGTAAAGGGAGCAAGAGGCTGGGGTACACAAAGGGGGGAACACAAAAAGAGAGTGAATTTGTGCATGGAAGATGATCGGTCATTCATGAGAAGTGCATTTGTTTCCTTAGTGCATGTCAACAGCTGTCCATAAACCACCCTCAAGTAAAAATTACATTCTCCGGGTTCTTCCACCCTCATACCATCTCTCTGAGAAGTGTACTGGATATGTGGGAATAGTTAGGGAGCTTTACAACTTTCCCCCGAGGAATCCCTCCCTCCTCCCCCACCCAAATCTCCCACAAGGCCAGTTCTACCAGGGAGAGTGGATCTCTGCTCTTCAGTGACCAACCCCCCCCCCACCCAAAGAACTGAGACAAATGCCACTAGTCCTAACCTTTGACCTCTGAAGAGAAGTGAGCTAGGTGCCGGGTAATGAAGAGTCTCAATTGTTGGTTCAGATCAAAGGATGATAAGTCAATGTTCCAGGAGAGAATCCCTGCGAGAGAAAAAGAAACAAAGAGCACTCTAGATCAGATCAGAGGGGCTGGACTTCAGGGAGCACTTGCAGGCTCACAAGAAGGATTAGGAGAGGGAGAGGAGAAGGACAGCTGCCATGATCAGTCACACTGATACTTTTAAGAAAGGTGGTTAGTGCCTGTGTCTGTCTCCCAGCCTTTCCTGGCCTTTGCCTGAGCCAGGGGCAGAGGGGCAGAGTTTAGGCTAAACTTGGTCATTAATGAGTTTGTATGTAGCAATTTTCTTGCAGAGTTGCCCTATTGTGATAGAAGTGACACCCAAGGGACTGTTCCTAGATAGGGGGAGGGGGCGGGGGGGGCTGCCTTCCCTGTCCTGATAGCTAAGTAGGATTCTGGACTCTCCTTCTGTTCCCCCCTCCTTCCCTCCACCCCTCGGAGGCTTCCTTCCACCCGCAGGTGGCTCCGCAGCACTGCGCCACTGGCTGTCAACTAGGGAGGGAGGTGAGGACTGAGAGCTTGTGGCCACAAAGGTCACTCTCTCAGGTTGGCCGCCCACACTGGGAGATTTGAGATTTGTCCGCAGCGTTCAGAAAGCACCCTGTGCCTGTTCAGGGATCCTAAAGAAGAAGCCAAGGTAGGGGCATGGAATCTTCAGGGGAAGGTGAGGACTTTCAGGACATCTGGACCGAGACACTGAGGGAGAGAGGGTGTGACCAGAGCGGACCCAGGGGCTGCACAGAGCTAACCCGACTCAGGGAGGCTGCGGAATGCCACGGGGTGTGAGGGAGGATGGGGAAACAAGATGCTGGCAGGTGGGGAGGGCGCGTGACATGGAAGATGCAGGTGACAGGGGCTGATGATTCAGATTAACATAACAGGGCGCGCGGATTTCAGGAATTGCACAGTAGGGATGGAGAATGCAGACGTACGCTCTGGGAGGTAAACGCAGCCGGCGGAGAAGCTCGGGATGGAGGAGGTCCCGTGCACAGCCAGGACAGCGGCTCACCTTGTTCAAGGTGGGCCCGCACGGCCCTCAGCTGACTCTCTGTACCGATCTCGCCGATCACGATGAGCAACGAGTGTTTCCGCAGGTCCCAGCGTGCCGCCGCCACGGTGGCTCTGGCCTCGCACAGCGGCTCCGCGGGGTTTGGAGACAGCAGTGAGCTGGGGCTGGGGAGCCGCAGTCCGGGACTTGTCTCCATGGTAACGCCTCGAGGCCGCCAGGGCCCAGCCTCGGTCTCCATGGAAACTCCGTTTGACTGCTAGGCCGGCTGCGTCCGCCGCAGGGAGAGCGCGCGCC
>NW_006383006.1:2637685-2638119 GCF_000327345.1 Myotis davidii
CCCCGTCCTCCTGGCCCCAGGCCCCGGGAGCCTCGGGAAGGCTGCGCGGTCCGGGAGGGACAGCGTGACCTTTCGGCCCCGAGTCCCCGGGGAGCGTCCTTCCGAAGACAGCGGCTGGCTGGGCTCCGGCTGCCGAGGACATGGGCGAAGCCCGGGAAGACCTTCCCGACAGCAGGTTCCGTGCGCGGCCCGGTGGGTGGAGCGCCTGGGGGTGGTCACTCTCCAGGTATTCCCGGTGAACCCGAGGAGGGCGAGCCTCCCACCGCCCGAGAACCAGGGATGGGGAGGACGGAGGAGGCTGCGCTGTTGACGACGGACGGGCGTCCTTGTAAACATGGTGCGTGCTGTGGTCTCCCCGCACCCATCCCGCAGCGTGTCTCCACCGCCTACTCCGGCTTTTTACAAACAGTAAACAGTTACAGACAGTGAACCGC
>NW_006383006.1:2638411-2638913 GCF_000327345.1 Myotis davidii
AGCAGCTCAGTGGCTGCTGCCAGTCAGGAGGCGGAGCCCTGTCGCCGCAGGGGCCGGGCTAGTGCCCGGATGCTCCCGCTCTGCGGTCCCGCTCGGCCAGGGGCGGGGAGCTGGTGGCTGCCCCCTTCCTCTCCGGCTGGTTCTGCTGAGGGCGCTCCCACTCCGACTTGGGCCCGGGTGGGGGTTCCGAGGGGCCGGGTGGAGAGATGAGTCGATTGCCCGAGTGGCGGAGGAAGAAGCTTCTAGTTAGGATGTCCCCCCTATAAGTCCTGCCTGGCAATGCCGCGCCTCGCCCGGACGGAGGGAGCCATCTTGTCCCTCTGTCTCCGTTTTGTATCGCTCTCCATCTGTGTCGGTGTGTCTGTTATCCTTGGCTGGCACGTTTCTTTTTGCGTTTTGTTTGTTTGTTTGTCGTGTTGTCTGCGCCTGCCAGAGCCTTAGGCTCCATCCCCGGTGTCCCCGTCCTCCTGGCCCCAGGCCCCTGGAGCCTCGGGAAGGCTGC
>NW_006383006.1:2639386-2641790 GCF_000327345.1 Myotis davidii
CACTCCAGCAGTATTTTGGGGGTCCCGTTGGGGAGATGGTCCTGGGTAGAAAGCAGCACATGACCTGATCCAGCGGGGCTGCCTGTGGGCGCATTGTGGTCACCGCTTCCTCGGAGGCCCCGGGCTGGAGTGGACAGTGCCTGCATACAGGACCTCACAGCCATCCTGCTCCCGAGCACGGAGCACGGAGCACGGAGCATGGCGCAGACCGGCCAGAGCATCCTGCAGTCCGCTTAGACATGGCCCCGCCTGAAATGAATATAATACTGTGTGTCAGTTATAGCTCAGAAATTGGAGATGGCCTTGGAAATCCTTTTTGTGGCCGAGAGGGAGAAATAGGACTGGCAGAGCCCTGGCCGGCGTGGCTTGGTCGGTCAGGCATTATTCAGTGCACGGAAAGGTCGGATGCCCTGTCAGGGTACATGCCCGGGTTGCGGGCTCCATCGATGTTTCCCTCTCACATTGATGTTTCTCTCTCTCTCTCTCTCCCTCTATCTCTAAAAATCAAGTTTTTAAAATCTTAAAAAAATAAAGTACTGGCAGAACATCAGATGGTGGTGTTGCCTTGCCCTTTATGACACATAAGACAGTGTTCTGCTACACCCCCGCCCCACCATTTGAAGATTCCAATCTGGTAAAGGTATGGAGAGAGGTGCGGGCCTCCTCCTCTGCAATCAGAAAAGAGTGCCAGAATAGGTTGTCGGGAGAGGAAGAGGACAGTTTCTATAGCAGCTGCAGAGATGAGGCCTTTAGCTAGTATGGGGCCTCAGTGTAAGGGTCAGCAGCAGTTAACTACAAGCTCTGCTCTCATCCAGTCTGACAGGTTAGAGTCTGAGACAATAGATCTGAATGGTATAGGGAAGGACCACACACTGATCTGATGGTAGGGGCAGAAATGCAGGCCTATGATCTTAGGCGCTGCTAGAATTGGGTTTTAATTAGAGCTGCAAATTTAGACTCTGATGGTACATTATATATATATATTCTCGAATGAGTATTCACCAGGCTCTTTTGCCAAAGGCAGACCATGTCATAGAAAGATTGGCTACAGGTATCTCTTAATTACCCCCACTCTCTCCTGGTTTAACAGCATCCCAGCCATTGGGTGATGATGCCAGTATCATCATAATATCAGAAAATATTTTCAACCCTAGCTGGTTTGGCTCAGTGGGTAGAGCGTCGGCCTGTGGATTGAAGATTCCTGAGTTCGATTCCAATCAAGGGTGCATGCCTAGGTTGTGGGCTTAATCCCCATTGTGGGGCATACAGGAGGCAGCCAATTGATTCTTTCTCATCATCGATGTTTCTATCTCTCCCTCTCCCTTCCTCTCTGAAATCAATAAAAATATTTTTTTAAAAAGAAAATATTTTCAAGTGTCAAATGGCACAAAGCACGAACAAAGTGCTCTAGAAAACTGTGGAGTGTTAGCGTCTATGCTTCAGAATTTTACAACTGAGGACAGAAAACACTGATGCGCACGTCTATAAAGAAATATATATGTATGAATTACAAAGTATATGAAAACTTATTTTGTGTTTAGGAATAGTGTGCTGTGGCAGGAGCCTTGACATCATTCAAGGGCCCACCCGAGGGGACTATTCGGAACATGTGACATGCATTACTGTGAGGCACATGCAGTAGTATGTAGTGTAGAGTCCACTGTAGTGTTTGATTTTAACTGTTGACTCCTGGACTGCTCAGTTATGATTTCGGGGGGGAATTCTCCTATTCTCGTTTTTTCCATCCTCTTGCCATGCAGCATTGGCAGATATAGTGGCTACAACCAATGCTTTTCAAACTATTTGTGACAAGGATTCCTTGCAGTGTGGAGGGGTCTCTACGGATCCACCACTAAAAGAAGTTAGAGGACATGCACAGGAAGGCAATATGATAGGCTGGTTCCTTGGGCGTGCAATGGGGTGGGCACAAGGCAGAGGTAGTATAAGCCTCACATGAAAGGTAATGGTAGCCTTGGCTAAGTTTAAGCTAGTTAGGTGATTCTCAGGCCCCGGACCTTCATCAGTTCATAGTGTACAGTGATAAATCACCCAGCAGGTAAATTAGGCACCTCTTAACAAAGTAGGAGGGGGAATAACAAGTGGATGTGGAGGAAAGAGAACCCTGGTACACTGTTGGTGGGAATGTAAGTTGGTGTGTAGTCACTATAGGAAATGGTATGGAGGTCCTCAAAAAATTAAAAATAGAACTACCGAATGATCCAGTTATTCCACTTTTGGATATTTACCCAAAGAAAATGAAAACACTAATTTGAAAAGATATGTGCATTATTGTGTTCATTGCAGCATTATTTACAATAGCTAAGATGTGGGAACAACCTAAGAGTCTGCCAACAGATGAATAAAGATGTCATATAAATATACAATGGAATGTTAACCAGCCATT
>NW_006383006.1:2641819-2651085 GCF_000327345.1 Myotis davidii
CAGTTTTAAAACTGTGCTTCTCTCCCTAAAAAACAAGGGCAAGAAATATCCATGGTTCTCCCTACAATGGCTCTTCTCTCAAGCCTTTCAGGAATACTTTTGTTCCTACAGATTTATTTTTTTTTAAAATATATTTTATTGATTTTTTTATAGAGAGGAAGGGAGAGGGATAGCGAGTCAGAAACATCAATGAGAGAAACATTGATCAGCTGCCTCCTCCACACCCCCTACTGGGGATGTGCCCGCAGCCAAGGTACATGCCCTTGACCGGAATCGAACCTGGGACCCTTCAGTCCACAGGCCGATACCCTATCCACTGAGCCAAACCGGTTAGGGCAATCTGAGTTCCTTTGGTAGAATTCCAGCCTGCTCTGCTGGATTGCATGGTCTTATCAAATAAAATATCCAGAAGAGCTGTATGCAGCTCAGATTCCCACCCTGTACTCAGTTCTGCCTATAAAGCATTCTTTATACAGAAAGAGGAGTGTCAGATTACAGGATTGCTGTGTCAGAGGCTATCCTTGGCTTTTGGGCAAAATACTATGATCATAATGTATACCAGCAGCCATAAGGTCACCTCTTAGCAGGAACAGCTGGTTTTTATCTGCAAAGGCAGTGAGTAAAATAATCTCTAAAAAGATTGAGATGGGGGAGACGTCTGCATTTATTACTATGTCTGGCACACAGAGGAGGGATATTTGTTGGATAATTTTCTTAATTATTATTTGTTCACATTAAGTAATGGGAAGAACAAAGGCACTGGATTTACTGCCCCCCGCCCCCCAGCCCCCCAGCATCGCAAAGGCCAATAAAGAAATTTCCCTTGCTCTGGCTGGCTCAGTTGGTTGGAGTGTTGTCCTGATGTGCCAAGGTTGAGAGTCAGTATTATTTACAATAGCTAAGATGTGGGAACAACCTAAGAGTCCATCCATAAATGAATGGATAAAGAAGATGTGCTATATCCTATGTACAATGGAATATTACTCAGCAATAAAAATGAAAATCTTACCATTTGTGACAACATGAATGGAGCTAGAGGGTATTATGCTAAGTAAAACAAGTCAGACAGAGAAAAATATGATTTCATTTATACGTGAAATCTAATAAAAAGCAAATGAATAAAAAAACTCATAGATTCAGAGAATAGATTGGTGATTATCAGAAGGGTAGGGGGTCCGGGAGGCGAAATGGATGAAGACAGTCAATTGTATATTGATGGATGGTAACTAGATGTATTGTGGTGATCATTTTGTTGTGTTTACAAAGATGGAATTGCTATTTTGTACACGTGAAACTAATATAATGCTATATATCAAAGTATGAGGGGCATCTCTAAATTTTTCTGGAAATAATTTCACACTTGGCATTTAAATTAAGTTATTGAAGTTGTCCTCATGAGAAAAATCAGAACTTTACTGAAATTAATTACACTCATCTTGGAATTATGTGTTGGGGGGAGAGGAGGGCAACATAATTCTTTCAATGCGGAGGGTCTTGATAGGACTTAGACCAGCTCTGATAACTCATAAAGAAAAGATATTGTCTCCCACCTTCTAGACCCATGAATGTCATTAGTTTTTGGGGGATCTGAGTATATATATATATTCTCTAAAAAGATTGAGATGGGGGAGACGTCTGCATTTATTACTATGTCTGGCACACAGAGGAGGGATATTTGTTGGATAATTTTCTTAATTATTATTTGTTCACATTAAGTAATGGGAAGAACAAAGGCACTGGATTTACTGCCCCCCGCCCCCCAGCCCCCCAGCATCGCAAAGGCCAATAAAGAAATTTCCCTTGCTCTGGCTGGCTCAGTTGGTTGGAGTGTTGTCCTGATGTGCCAAGGTTGAGAGTCAGTCTCAGGGTAGGACACATACAAGGGTCAACCAATGTATGCATAAATAAGTGGAACAAGGAATTGGTGTTTCTCTCTCCTTCCTTCCCTCCCTTCCTCCCTCTCTTCCCCTCCCTCCCCCCTCTCAATAAAGAAAGAGAAAAAATAAATTTCCCTTTTATCCTTCCTCCCTCCTCACATTCTTCTTTCTAAGAAAGTGATTACTAAAAGTGAAAAAGAAACATTTATGGATACCATTTTCCCTTACCCATTCCATTTCTCTGTGAGATGGAAGTTAGTGTTTGGCTGTGGCCTCTGATTCCATCTTTCCTTTATTCTGAACAAAGCTGCCTCTTAGTGCAGGGATCACTAAGGCTTATAGTGAAGATCATGGTGGTAAAGAGAATCTAAATCTAAGTGTATACCTTAGTTTTGAGGCCATGTCAGTGTGTGAATTAAATTTTGCATTTTTTCAAGGTATTCATAGAATAGAGTTATTTTCCTTCAAGGAATGTTTGGGTTGAAGAAACATCACTTTATGAATGTTCCCTTTACAATATCTCTAAACCACAAATACTTTCTTCTTTCTCATCAGTTCTTTCTTGAAGATTCTTCAGAACCTTTATAACATAACCTCTTGCAAATACCTTAACTCCTTTTTTTTTTTTTTTGTTAATCCTCACCAGAGGATATTTTTCCATTGATTTTTAGATAGTGGAAGGGAGAGACAGACAGAGAAACATTGACGTGAGAGAGATGTATACATTGGTTGCCTCCCACATGAGCCTGGACCAGGGCCAGGGATCAAACCTGCAACCATGGTACAGGCCCTTGTCCGGAATCAAACCTGGGACCCTTCAGTCCACAGGCTGACACTCTAACTGGCTAGGGCTTTTAACTCTTTTTTTTTTTTTTAATGTTTTTATTGATTTCAGAGAGAGGAAGAAAGGAGAGATAGAAACATAAATAATAAGAGAGAATTACCCATAGATTGCCTCCTGCACACCCCCTACTGGGTTGAGTCCACAACCCAGGCAGGTGCTCTGATCAGAAATCAAATAGTGACCTCCTGGTTCATGAGTTGAGCTCAACCACTGAGCCATACTGGCTGGGCTTCTTTAACTGTTCTATTCATTCAATCTGAGCCAATTGCCTTTCCTCATACTTGTATTTCCTGTCCTTTTTTTTCTTTGAATGATATATTCCCCTTAATTCTCATCTAGGGATTTATTTATCTTTACCTTTATGACTTTATTTATGGAATAAGGTTCCATCTCATTCCACAACGGATTTAAGGAGTATGAACTAAGTCTAACACAGTTGCTACTCTGAAACTGACTTCCCCACTTGCCAACTGTGTGAACTTCGGAAAGTTGCTTATCCTTTCTATGTTTTAGTTTCCTCATCTGTAAAATTATAATAATAGCACTTTATAGGATTATTTTGACAATTAAGGGGATAGTCTCTTAAATATGCTTAGAACAATGCCTAGAATTCATTTATTTAATCATTCATTCAATATTTCTGTAGCACTTACTGTGTGTCAGCAAACAGAACAAACAGGATAATAAATAATAAATAGATAAATTATATAACATGTCAAAAAGTTGTTATAGAGACCGGAAAAAAACCAAGCAATGCTTAGAGAAATGGAGTCACACAGCTTTATTATGCTGGCGGACTCAGAGGAGTATGCCTCTCAAAGTCTGAGCAAAGCAATCTGGTGGAAGCTTTCCTTTATATCTTTTTGGCTTCTTTGTACCCCAAATATGGATGGGACTTCCGGACCTTTCAGGGGCTTTGCAAAAAGCCCCGTGTGTGGGGATGGGGGTCATGAGACCATACATAAGGGCCTGGTCTGGCACCAGCACTGACAGCCCGCTCCGGGGGTTGTGTATTGTTTTACAATTTATGGCCTCTGTAACATGTGAGCAAACAGGCAACAAATCTTGCTAGCCCAGACTGCAGGAAAGGGGGCAATAGGTTATATTTTCCCATCTGGGTTATATTGTTTTGCTTGAGGAAAGTTCCCTTAGAGGGAACCAGGTGTTATAGAAAGAATTAGCCGTTAGCCTTCTCAAAGCGATTAGTACTTAGTAGCAGAAAAAAAAGGATAAGGGTGTTTGAGAATGCTGGTGGAAGGTGTGATGATGGGGGAGAATGGTGAAGGGACAGGAAAGGTTGCAATTTTAAATGAGCTGGTCAGGGGCTTACTGAGAAAATGAGACTTGAGCTGACTTTAGCTGACTTGAAGGAAGTAAGAGAGTTAGCCATTTGGATATCTGAGAGGAGTTTTATAGGCGGAGAGGATAGCCAGTACAAAGTCCTGAAGGTAGCGGTGTGCTTTGTACATTCAAGGAATACGTGGAACCCACTGTGCCTGGAGCAAAGGAGTGAGACAAAAAGGAATAGGAGATGAGATCAGAGAAATAATAGGGCTCAGATCACTCTGGACCTTGTGGGCATCATTATGACTTTGGTTTTTACTCTGAGTAAAATGGGAAACATATGCAGGCTTTTGAACAGAGAGTGATATGATTTGGCTTAGACTTTACAGGATCACTTTGGCTGCAATGTTGAGGATAGACTGTAGAGGTTGTAAGGATTAAAGTGGGAAGCCAGTCAGGGAACTTACAGTAACCTGGGTGAGCAATAATGTCACTCGGACCAGAGTGATGTCTGTGGAGATGATGAGAATCAGTGGGATTTGAGGCATACTGTATTTTACAGGGAGAGCCAACCTGGTTTCCTGCTTCATCAAATGAAGAATGAGAGAGAGTAAATAATGACTCCAATGATAAATCAAAAACTTAAAAAGAAAAGTTACCTCTAGGAAGAGAGAAAAAACAAATTGTAAGGTAGCCAGGGATGGAATGTGGACTTTTTGGAACATCTTTTTTTTTTTATAAATTTGACTTTGGAGTCATATACATGTTTTACATAAGTATAAAACAGAATTAAATCAAAATGACCAATCTGACAAATAATTTAATTCAGAATATATATTTTTAAAATGTCCTACAAACCAATAAAATAAGAGAACACAATTATAATGTAGATGATTTGAATAGATTTTAATAAGAGAAGATATACAAATGGCCAATAAGTACATGAAAAAGAGTTCAACATCATTAGTCCTAGGGAAATACAAATTAAAACCACAACATAATAACTTATTAGCCACAAAATGGCAAAAATTTAAAAAACCAATAACATCAAATGTTAGCATGGATGTGGAACAAATAGAACTTTCATATATTGTTAATAGTAGAGTAAAAGTTATAACCACTTTAGAAAAGTATTTGTAAGTTTCTTATAAAATTCAACAAACATCAAACTAATGAACTAGAAATTTTATTCTTAGGCATTTAACCAAGAGAAATGAAAACATATGCCCACAGAAAGACTTGTGATGGCTGGTCATAGCAACTTTATTCATAATAGCCAAAAACTGGAAAAGACCCAGTGTCCATTAATAGGAGAATGAGTAAACAAATTGTGGTACCTTTGTGCAATAGAATACAACTTAGTGATGAAAAGAAACAACAGCCCTGCCAGCGTGGCTCGGTGGTTGAGCGTGGACCTATGACCCAGTAGGTCTCGGTCAAGGCATGTGCTCTGGTTGCGGGCTCGATCCCCAGTGTGGAGTGTGCAGGAGGCAGCCGATTAATGGTTCTCTCTCATCATTGATATTTATCTCCCTCTCCCTTAATCTCTGAAATAAAAATTTATATATTTTAAAAAGAAACTACAAATATACACACATAAAATAAAAATAAAAACATTATGCCAAATAAAACAAAACACAAAAAAATACTGTTATTTGGTCTCCTGAGAAGTAGATACCAAGACATGATTAGATGTGTAAGATATTTATTAGGTGCGTATATTGGTTACCTATTGCTTTGAAACAAATTACTCCAAAACTTAGCAGTTTAAAATAACAAATATTTGTTAAGACTTTCTAAAGATTTGAAGTCCAGGAGCAAATTAGTTGAGTGGCTTTGGCTTATGGTTTCTCGTGTGTTTGCAGTGAAGATGTTGGTTGGGGTTACCATAATGTGAAGGCTTAACTGAGGCTGGATGACCTGCTTCCAACATGACTCACTCACAAGCTATTGGCAGGAAGCCTCAGCTCCTCACCATGTAGGCCTCTCCATAAGTCTATTTGAGTGCCCTCAAGAAAACAGCTGGCTTCTACCAGAGCAAACGAACCAAGAACAATGCATTTTTATGACATATAGTGTTGGAAAGTTAGATACTATCACTTCTGTCTTCTGTTTACTAGAAGCAAGTCACTAAGTCTGGTTCACTCTGGAGAAGGGAAAGTCTCTCCCTTTTGAAGGGAGTGTCAATGTTGTGGATATATTTTAAAACACTATAGGGGAGGATCAGGGGAAGGCAGAGAGAGCCTTCAGACAAAGATACAGGTCGAATATCTGGGGAAGGAAAGAGGGAAGGAACGAGAATGGGAAAGGAAGAGTCTTGTCCTACAGCAGTGATGGCGAACCTTTTGAGTTCGGCGTGTCAGCATTTCGAAAAACCCTAACTTAACTCTGGTGCCGTGTCACATATAGAATTTTTTTGATATTTGCAACTATAGTAAAACAAAGACTTACATTTTTGATATTTATTTTATATATTTAAATGCCATTTAACAAAGAAAAATCAACCAAAAAAATGAGTTCGCGTGTCACCTCTGACACGCGTGTCATGTTTGCCATCACTGTTACAGCATGGTTCCAAAAATGGTCTGGCCAGGCTGATGAAGATTCTTCTAATCAAAGACACCTGTTGAAGGACTCTTGCATGCCACAGACTGGGTCTGCCTTTGCAGCCCTGCTGTGCTCTGGCATTGGCTGAGATTAGCCTGCCGGAAGAGTGGTTTGGGTATAAATGTGGGGGCAGATCCATAGTGGCAGCAGGTGGGGTCATCAGTCAATTATGCTTTCTGCAAGCAGATTTCAGCAGTGCATTTTCATGGTCACCATAAGTACTGCATGAATAAATTTACATGAAATTCTGGAATGGGTAAAACTTACCTACAGTGATAGAAAACAACTACTAATAAGTGGTTGTTGAGGGCTAGGAGGAGGGGATGGGAATTGATTTCAAAGGGGCACAGGGGACTTTCAGGATGGTGGTGATGAAAATATTCTCTACTGGGTTGTGGTGGTGGCTACACACATATATACAATTGTTGAACTCATCAAACTCTACACTTAAAATGGGCACATTTTATTGTACATAAATGATATATAAAGTTTACTAAAACACATAGATATCACTTCACACTAACAATACCAAATGTTCGGATGTGCAGTGCCTGAAACTCTCATATGTTGTTAGAGGGAGTATAGAATTATACAACCATTTTGGAAAACTGGCAATTTTCTTATTAAGCAAATACCTATCCTATGACCCAACAGTTCCACTCCTGGATATTGACCCAAGAGAAATGAAAATGTATGTTCACAAAAATAGTTATTCGTGAATGTTTATAACAACTTTTAAAAATATAATGATTTAACCTAGTGTAATAGCTCAGTTGGTTAAGCATCGTCTCTATATGCCACAAGGTTGTGATATGCCAAGATTGTGGGTTCAATCCCCTGTCAGGGCACATACAAGTCTCTATCAATGAACGCATAAATAAATGGGACAACAAAATCAGTTTCTCTCTTCCCCTTCCTCTCTCTATAAAGTCAGCAATAATAAAAAATCAAAACAGGCCACAAGGTTGTGATATGCCAAGATTCAATCCCCTGTCAGGGCACATACAAAAATCAATCAATGAACGCATAAATAAATGGGACAACAAAATCAGTTTCTCTCTTCCCCTTCCTCTCTCTATAAAGTCAGCAATAATAAAAAATCAAAACAACCCAAATATCCACCAATAGGAGAATCTACAAATAAACTGTGGAATATGTATTCAATAGAATAATACTGAGCAATAAAAAAAGAATGAACTGATGCATACAACAACGTGGATAAATCTCAAAAATGTTATGTTGAGCAAAAGAAGGTGGACACAAGCCCTGACTGGTTTTGCTCAGTGATTAGAGCAAGGGGTCACCTGTTGGATTCCTGGTCAAGGGAACTACTGTGGTTGCAAGTTCCCCAGTCCCCATAGGGGCATGTGCCAAAACTTTTACATAAGTATAAAACAGAATTAAATCAAAATTTTGGCCCAAAAGCAACCAATTGATGTGTCTCTCTCACATCAATGGATGTTTCTCCCCCTCTCCCTTTCACTCTCTAAAAAAAAAAAAAAGCAATGGAAAAAATATCTTTGGGTGAGGATTAAAAATAAAGGTGGACACAAAAAACTACATATTTTATGATACTATTTATAATTGTTAAACAGGCAAAACTAACCTATGGAAATTATAATATGGGTGCCATGAAAAACTCTCTGGAGTGATAACATATTTTATATCTTGATTGATATATAAGTTTCACAAATGTGTACATTTGTCAAAACTCATCAAATTATACAACTAAAAGCTGTGCATTCAAATGTAACCTCAATTTAAAAATTAAAATAAAGAGGTAGTCACTAAGAAAACCCCACCCCAAATCGAAAGAAATTAAATGATAGAATTATTTCCAATGACTTTAAAATACAGTAATTGACAGAATTTAGAAGACAGAACCTACACAGAACCTAGAGACAGTAGAAGAACCTAGACACAGAACCTAGACACAGAACATGGCAAAAGATCCTGGACAGAAACTGGCAACAGAACCTAGAGACAGAACCTGGCTACAGAACCTGGATAGAACATGGCAAGAGAACCTGACTAGAACCTGGTGACTGAACCTGGCTGGAGAACCTGGACAGAACCTGGCTGGAGAACCTAGCGAGGGAACATGGCTACAGAACCTGGCTGGAGAACCTGGAGAACCTAGCAAGAGAACATGGACACAGAATCTGGCTGGAGATCCAAACCAACATCTTCACTGCAAACACATGAGAAACCATAAGCCAAAACCAGAACTTTGCTGGAGATCCTGAACAGAACTTGGCTGGAGATTGTGGCTAGAGATCCAGGCAAGGCTGCTGATCAACTGAATGCTGCCTCCGTGACCTTCCATCTTCGCCGACTCCGTCCACACTTTTGGGGACCCCTGGACCTGCTGGGGTTGGACCCCAGCAGGAGATAGTTCAATTAATTACAGTACAGTGGATTACTATTCTTTCAGTATAATCATGTTTTAAAGATTATATAATGACATAGGGCAATGTATACAACCTAATGTTAAATTAAAAATCAGGGTATAATTGCACCTACAATATGAAGACAATTTAAAAAAAAATCCTCACCTAAAGATGTTTTCTTTGATTTTAGAGCAGCAGTTCTCAACCTGTGGGTTGCGACCCCTTTGGGGGTCGAACGACCCTTTCACAGGGGTCACCTAAGAC
>NW_006383006.1:2651731-2665319 GCF_000327345.1 Myotis davidii
CTGAATTGTATTACACTTACATTCTGCTTTTTAATTTTTCATCATCATCTAAGCCTCTTGATGGACATTCAGATAACTAAAACCTATTTGATCCTCAATCATGAAAATAAAAAATAGTTAATTTGCTCCTCTGTGCAATGATCCTCTTAAAAATAAATAAATAAACAAACAAATAAATAAATAAAATACAGTAATTTAACTTCACATTAAAAAAATTTATTATACAGAGGGAAGGCTGGGATGAGGTGTTGAGTGGGAAGAGATCAATCAAAGAACTTGTATGCATATATGCATAACCCATGGACAGACAATAGTGTGGTAAAGGCCTGGAATAGGGGGTTAAGGGTAGGCCAAAAGGGGTCAATGGGGGAAGAAAGGGGACATATGTAGTACTTTCAACAATAAAGATTTTAAAAATATTTATTATAGTAAAATACACATAAAATGACAATTTTAAGTGTACAATTCAGTGGCATTAAATACATTAATAATGTGCAGCCATCACCACCATCCATCTCCATACTTCTTTTTATCTTGTAAAACTGAAAGTCTATACCAGTGATGGCGAACCTTTCGAGCTCGGCGTGTCAGCATTTTGAAAAACCCTAACTTAACTCTGGTGCCGTGTCACATATAGAAATTTTTTGATATTTGCAACCATAGTAAAACAAAGACTTTTATTTTTGATATTTATTTTATATATTTAAATGCCATTTAACAAAGAAAAATCAACCAAAAAGATGAGTTCGTGTGTCATAGGTTCACCATCACTAGTCTATACCTATTAAACAATAACTCCTGATTTGCCCCCTACCTCCAGCCCCTGTAACCACCATTCTATTTATTTTCTGTCTCTATGGTTTAACCACTCTAGGTCATATAAGTGGAATCATATAGCATTTATCTTTTTGTGACTGGCTTATTTCACTTAACATAATATCCTCAAGATTTATCAATGTTGTAGCATATATCCTAACTGCACATTTTTAATGGGATATACCCTAAGGAAAAAAAATCAACTGCAAAGAAAATGTCAAACTATTCTCATTAATCATCATCTCATTAATAATAACATTGGTAATAACATTTTACATATAATAGAATAAAGCAAATAAATAATTTATGTCAGTGTTATCAGAAACCAAGATGTTGATAAGAAAGATATAAAATGAAAAAAGTTGGATAAAACTTCTGAAATCCCAAAATTTAATTGAAAAAAGCCCAACAGTGATCAATCCAGTATCAATAAGCATTCCAACATTCCAACTATCCAAATTGTGATCTCTAGATTCCGTTTACTACTAAAATGAACCATAGAGCCAGAATGGTGCCTTGAACATAAGTGAATTGAAATTAATAAATGAACTCAAGTTTGTGAAGAAATGTTGTGTTTCAAAGAGACCCAGTTGAGAAGAGGGCCTGCAACTGATTGGCTGGCTGGGAAATTTAGCTACCTGGACGGGGCAGTTGCCTTGGTGTCTTTCTGCTACTATGCCTCCAGGATCTCATCTATACTTGGAGGTGGCAAAGTCTGGGGGCTCTGAAAAAGTCTGGAAAGTGGGTTAGAATGAATAAGGATGAGAAACAAATTGTGATACTACATGCAGTGGAATATTATTCAGTCTTAAAAAGGAAGGAAGTTCAGACACATGCTATTAAAATTATGACATGGATGAACCTTGAGGACGTTATGCTAAGTAAAATAAGCCAGACGCAAAAGGACAAATATTGTATGATTCTATTTATATGAATTTATCTAAACTAGTCAAATTCATAGAGACAGAAAGTAGAATGGTGGTTACCAGGGACTGGAGGGAGAAGGGAATGAGGAGTCATTATATAATGGAAACAGAGTTTTAATTTGGAAGTTGAAAAGTTTGGATATGGGTGATAGTGATGGTTGCAAAACAATGTGAATATATTTAATACCAGTGAACTGTACACTTAAAAACTGTTAAAATGGTATATTTCTTGTTATGTGTACTTTACCACACACACACAAATGAATTGTGGCAAAATGTTAACATGTGGATCTAGGTAGAAGGGTCCAAACAAGATTATTATACAATATTTTTATAACTTTTTTGTTGCTCTGAAATTTTGTTCAAAATAAAAAGTTTACCTAAAATTAACAGGAGGAAGTTCTGTAGATATAAGATATAGACCAGTTGGGATGGCTTTCATTGCAGGGGTTACAAATACAGTAGGAGGTTAATATAGTATCACTAGAGGACCGGTGCATGAAATTCATGCACTCGGGGTGCGGGGGGGTCCTTCAGCCCGGCCTGCGCCCTCTTGCAGTCCGGGAGCCCCGCTCACCACCGCTGGCCAGGTAGCCTGGGCTTCCCTCTTTGGGACAATCACAGAGCCCCCTGGCCAGTGGCCTGGGCCTTCCTTTGCGGGGCGATCGTGGGGTGATGGCAGGGCCCCCATACCAATTGCATGGCACCTGCCTTGGTGGCGGCAGTCAGTGCTGGGTCGCCACAGCGCCCACAACCCAGGAGGGACCAAGAGGTCAGCAATTCAGCCCGCTTGCCAGTCCCCGCCGACCCGAGCCTGCTGTGTGCGCAGCCTGGTGCTTGGTCGTCTGTTTGGTCATTTTGGACATTAAGGACCCTGGCTCTTTATATATTAGGATTAGCAAATGACTACCTTAAGTAATTTTCTTTCACATTTTTAATTTTATCATTACCTCTTTGTTGACTTATTTTTTAAATTTTATGTTATTGTTTAAAGTATTACAAATAGTAGTACATATGTCTCCTTTTTTTCCTCATTGACCTCCCCCTGGCCTCCCTACTCCCCCCCTCCCCGCACATGCCCTCACACCCCACCCCAGTGTCTTGCGTCTGTTCATTATGCTTATATGCATGAGAATTAACTTCTTAAGGATGTGGTGTTGACAGCTTTACAGTTTCTCCTCTATTTTCTTAATATTATTTTAATTATTTTGGATTCTTAGAACATTAGGGACACCCATATTCAGTATTCAAATAAAAACAATTCTAAAACAAAAAAAATGTTATCAACTACTTTGCCATTTCTTTGTCTCTCCTCCTCCTCAATTATAAATATATAGAACTATGGTGAGCTGGCACGGCCATGGCATATTCAGCTCCAGGGCACCTTATGTGCCACGCCAACTCAGCCTGGTTCAGTGACCCTGAGAGGGGGCAGTGAAAGATTGAGAAAAGACAGACAAGAGAAGAAAGCTGGGTCTGGGTGGGATGCTGCTTCTCTGATGGAGAAACAGCGCCAGTGCCCACAAGCTGTGTCTTTATTTTATAGCCAGATTCCATGAGGTAAAGTAAGGGCGGGGTTAAGATGTTTACAACATTCTCATGGGTTTCGATCCTACTCAATTACATGCACCTGAACTCTACCAAGCCCACATTACTCAGGTACGTGGGGCCACGTGTTTGGACCATAGGTTCAAGCTTACAACTATAGCTGCTGGCTATAATTGTGCTGGGAGGGCTCTGCCCTCCAAGCTGGGACTTGCACGTGGCCATGAGAGGACTGTGCCCTCATTAGTCCGTGGCTTGAACCTGTCCAAACACTGTAGCCGCTCTCCACGTAGAACCTCTTCAGTTAGACAGACGGGTTCAAATTCTTTCTTGCCGGCCCTGAGACATTGTGTAAATTATCTCATCTCTCTAAACCAGTGATTTTCAATCTTTTTCATCTCATAGCACACATAAACTAATTACAAAAATTCTGTGCCACACACAAAAAAATGTATTTTTTTTGCCAGTCTGACACATAACAAAATAGGTATAATTTTGATTCATTCACACTATGAGAGAGAATCATTGACAGGTTGCCTCCTGCACGCCCCCTACTGGGAATCGAGCCTACAACCCGGGCATGTGCCCTTGACCGGAATTGAACCTGGGACCTGTTAGTCTGCCAGCTGATGCTCTATCCACTGAACCAAACTGGCTAGGGCTATTTTCATCTTTTTTATTTGACAATCTAAGGGAAAAGATATCAGTGCCCTAACTAAATAGTCAGGTATTTCATGTTTTAAAAATTCTTGCAGCTCTGCCGGCTTGGCTCAGTGGTTGAGTGTCGACCTATGAACTAGGAGGTCACGGTTCAATTCCTTGGTCAAGGCACATATTTGGGTTGCGGGCTCAATACCCAGTGGGATCGTGTAGGAGGCAGCCAATCAATGGTTCTCTCTTATCATTCATTGATGTGTCTATTTCTCTCTCTCTCTCTCCCTTCATCTCTGAAATCAGTAAAAAATATTTAAAAAAATTTTCACAGCACACCAGTTGAAAATCGCTGCTCTAAATCTTAGTGTCCTCATCTGTCCTCATCTGTAACCTTCAAAGAGTTATGAGGCTTTTTGGTGAGATAATGAATGTAAAACAGAACACAATACCTGCCACATTTTAAAATTTAATACATGTTATTAATTAATTATAGCATTGGTATATGACTGTGCAAGAGAAGTTCATAATTATCTATTAAATATAAGTCAGTATGTAATACTTTAATATTGCAGCTTAAAAGGGATATATAATAACTTACCATTAAATTTACTACTTGTCAGATCCTCAGTAAAGTTCTCTGCCACTAAGCTGCCAAACTATGAGTTTCCAGAGGAAAACCATGAAGCAAATTTAAGTGTTGGTGAATAGTTTCTGAGGTAGAATTAAACAGTTTGAGGTTCTTTTGCTTAGAGAAGTCTGTGAGAAGACCTCAGAAAAAGACTAAGTATATAGCATTTATGTTTATTTTTTCATTGGTTGAAACATATTATGGAATTAGTGGACAAGATGAGATGATCCCAGCCTTATGGGAACTTATTCAGGTTTTAAAATTACCAGTTAAAGATACGGTAAAAAAAAAATGGCTTTAAGCTCTAGAATAAAGGTTTTAAGTTAGACAATTAGAAGAAAAATTTCTGATAATGAGGTTTGTTTAAACTTTAAAATGAGTTAACACAGGGTCTGGAGGAATTTTCTTGTCTGGGAGGGCTTTAGAGGTAGATTAGATTTCTCAGTCTGAAGTGTCTTAGATAAAGATGCACCTACAGAAAGGTAGATGTGCTGATGGTCCTTTTCAGTCTGAGTCAATAAAGAGCCTTTAGCTCACCCAATTGCAATCAGTTACAGCCCCAGTGGCTAACCATCCGCCTGCATTTTCTGACATTTACTGGTAATTTAACAATTAATTTAGTTGTCATACTGTCTAACAAGCAATTCACAGTTTTTCTTCACAGTTTTTAAGGCTCTTGTTTTATTTATTTATTATTCGTTTTTAAAATAAAGATCTTTCAACTTTTAAAATTTTTTTTAGAAAAGGGGGAGACAGATGGAGACATCAATGATGAGAGAGAATCATTGATCACTGCCTCCTGCACGCCCCACACTGGGGATTGAGCCCACAACCCAGGCACGTGCCCCCAACAGTGACCTTCTGGTTCATAGGTCGAAGCTCAACCACTGAGCCCTACCAGCTGGGCAAGGCTCTTTTTTTACTTAGTAATGGGAATGGCTCAGGCTCATTCATGTATCTATCTATTTATTTTTAGTTATGTTTATTGAGGTTTAGTTTATCCTTTTTAATGTATAGTTTATGTGTCTTGACAAACACAGTTGTTTGTCAAATAATCAGGAAGGCCTATTTATTTATGTCTTGCTTGGAGAGGGGAAATTCAATAGCAGGACAAAGGAGAATAAAAGTACAGTGACTTTTGGGGGATTTTTATGGGATTCAAGGTCAAGGTTTGCCCCACACAGAAGCCAATTGTTTGTGTCCACTCAAACTGAGTAGATGAATTAATTTGTCTACCTAGGGAAGTTACTTAATAGTAACTTGACCTGGTCCTTTTAGGATTTTATTTATTTGGTCACCTCTCTTCAGCATTAGGAGTGGAGGAAGAGAGGTGTCCATTATAAACTTCAAGGTGCAGAAGTGGCATGAATCTGTGTTTCATTCCATTTTTGCTCCACTAATAAAACATTCTGGGGACAATAATTGTATTCTAGTTATAGAAATAATAAATTCTAGATTTTTCAGGAAATTTTTATTTCAGAGTCTGTCTTTTGAAATAAGTTACACATGCTCCGATGACATCCTTTGATTTTTAGTTTGAAAAAGATGATCACTGTAATTTGTAAGAGCAGGGTGAAGATTGGTTGGTAGGAAGCTGCACTTTAGCTTAACCTACATTGAATGCTGAAACGGGGTTTTATAGGATGGGAGAATCATGTTGGGCTGTGTCTAAGTCAGTGGTTCTCAACCTTGGCTGCACCTTAGAATCACCTGGGAGTCTTTTTAAAATCCTGATTTCTGGGCCTCATCCTCCGGAAATTCTGTTTCTTTGTTATGCGGTGGGGCCACAATATTAGTAACAAAGCAGCAGAATTTCTGGAGGATGAGGCCCAGAAATCAGGATTTTCAAAAGATTTCCAGGTGATTCTAACGTGCAGCCAAGGTTGAGAACCGCTGGTCTAAGTCATTCTGAGCCTGGAGTAGAGGAGAAATCTATCTCCTAGTGAATGCCTACTATGTATATGCTTGGCACGGGGTAGGTGCTTTCCTTTTTGACAGCTACTCTCGGGTAGAAATCCATCTTAGATCCAACCCCTTAAAAAACAACAACCCCAAAACAACAAAAAACATATTCCTCATGGGGCCTAGTTCATTAATACAAGTCACAGCTGCTACACCTTCTATAAGATCCTGGCACCATCATTAGGATAATAGACTCTCAGGTCTTGGAGGGATCTTTGAGGTCATGTTGTTAAAGGGGCAGCAGCTGTTCTCTTCACCACGGAGCCTGAGAATCACTGTGTTCAATTCTCTCAACGGGAGACTTGTCTGGGGCTATAGTCTCCTAGGCTACAATCCCATACACGATAGGATAACGATAAGCAAATGTGAAGCTTGAACTAAGTTCCAGACAGGAAATGGCAGTGGAAAAAATATGGTTTACTGGGGTCCTCAGACAATGTAAATGGAGGGGGGGGTGGAGGCGGGGCGGGCCAAGGGAGAAGAACTGGCAGAGATGTAATGTGAGGGTCTTGAATTCAGGTAGGGCCCCCAGAAGTGATCCTGATTGACACAGGTAAACCCCAAAGAGTGTTCTCTCTCCAGTTTCATCAGCTCAGGAGTCCCAGCCATCCTGGATCCTTTTCTTTGCCCTTTTATGAAACAGTCGGGAAACCCTCTTCTTTCCACGGAAGAGGGTCAGAGAAGGGGTCTTCAGTGCATGGAGGATAAAAACAGATCTTTTTTATTTTCTGCGTAGTGGTATAAACAATTGTCCTGGAGGCTAGGGAATATATTTCACTCCCTCTCAAGGTCCCTTCGGTTCAAGGATACTGTCATTCTAGGGCTCTACCAGGGGGAGGGCCTGCAAGGTCCATGCTGCCATGGAAACACGCCGCCGTGTTCCTTTTTCTTACGTGGGGCGGGGCATTCTGCCGCATCCACCAATCATCCGCAGGATTTTTTGAGTGGCAGGCAGCAACAGCGAATGGGCAAGCCGATACTGACTGACGCGCGGGAAAAGGAGGAGTTCGAGGCCGGTGGCGGCGGTGGCGACAGCGACAATCTGGGGATAGAGCTGGAGGGACCTGGGGGGCGTGCAGAGATCTCTGACTCTGGCGCGAGGGGCCACCCGCCGAGATGCCTGGTACTACTTGGGTAAGAGTGGGGGCGCAGGCAGCTCTGGAGCCTTGGCTTTGGGGTCTGAAGGAATGGCTGACCGGAGGGGGCGGGGTGGCAAGCATGGCGGCGGTGACTGGGAAAGGGTTGGAGGGCCCTGCGGAGGGGGTGGGGAAGCAGGAGCTGGGTAGGCTGAGTGGTCGTGAGGAAGCGGGAAGGGCTGTGGGGGTTCTGGCGAACAGAGATGGCAAAGCCACCTTTTGGGGGTGGTAGAGGCTCCAGAGGGACGTAGGGGGAGTTGTGGGGGATGGAAAAAGGGGCGGGAAGAGACGAGGTTAGGAAGGAGGGGAAAGGGTGTCTACGGGAAGGTGATGGAGAAGGCGAGGGAGAGGATAGGCAGGCCGATGGTAAGTAAGGAGGCATCGGATCTTGGGGAATATGATGGGAGAGTGCTGGCACGATCATCGCGTTTTAATGGAAAGAGCTCTAGGGTGGTCCCCTTCCCCAACTCCTGTCTTCCCGCCCCATTATTTAAGCTCACACCGCGCGCGGAAGGCTGGTAGGTGACAGAACTGATCTTTTGTTACTCCATTCCAGGGGAGCAGATGGACCCTCCTGGAAGTCAGTTGGATTCAGATTTCTCTCAGCAAGACACTCCTTGCCTGATCATTGAAGACTCTCAGCCTGAAAGCCAGGTTCTAGAAGATGATTCTGGTTCTCACTTCAGTGTGCTATCTCGACACCTTCCTCATTTACAGGCACACAAAGAGAACCCTGTGTTGGTGAGTGATACCTTGTTTGGAAATGATTGAGCAGGTCCCCCCTCCCTCCCCCCTCCACCATAATCTAGACCACCCAGCAAAGGTAAGTACTCAGGTCACTATCTTTTGGAGACAATTAGTTGGAAAAATGAAATCACCATATTCACAAAAAGCATGTCTCATTTTAAATGATTTCGCCTGTAGAGGGGATATTATGTTTGTGTGTTTTCTAGGATGTGGTGCCCAAGCCTGAACCATCAGCTGGAGAGCAAGGAGACAGTAAAAGTGGGCTCAATGACCATCTGAAGGAAGACAAAGCTGCAGGTGAGGGGCTTCAAACTGTCCGTCCCGTTTTGCAAGGGTGCACTTGTTAGAGCTGGTGGGTTTAGATGTGGTTGTGGCGAATGTATGTAAGGAAATCCAGCACACTATCGGGTGCACAGTAGGCACGCAAAAGCTTGGCTTTCTGTAATGGAACTGATTAGGTTTGTATTGTCTGCATTCCTGACTTTGTATTAAAGTTTAGGGGTAAATGCCTTTTGTGCTAATATCCTCTTGTATTTTTCAGGCCCTATGGATTCTTCTCATTTGGATACATGTGGTTCCATCAGTCAGGTCATTGAACAGTTACCTCAGCCAAACAGGACAAGCAGGTATACTAGTGTTGGAAGAAATTTATTTACATTTATTAATGGAGCAGTTCTTTTGTCTGTACCTTTGACTCATAATCCCAAAGATAAAGGGATTAATCTTATTTTTGTGAATTAGGGGGTGGGATTTGAGGATTGTGTTAGTACTGTTAGCTGGAATCTCATTTGTGAAGGTAATAACATTTTTACATCTACATTATTCATTTTGTGATCTGTCTTGTACATGTGAAACAAAATAAGTATTCCTTATTCTTAGCATAGATACAACTTATTAATTGGAAAAAAAAATCAAACAATATATTTAAGTATATTGTCAAAACTGTTAGGCATGCTTTCCACCAACCAAAGTACCTCACCAGTTTTAGACCCAGAATGTTTAATTCATATTCTTTTCAAACAGCATTCAGTTTTTACTTTGTCTTTCCATCACCTATTTATTGAGTTTATTTTCTATTCAAGGTACTAGATTGGATGCTTGTATTGTGTTTTGAGGGCTCTTTGTATATTCTAGATACTAGTCCTTTGTAGGATATACAATATGCAAATATATTCTTCCACTCTGCAGCTTGTCTTTTCATCCTCTTCAGAGGGTGTTCCACAGAGCAGGTTTTTAATTTTGATGAGATTTGTTAAGTATTTTTAACAGAATAATATGAGTGCATAGTTATTTTTAAAAAGAGTTTATAATGAAAAGCAAAGAGTTCGTTCTCATCCATGGTCTCCTTTCGCAGAGGCAATCTTAGTTAAGTGTTTGTGTTTTTACTTCTTTGGGAGGTCACCTTCCCAACCCTTAATACTATGTAAAACGAAGTGACGATATCACACTGCCGTTTCTTATTTTATCAGATTAAGGTAATTGAGTTCCATAAGTGAACATGAGGATTTCTTCCCAACAACGCTGTCCCAATTTTTGTAATAATTATTTTAGTTCTTTTATTAACTACTTTTGTACTTCAAAACAATATATTTAAAACTTTGTTTTCTTCTTCCATCAGCTTAGACAGTGGAGAAAAGTTTAAGATTAGTATTATTTGTCTATAATTAAGCCTCTTCTGATTTTTTTTTTAAATCCTCATCTGAGAATATGTATTTTTTATTGACTTTTTAGAGAGAGAGGAGGGGAAAGGCAGGAACAGAAAGAGAAAGAAATAAACATCTACCTGAGAGAGAAACATTGATTGGTTGTATCCCATACGCACCCTGAGTAGGGATTGAATCCGCAACCAGATATGTCCCCTGACTGGGAATCAAACCTGTACCTGTTTTGGTGCATGGGACGACGCTCCAACCAACTGAGTCATCCAGCCAGGGCATTCTGATTTTTAAAAATATTTGTAGTAATATTTTATTTTGGAATAATTTTATATTTAAAAATTTTTAAAAATAAAGCCTCTTCTGATTTAACGAATCATTCTACAAATATTTATTGAGTCAAGCGCTATTGAATATTGGGGATACAAAGTGATCAGAAGAGATAAAAATTCTAGACCTTAATGTAGCTTACATTCTTGTATGGGATGTAGCAATACATAATGAATAAGTAAAAGATATATAGTCCATATGTTAGACATTCGTAGGGCTGAAGAGAAAAATAAAACAGATGGCAATAGGAAATATCACAGGAGTTGCAAGTTTAGATAGAGTGACGTGGGGAGTGCTTCACTGTTGTGACATTTGATTAAAAATCACAAGTGATGCCGGCAGGTGTGGTTCAGTTGTTGAGCGTGGATCGATGAACTAGGAGGTCACAGTTCTATTCCCAGTCAGAGCACTTGTCCAGGTTTTGGGCTGGATCCCCAGTAGAGGGCGTGCAGGAAACAGCTGATGAATAATTCTCTCTCATCATTGATGTTTCTATTTTTCTCCCTCTCTGAAAATCAATAAAAATATATTTTTAAAAAATCTTAAGTGATTAAGTGATCTCTATTGTTTTCTGGGATAAGTGCAAAGGCCCTGAGGTGTGAGCGTGCTTGGTATTTTTGAGAAATGGCGAGGTTAGTGTGGCTGTAGGTGGAGTGATTGAGAGGAGTGGGAGAAGAAGCCAGAGAAGTAAAGAGGGGACCAGAATCTGTAAATCATGGGCACTGTGAGTAATTTGGCCGTTACTCTTAGTGAGGTAGAAAGGCATTTAAAAGTTTTGAGCAGAGGAATGACATGATCTGATTTAGATTTTTATTTTTATTTATTTTTATTTTTATTTTTTTAAAATATATTCTATTGAGTTTTTTACAGAGAGGAAAGGAGAGAGACAGAGAGTTAGAAACATCGATGAGAGAGAAACATCAACCAGCTGCCTCCTGCACATTCCCCACTGGGGATGTGCCCACAACCAAGGCACATGCCCTTGATCGGAATCGAACCCGGGACCCTCCAGTCCGCAGGCCGACGCTCCATCCACTGAGCCAAACCGATTTCGGCCTGATTTAGATTTTTAACTTGCTCACTCTGATTGCTGGATCAAGAATAGTCTGAAGGTACATAGTTTTTATTTGTTGATTGTACCTCAGAAAAGCTGGAAAAATGAAAATAATTAAAAATAAAAGAAGCTATTTAAATGAAATTAATAAAAAGAATAGACTGAAGGGGGAGCAGAGGCAGGAAGACCAACTAGGAGACAATTGAAATAATTTAGACATAATATGACAGTGGCTAGACCAGAGTAGAAGTGGATGGAGAGTAGTGAGAGTCTAGGTTTTTGGTAATAGGATTCAAAGCCAGATTGAACATGAGAGTAAAGAAGGAAGTAACAATGTTTTCATGTTTTTGGTTTGAGAATTAGAAGAATGGATTTACTGTTAATTGAGATGGACTACAGGAGGAGGTCAGTTAAGGTCTAAGCTGGAGATTTAAATTGCAGAGTCATAGCGTATGGGTTATATTAAAAGCCATGAGTCTGGATAAGAGTACTGAGGAGATGAGTGTGGGTGCAGTAAAGGTCCAAGGACTCACGGAGCCTACCAGCATTTAGAGGTCAGGGACAGGAAGAAAAACACTGAAAGAGACTAAATGAAGATCTAAGATGTGTGGTTTGTGCTGTCTTTCATGGTTCTTCCACTTTTTGTTATATTTGCTCTTGGACTTTCTTTTCCTATATTTCCCAAGGTCATGCATCTGTCTGGTCCTCCCAGCTATGCAGGTAATGTTCTGTACTTGCCTCTTGAACAACATGGGTTTGAACTGTGTATATGTCCACTTATGTGCAGATTTTTTTCATAAATGCAGTCAGCCTTCCTATTCTTGGGTTTTGCATGCATGGATTCAACCAAGTGCAGATGGGAAACAGTATTTAAAATTTTTTTAAAAATTGATTTCAGAGAGAGAGAGAAACACCAATGATGAGAGAAAATCATTGACTGCCTCCTGTATGCCCCCTACTGGGGATCAGGTCTGCAACCCAACTCTGACCTCCTGGTTCATAGGTCAGTGCTCAATCACTGAGATACCATGGCTGGGCAGAAAACGTATTTTGATCCATGGTTGGGGATCCATGGATATGAAGGGCCAACTGTATGCATTGTTCTACACTATCTATATATATAAAACCCTAAGTAACCAGACTACCTGATGACCAGCTGGTCGCTATGACGTGCACTGACCGCCAGGGGGCAGACGCTCAATGCAGGAGCTGCCTGCCCCCTGATGGTCAGTGCGCTCCCACTGTGGGAGTGCTGCTCAGCTGACCCTTGGGCGCCAGACGTGCAGCTGCGGTACTCCCCCTATGTGCTCCCCCTTGCCCTCATGAGGTAGCGGGTAAGGCTGGGCTGCAGCAGCGTGGAGGTCCACTGATCCCCATAGGCCAGGCTGAGGGACCCCACTGGTGCACGAATCCGTTGCTACTTCATAACTGTTATGAATCGTAATGTAAATATCTGATATGCAGGATGGTCTTAGGCGACCCCTGTGAAAAGGGTTGTTCGACTGCCAAAGGGGTTGCAACCCACAGGTTGAGAACTGCTGTTCTATATGATCATAATACCATCACCACACCAAAGAAAATATTAATCTATAATAATAAAAGCATAATATGCAAATTGACCGAATGACTGAACAGCAGAACAACCATCTGGATGACCTTCTGGACAACCACGCTATGCACTGGTGCCAGGCCAGCCAAGGCAGGTGCAATAAGATTGGTCGGGGGAGGGCAGCCCAGCCATCACTCCATGATTGCCCACAGAGAGAGGCCCAGGACACCCTCTGTGCAGTGATGACCCTGGCTGGGTGGGCGGGGCCTTCCTCTGCTGGGCGATCTATTGCCCCACAGAGGGAGACCCAGGCGACCAACCAGCCAGCCAGCGACACGGGGGTGTGTGGGGCCAATCCATTTGCCTGTCGCCTGCAGAGGGAGGCAACCTGTGTTGGGGGAGGAGGGGGCAGCGCTGCACAGATGGCCAGCAGTAGCAGAGGTGGGGGCGGGGCCAGCTGCCGGTGGCAGCGGAGGGAAAGAAAGCCCCGATTGGCTCTGATACCAGCCTGACCTAGGGACCCTACCTGAGAGGTCCTGGGTTGGGAGAGGGCAGATTGCAAGAGGGAGCACGCCAGGCTGAGGGA
>NW_006383006.1:2665372-2666245 GCF_000327345.1 Myotis davidii
CTAGTTCCTTAATGTCTGACAATATAGTTCATATTAAAATTTTCTCAAAGATGTCTTTTATATATATGTTTTAAGAGTGCCCAGTCTTTTTTTTAAATATGTTTTTATTTTTATTGCAGGCCCATGCTCTATCCACTGAGCCAAACCAGCTAGGGCGAGACTATTCTTTTGTAATATTTGTTGCAGATTTTTCTCTAGTTGTTATTTGTCTTTTACTTTTGTTTATTATGTTTTTGACCTGTGATGTAACCTTTTTAAAAAATACATAGGCCTCTGCCCTAGATGGTTTGGCTCAGTGGATAGAGCGTTAGCCTACGGACTAAAGGGTCCCGGGTTCAATTCCAGTCAAGGGCACATGCCCAGGTTGCCAGCTCTATCCCCAGTAGGGGGTGTGCAGGAGGCAGCGGACCAATGATTCCCTCTCATCATTGATGTTTCTGCCTCTCTCTCCCTCTCCCTTCCTCTCTGAAATCAATAAAAATATATTTAAAAAAATACGTAGGCTTCACCCTGGCTGGTGTGGCTCAGTTGGTTGGAGCATCGTCTTGTAAGCCAAAAGATCGTGGGTTTGATTCCTGGTCAGGGTACATACCCAGGGTACATATCGGGGGGAATACGGATGCCTACGAGAGGCAACCATTTGATATCTGTCTCGCATATTCTTCTCTCTCTAAAATCTCTCTCTTTCTCCCTCTTCCTTCCTCTCTCTCTAAAATGTATAAAAACATTCTCAGGTGAAGATTAAAAAAAAATACACAGGCGTCTTAACCTGTATTTTATTCAGCTATTCTAGTTCTATATATGTATTCTAAGATTTTTTACTATAGTATTTTTGTGAACTGTTTGCTTTAATAAATGTTTTTTAGAACCCCT
>NW_006383006.1:2666277-2675111 GCF_000327345.1 Myotis davidii
TATCACTTGTCAGTAATTCTCTTGAGTGCAAGATTTTTCTGTCCCTGCTCATACCTTTTCAGAGAAAGATAAAATTCAAGTATGTTTGTTCCTTTCTTCTGTTTAATGATTGTGATACTTAATTCTGTACACTGTTTTTGAGTTGTTAACCTTTTCGGTGCTTGTCTGTAGAAAGAAGCAATAATGGGATGAGGCATTTTACTTTTTCAAGTTTGCTTCAATGGTGGTTGGTGTGTGGGGAGTCACAATAAAATTCCAGAGTGCTTTGAGCAAAATGTCCCAACCTATCTGGGAACACGTGGTTGTATTTTCCTGCTGTGTAGTGTTTTGGGACGGTCAGTGGAACCTGCTCCTCCTGTGGGGGAAGAGAAGGAAGAACTGGAAGACAAGGAGAAGGGAGAAGAGGAAGAAGATACTCTAGATGTTGCCACACATTCCCTTGGTGCTGAAGGTAACTTTATGCCTTTTTCAGGATAGTAGGTTGTTTTAAGTCCTTTTATTGTGAGCATACAGACATTAAGTTTTTTCTTTTTACCAGGTTATAGATTTGTCATCATAAATTGAGAATAGTTATTAAGAAATTTGCTTAGTAGCCAAAGATATTTCACCTAATTTGGTGTTTAGGAATTTCCAGGTCATTGGATAGCCCCCTTTGTGCATATTGACTCTTCTTCCTTTTGTAATCAAATATTTTTGGGATGTATGCTTTATGGGGCTGGAAGTACATTGAATTATTGAGTTTGGGGTATGGTTTATGTATATTTTCAGGAAGTAGACATCGTCTACTTATATTAGGTGCTTGCAAGGTTTTATAGTATGCAACTTCTTTTTGCTTCATTACACATTTTCCCCCTTCACTTTTACTGCTTTTATTTTGATTTTATTTTGAAAAATTGGGGGAGGGCAAGGCTTTGATTTGAAGGATGTAATATGACCTTCTTTTGCTAAGTGATAGCACCTTGCCTGGTGCATAATATTGTAGGATGAAACCTAATTTCTTTGGGCCTTGTTCCTAGATCCTGCCTCATCACAGTTGGGCTTTGGGGCTCTGGAACTCTCCCAGAGCCAGGATGTTGAGGAAAATACTGTGCCATATGAAGTAGACAAAGAGCCTCTACAGTCAGTAACCACCAACTCTGGTTATACGAGGCTATCTGATGTGGATGCTAATACTGGTATGAAACTGTTTTCTGGCATTTGGAGTTATTTATCAGCATTTTCATCTCGTGCTAGAGCTCTTCTTTCCTCAATAACATTTTATAGCTATCTAAGTTAATATAATCTATGTTAACACAGTAAGGTTGCAGAGTTGTCTGGCAAGTACTTGTCAGTTGATGACTTGCAGTTTAGTGTTTTTTGGTGAGTTATTGGTTGTTTCCTTTTTTGGAAAATATATTATTTTCTAATTGGACTTCTGTCTATTAAAATCTTTACCTTTAAAAAAGCATTAGGGACTGCTTCTAGTACTTTGAAAAATTAAATAACTCCTTTTTTTTTAATATCTCCTTTCTGTCTTCTAAAACTTCAAGCAATTAAGCATGAAGAACAGTCCAATGACGATATCTCCATGGCAGAACAGCCCAGCAAGGACGTCCCTGTGGTAACACAACCCAGTAAGGACATGCATGTGGTAGACGAGCAAAATCCATCAACTGCAAGGTAACCCATGTTCTTTCTAGAAAGTATTTTTGGGTTTCTGCTGTAGGGTTATACTCATTTCACTTGGCCAGGATTTTCAGAAATTTTTGATTTTCATCTCTCCCTCTTCCTCCCCCTAGCATTTTTCTGGTCCAATATAAACGTTGATTATTCATGAATTCTCTTTGTGTCCTTATCTTTAGGCATATTACAAAGCCATTTAATTGCTGCTGTCACTATAAGCATTACTCCTTTTTTTTTTTTTTAAATGTATTTTATTGATTTTTTACAGAGAGGAAGGGAGAGAGATAGAGTGTCAGAAACATCGATGAGAGAGAAACATCGATCAGCTGCCTCCTGCACATCTCCTATTGGGGATGTGCCCGCAACCCAGGTACATGCCCCTGACCGGAATCGAACCTGGGACCTTTCAGTCCGCAGGCCGACACTCTATCCACTGAGCCAAACCGGTTTCGGCAAGCATTACTCCTTAATCTTTGATTGCCACTCCTCTCTGATCTTTGTCTACTGCCTCTCTGTGGGTGGTATTCTAGCCTCTCTGGTGTTAGGAGGAGTCACATGAATATTATATTTGAAAGTCTTACTATTTCTGTACGTGAGGAGCACCCAGATTGTTTTGGGTTATTGGGTAACCTGCATTTGGTAGTTTATGATAAAGATGCAGGGAGATATTCTTTCCTAAGTTCATTACGCTCTTAATTTAGTAGGAATTGGGCAGTATATCTCTCTTCTGCCTGTTGTGATTGTTGTTTCCAAAACAGTATGGCATCTGGTCAACAGCTCAGGTTTGGAATTGGCAGAGGAAAAGTGGGATGCTTCCAGTTTGGGGCGGGGATAACTAAACATTCAATGTTGTTACTTCCTTCTATAGAAATAGTGGGGAGGGGGCGGGTGTGGGTGGAGGGGGTCGATGGGGAAAAAGGGGACATCTGTAATACTTTCAACAATGAAAATTAAAAAAAAAGAAATAGTGGGGAATGGGGTTCTGGGGTCCTGAATAAAATTGAATATAAAGAGAAGTTGACTTTCTAATGCAAAACACTCAGCTTATAACTGGGCCTAAGTTTTTAGGCCTTCCTTCCTCCCTTCCTTCCTTTCTTCCTTCCTTCCTCCCTTCCTTCCTTTCTTTCTTAATATGTTTTTATTGATTTTAGAGAGAGGAAGGGAGAGGGAGAGAGATATAGAAACATCAGTGATGAGAGAAAATCATCGATTGGTTGCCTTCTGCACGCCCTCTTCCACAACCTGAAACCTGGGCATGTGCCCTGACTGGGAATCGAACTGTGATCTTCTGGTTCATGGGTCAATGCTCAACCACTGAGCAACACTGGCCAGGCTAGGCTTTTCTTTAGGAAGTTGCACTCTAGCTAGTTTTGCTATTCTGTTGACTCTGGGTAATTGTAGAATAGGTAAATCTCATAAGAATCTGGAAAGGGATCAGCAATGAGTGTCTTACATGTGTGAGTAGTACTAGTGTGGAGTCTTGGTTTGGGGCTTAGATTTAGTAGATCAAATGGATAAGTCCAACAGAGGTAATGTGTGTGGCAATAAGTTCAGAGAATAATTCACACCCAGGCCCTTTCCTTGGAAGGTCATTGGTAGAACTGGCATTGCTGTAGTCTGGATTAAAATTCTTCATGCATGTGTAGATAATAGCATATGTAACAAAAATTCCTGAATGACTCATCAGTAATCTCATGTAGTGCAGTAGTGAGTAGAGTTGAAAAGAGGTATTGCTGTGTGAGAGACTTAGTCAGGCTTTGAAATGAGCTAAGGGCTTTGTATCATCAAATAGTATCTTACTTAATTTTCACTAAGTAGTTATATATACTAGAATTATTGAAATTTTTGAAATTATTAAAGGAAAACAGACAAAACACAGGAAAAGTTTATTAGGTCAAAGATGAAAACATTTGAACATAGCAACTTTTTCTCCTGGTGATGTGAATCTCCTAGGTCAGAGGACATGCCTCCTAGTCCCAAAGTATCTCTTATTACTGTGGAAACAAAAGAACAAATATCTACTCAAGAAATACTGGAAGGTGGACTGCAGATTCCGAAGTTACCAGAGCCTGAGGTTTTGTCAACTCAGGAAGACTTGTTTGACCAGAGCAATAAAACAGGTACAAAGAGTAATTAGTTGATATATAGTTCCTCTTGTTCAAAGATAAAAACTTTTTATTTCTGTTTTGTGGCTACTGTTTAAGTTAGAAGGCCTTTATAGGTATCAGACTTGTTTGTGATATGGAAGGAAAATATGCCTCTAGCTGATTAATGAGAAAGTCTTTTTGAGAATGATTGCTATTTAACATTTTAACATAATTTTCTCTCTCTTTTGGAAATGGAGATATTGAGGAATAATAGCTAATGTAGTAAATTTAATAACTATGGACAGAGTATCTACTTCTTTTGTCATAGGTCTCCAAATATTTAACATAATTAAGTATACGTTTTTTCATATTCACCTGGCTAACTGTACTTATCTGTTTGTTAGTTCACAAACAGGAAGTTATGGTCTAGGAGAAAGAATGTAAAACTTAGAAGACTAGAGTGGTATTTGTTTCACATTTTGTTAACCCCCACCAACCCTTTATTCTGTTACCTCAGAGCCAGAAAGCTTCAGTAATAACTAGCAAAGTATACCTCAAGTCCTCATGTTGTCAATAGGTTATGTGATTTCGAATGAAACAACATATAACAAAACCAATTTTACTGTAGGCTACCTGAGATAAAGAAGAGGTAAGTTTATAGGACATTTCATTAATATTAAAACAAAAAGATGTTGAATGAGATGACATCGTTGGAGAACCTGCTGTAATGTGTTGGCTGTAATGAGGGAAGAAGAGAGGGTTATATTCCTTTACTATGCTGTGAATATGTGCAAAACATTCAAAGAGTCACTAAGGAATCTTTTTTGGTCTCTCGCTAAATCTATAAGGTTGTATTTAAGACATTCCTTTATACTTGGGATTAGTAAAGCTGACTCTCCATCTGTTGCTTAGATGGGACCAACAAGAGGCTCTTCATACTGTAAATCAGTACAGGCTATTTATATATCCTTTTACTAACATGTTAGTGTTTCCTGTCTCCTTTTGAGGAGGCTCAGGTTCTAATCATGAAAATTGCTGCATTCATATTATCAGGTGTCATATATATTATTTTGACTTCTCCCAACTCCATATTATGGCATGAGCTTACTTCACCTTAGGTAGACCTTGAAATAAAAGTCTCACTTGCTGTTTTATAATAGAACCTTCACAAGAAAGAAGAGCAGTCAAACGAAGGTATCAGGATTCTGGCATTTTTCAAGTTTTAATCATGACATAAAGGACTAAGGAATTCTTTTTGTCAATTTTTATTAAAAAAACCTATAATTTAGTAGGGAGGGGGGCTTTTAATGATCACTCAATATTCGTGTTAGCATGGCATTTCATTAGTTGTACTATAATTAGAAAACAGTTTCTACCCTGTTGGAATATGGTTGGAAATCTGTATATTACTCTCTTTGCAGTACAGAGTGCTTTTTTGTTGGTTTGTTTTTACAACTCAGTAATGTCAATCTGAGAAGTCAATGTAACTAGATTTTTTCCCCCCAATAGTTTCTGATGGTTGCTCTACTCCTTCAAGGGAAGAAGGTGGGTGTTCTCTGGCTTCCACACCTGCCACCACTCTGCAGCTCCTGCAGCTCTCTGGTCAGAGGTCCCTTGTTCAGGAGAGCCTTTCCACGTAAGTAAGCCTAAAGCAGCTCTGCCAGGGAAACGTGTGCCTGAGGGTTTAAGGCGAGGGTTCAAAGAGCTAAACTTGTCCACAAGTTCAGCATTCTTTTTGAAACCAAAAGGTAAAATCTAGGCTTTAGAATTTTGGGGGTAAGAACTTAGTAGGACCATTGAAGATAGGTAGATCTGCTTTTCCATTGGGAAATTTTATAATAGTAGCTCAAAGGTTTCACTAGGGAAGAAACTGCCCAATTACTAAGAGACTGTTATACACCCCAGACAAGCCTTCTGCTCTTTTATTTGACTAAAAATTCTTCCCATTTAATAAGGGTGGGAAATGGGTTATACTAGAGTAAACATTAGTTGGATTTCTTTCTCTCTGTTTTAGGGCAAAGAGGTTTGTACTTTTAAATAAAAATGTGCATGATCTTTCTAATAGGCAGAAATGGAGTAAATGTTTTGTCTTAAAAATCAGCAGATGAATTATTTTTCTAGTACTTTCTCATCTGTTTTTCAATCATGATGTCCTTGTGTCTGATCATTCATTTTCTCTTATAATCATACTGGAGGCCTGGTGCACAAAATTCGTGCATGGCGGCATGGGGGTCTCCTCAGCTCAGCCTGCACCCTCTCCAATCCGGGACCCCTTGACTGCTGGTTTAGGCGTGAAACCGGAGATCGGGTTTCATAAATCAACAGTTGGATATCCCTCTCTCAATCCTGGACTGCTGGTTCCTAATCGCTCACCTGCCTTCCTGCCTGGTTGCCCCTAACTGCCCTCCCCTGCCAGCCTGATCACCCCTCACTGCCTCTGTGTGCCAGCCTGATTGCCCCTAACTGCCCCTCCTGCCGGCCTGGTCATCCCTAACTGACCTCTGCTGCTAGCCAGGTTGCCCCCAACTGCCCCCTCCCTGCCAACTTGGTTGTTCCTAACTGGCCCCTGCACCGGCCTGGTCACCCCTTATTGCCCATCCTGCTGGCCTGGTCACCCCACACAGCCTGCTTTTTCATTCGTTGGGTCATTCCTCACTAACGCCCCTGTCAGCCTGGTTGTAGGCAGCCATCTTGTGAGGGCATGAGGGTTAATTTGCATATTACCTCTTTATTATATAGGATGGCTTTATGCTTGCTTTTTAAAAAATATTTTTTTTATTCATCAGAGAGAAAGGGAGAGGGGAGAGAGAGATAGAAACATCAATGATGAGAGAGAATCATTGGTCAGCTGCCTCCTGCACACACCCCACTAGGGAACGAGCCAGCAACCTGGGCAAGTGCCCTTGACCGGATTCAAACCTGGATCAAGCCCAAAATCCAGGCATGCGTTCTGCCCAGGAATCGAACCATCATCTCCAGGGTCATAGGTCGACTCTCAACCACTGAGCCATGTGGGCCGAGCCACTCTTTTTATTTTTAATTCTAATTTTGGATATGTCTCATGTGAGAAATAGTTATTGAAATATTATTGATGGCTCTTCCACAAGCCTCAGGTAGCTTTTTGAGAGAAATGCTAATAAGTATTGGTCTGAATGGCTTAGACATTTTTGCTATTAAAAAGGAAGAAAACAGATGCAAAATTGTGGCTGTGGTTAAAAATAATCTGTGATTTTTCTCTTTCTATAAAGGAATTCTTCAGATCTTGTTGCTCCTTCCCCTGATGCTTTCCGATCTACCCCATTTATTGTTCCTAGCAGTCCCACAGAACAAGAAGGAAGAAAAGGTGAGCTCTCTTGATCTGTCTGTTGACCTCAGATTAGAAGGGGAGCAGCACTTCTGCCTTGCAAAATATACTGTTTCTTTATATGTTAGAACACTGACCTAAACTATTCAGTAGGACTTGTCTGTCTTACCTTTAGGGAAGTGGCCTAGTGTAAAGTGCTCGTCTCAGTTCTTAGCTCTTCTAGCACCAATTCTTTTGAGAACTCGGTATTGTTGACTTAATTTTTAAAAAGACTCTTAACGGAAAATGTTCAGGTTTTCAAGTTAAATTCAAATGAATTAGTATCGTGAAGAGCTGGATTTATTACTAATTGCCAGTAATTTTCAACGACATATTTGCATGTTATTGATGAGAGGGAACCAAAAATTGTTTTGTTTGTCTTTATAGGCTATTTTGTTATTATTTTTTTAATATATTTTTATTGACTTCAGAGGGAGAGGGAGAGAGAGATAGAAGCATCAATGATGAGAGAGAATTATTGACCACTGCCTCCTGCTTGCCCCTTGCTGGGGATTAAGTCTACAACCTGGGCATGTGCCCTGACTGCGAATCGAACCTTGACCTCCTGGTTCATAGATCGACACTCAACCACTTAGCCACACCAGCTGGGCTATTTTTGTTATTATCAAAGCAGTTTTTGTCAGAGTGGCTAGGAGCAGGTTGTAGAAATTTTGACTTCATTCACTTTCTCCTAGGGATTTTATACGTTATTCACAAGAAAATTTTTCCTTTTACTTAATTTATCTCATTATGTAAACTTCTTTTGCTAAATACTAGTCTCCTATCCAGTCATTCAAGGTATTTCTAAATTCCTACAAAGCCTTTTCCAATAAATTCCATGATTTTCTCCTTTTCATACCAATAGTGGTACAATAGCTAATTTTTATTGAATACTTAGTATATCCCAGACACTATTTTATGTCCTTCCTTTTGGTTTTAGGTGCTTTGTTTTTTATCATTGAATCAATACTAGGAAATAGGTGTTACTTTTATCTCTGTTTTATAAATGGAGAAATGGGAGCACAGAGAGATCTCACAACTAATAAGTCAGAGAGGCAGGATTTCAACTCAGGCAGCTGCCTCCATAGCTGTTGGGTATATGCCTCCTATGATATCCCCCTCTCTGCTCTTAAGTGATATAAATATAGAAATATATTTAACTGTTTTTCAAGTGTAATTTACCCATGGCAAAATTTAATCTTATATTTTCTTCTGCCACAAAGTTTCTGTCTGGCTATTTTCTCTTGAAATAATTTGTAGGTTTCCAAATGGACTAATATTCTAAGCATAGCATGATTGATTAGTAATGTCTTAAGTAAAAAATAAAAGTCAATCTATTCTACAAAAACTGCTATTAATCAAAATACGTTTGGTTTATATTTAGAACCATATCTTCTATCTGTAGTGTGAACATATAAAAATAATTATATTAAAAATTCTTTCTCCCTGATTGTAAACATCTATGTATATAAAAGGCTAAGTGACCAACCATACATACGTATGACTGACTGTCCATCCGGCCGGTACAGATGACACACACTGGCAATTTAAAAATAAACATTGACTCACGCATGCACGATATCTGTCCCTGTCAAACATTGGCCTCCCATTTAAATTAATTCAAACACAGTTTCCCATGATGCTAGCATTTGTGATTACTATTAATAAATCACAAGGACAAACTCTAAACAGAGTAGGATATTCCTACCTGAACCCGTTTTTGGAGATGGTCAGTTATATGT
>NW_006383006.1:2675399-2683257 GCF_000327345.1 Myotis davidii
TAGCTTTTTCTGGATGGAAGTCTGCTCTCATTAGCATATTACCCTTTTATTAGTATAGATTTTATATACATTTTACTAATTTTCTTTCATCTCTGACACTTATTATAGAGAAAGGTGAATAGCAATATTAAAACATTTCTTCTAATTATTTTCCTTTCAGTGTGCACGAATCCGTGCACCGGGCCACTAGTAATTAATAACAGGCATACTTAAGATATGTTGCAAGTTTGCTTCCAGGCCACTGTAGTAAAGTGTGTATTGTGGTAAATATTGTAATAAAGTGAGTAATCTTTTTGCTGGTGGAGAGTCTGCCTTCAATTTATAAAAAATGCAACATCTGTGAAGCACAATAAAGTGAAGTGCAATAAAATGAAGTATGCCTATACTCATTGTAGAAAGTTTGGAAAGCATATAGGAAAGTAATGGTAAGAAAATAAAATAAATTGAGAAGAAAATAAAAATCACCCGTGATCCCACAATCCAGATATAATTATAACTAGTTTATGTATTGATTAATAAGTAAACCATAACAACATGATATAACAACAAAGACATGATATAAAAACAACAAAAACATGATATAAAAGCATTGATAAAAACAATGACTGATAAATTGATTAAACTTATTCTGATATCTCCCTGTATACCACATTAAGAATAAACTGTGATTTATTAATAGTCATCGCAAATACTGGCATCACGGGAAACTGTGTTTGAATTAATTTAAATGGGAGGCCAGTGTCAGACAGGGACAGATAACACGCATGTGAGAGTCAGTGTTTATTTTTAAATTGCCAGTGTGCGTCATATGTACCAGCCTGTCGGTCAGATGGTCAGACGTATGTACGGTTGGTCACTTAGCCTTTTATATATATAGATTAGCATTTGGATATATTTTCTATGCATAAATATAAAGAAATATCTTTACACATTTGGGATCATGTTATGCATATGACTCAGAGTTCTTTGGTTTTAATAAAAAATCAAAAATATTTTCCCTTGTTAATTGTATTTTAGATTTAATGTATTTGCTTAATATTTGTTCATAACTGTTTATAGGACTATGTATGCTTTTTGTAGTTTTGTTTTTTGCTAAGATTATTAACCTAAAGCCTTTTTATATGTAGTGCTTAGAGCAGCAGGTCCCTAACACATTAAGCGCCCAGTCAGTCACCATGACTGACAATATACTTTCCATTCGGAAGACAAAACAGGCTGGGGGCTTAATGTGTTAATAAGTGCTTTGGCATGGTGAGAAAGATAAAAAAGTATAATGGGAACATTTAACACAGCTGTGGTAGTGTAATAAAGGCATACAGCAGCAGATCCTGACCGAACCTAGACTTAGAATGGACGGTGAGGTTGAGGCCAAGTAAGCAGCAAGGGGTTGGAATTGGGGTTGGGATTAGCTGGTAACGTGAGAGTGATGATAGGAAACTGAGTGGCAGAGGTCGTTTGTGAAAGTGGTGTAGAGCAGTGATTTTCAACTTTTTTGTCCTGGTGGCACACATAAACTAATTACTAAAATCCTGTGGCACACCAAATATATTTTTTGCCCATCTAACAAAAAAATAGGTATACCTTTCATTGATTTACAAAAAATAAATAAATAAATAAAATTTGGAATTCCCTACTCTTTTTTGCTCCAAATTGACTTTTAAAAAAATCAGGTGCTTATACTTTGTATATATGGAGTTCTGGTACCAAGAATTAACCAATCAGTTTCAACCTTACTAGGCAACATGACCAATAAGATGCAACTCTATTATGTGACCTATATATCTGTGGTTCAAGATAGGGCATTCACATCGGGCGGCTATTGTTGTGTTGGCTGTTGTCATTTCTTTTATTTGACAAGCGAAAGGACAAGAGGTCAGTGGCCCTGACCTAATAGTCAGGTAGTGCATGTTTTAAAAGTTCTTGTATGCCCTGGCCAGTTTTGGCTCAGTGGATAGAGTGTCAGCCTGCAGACTGAAGGGTCCTGGGTTTGATTTCAGTCAAGGGCACATACCTTGGTTGCGCTCAATCATAGGCCGTGGTTGGGATACATGCAGGAGGCAACCAGTCGATGTGTCTCTCTTATCATTGATGTTTTTATTTTTATCTCTTTCTCTCCTTCTCCCCTCCTCTCTGAAATCAATACAAATATATTAAAAATAATTATTGTAGCACATTGATTGAAAACCACTGGTTTAGAGGAAGCCTCTTTGGAGTCAAGTTGTAAGATAAGGGGGAAAGGATTGATGAATCAAATACCCAGTTAGGTTCTGAGGAAGATGCTGATGGCCTTCAGGTGGGTAGTATATGGGAAAACAAGGTTTTGTGCCTGTTTCCCTCCTAAGCAATTTGTCTTAGGTTAGTGTTTTGTACTTAGTTATTTGATTTATCAGTGCTAATTGGCATTGGTAGATTTTTTCTTCTTCTGTATTTGTCCTGATACCCATCTTTCTGCATTTAGCAGTTAATGCAAATATAATGAGTTCATAAATATGTAAATATTTATTTAGAGTGCTGAACAAATTCACTACATTTCAAGGCCTGTGGCAGAATATATGATGGCTAAATTACATGCCATTAATTTGGGCTTTTCTATGTAAAATGTGAAAGATGAGTTATAATCAGGAAAGAGGCTCAGAAGTTTTAACATTTCATCTAGGTAGGTGGTCATCCCCAGGTGAAACCTACTTTAATCTATGACTGACTATTTTGGGAGCTTGGGGAAGGAAGTATTTCAGATTTTTATGGCCCAGTCAATCTATCAGCTTTTCTGAAAATTAAGTTAGTGTTTTTTTTAGGAATGGAAATTTCTGTAATGTAACTAGAGGCCCGGTGCATGAATTTGTGCACCAGTGGGGTCTCTTGGCCTTGCCTGTGGGATCGGGCTGAAACCAGCTCTCCGACATCCCCCAAGGGGTCCCGGATTGCAAGAGGGCACAGGCCAGGTCGAGGGACCCCACTGGTGCACAGTCAAGGCCGGGGAGGGACGCAGGAGGTTGGCCAGCTGGGGAGGGGCCACAGGAGGGCTACAGGGCGTGTCCTGCCTGTCTCAGTCCTGATTGACCGGACTCCAGCAGTAAACTAACCTACCAGTTGGAGTGTCTGCCCGCTGGTGGTCAGTGCACGTAATAGTGAGCAATTGAGTGGCCTTAGTATATCATTAGCATATTATGGTTTGATTGGTTCAATGGATGACTGAACACTTAGCATATTAAGCTTTTATTATAAAGGATTTTTATTAGTGGTATTAGAAGTATTAATGAATGCTTATTTCTAAATTAGTTTTACCTATTTTAAACCAGATGAGCCAATGGATATGTCAATGTTATCTGAAGAAGAAAGAGAATCTTTTCAGAAGAAACTTAAAGATGATGAACCAGCAGAGATAGAAAACCTCCCTGCCCCAGCTGAGCCCACTATGTCACCACAAGCCTCCACACCAGTGTCTCAGAGTGCACCAGTCTTCACTCCTGGGTCACTTCCTATCCCATCCCAGCCTGAGTTTTCTCATGTGAGTATTGTAGAAAGATTTTTTCCCTAACATTAAAAAAAATAACTTTATTGAGGCATAATTTATAAGCCATAAAACTCACCCATTTTAAGTGTATAGTTTAGTGATGTTTTAGTTAAAGAGTTGTATAACTGTCATCACAATGTTCTAGTTTTAGAACATTTCCAGAGTCACCTAACATCTTGTCTTTAAACTTTTTGAAAATGTTACTGCAAAACTAAAAGGGGCCATTAATCCTTATTTTACCTTAATGCAACTACTAGTCATTTTTATCTTTCTACATGCCTATGTTTTTGTTTTGTTGGTTTTTTAACAATTGATTTGAGAGAGAGAAAGAAGGAGAGATGTGAGAGAGCAACATCAATTGGCTGCCCATCACATGCACCCCAACTGGGAATCGAACCTGCCACCCTTGGTTCATGGGATGATGCTCCAATCAGTTGAGTCACACTGGCCAGGGCCATGCCTACATTTTAAAATATATTTTTATTGATTTCAGAAAGGAAGAGAGAGGGAGAGAGAGATAAACACATCAGTGATGTGCTCGCTTTGGCAGCACATATGCTAAAATTGGAACGATACAGAGAAGATTAGCATGGCCCCTGCGCAAGGATGATGTGCAAATTCGTGAAGCGCTCCATGTTTTTCTATTAGAGGATGTTTAAATTTTCATTGTCAAAAGAGATTTTATAGATTGTACCAGTCTAAGTTATTTTGTACAGCTTTTGTAAATTTCTTAAACTTTTATATTGCCTTGTTTATTTTGTTTGGATAGTTTGATTTGTTAAGTCCATAGCTAATTAATGAACATCTTTTTCAATGATTTCTGTATAAAATGATCTATTCAGAATAAATTTTTTTGTGTTTATGAAGTTTAAAAAACAAACAAAAAAAACATCAGTGATGAGAGAGAATCATTGGTTGGCTGCCTCCTACACCCCCAACACTGGGGATCGAGCCCACAACCCGGGCATGTGCCCCGACCAGAATAGAACCTGGGACCCTTCAGTCTGCAGGCCGACAACGCTCTATCCACTGAGCCAGACTGACTAAGGCCATGCCTATATTTTAAAAAATGAAGTTGTTTATGGTGAACATACAACTTTAATCTTTTTCCAGTTAACATTGTATCATAATGATTTTTTAGTGTTACCTCAGTTTCATATTATCCTTTCAAAACTTGTAAAATATTTCTGGATGTAACATAATTTAATTATTCCTGCGCTGAGGTTATCAGGATTTTTTTAAAAAAATGATTCTTTATTGTTGAAAGTATTACATATGTCCCCTTTCCCTCCCCCTGCCCCCATTGACCTCCTCCAGCCTAACCTCCCCCTTCCCTCTTCACCCCAGGCCTTCAGCACCCTATTGTCTGTGTCCATGGGTTATTTATGTATGTATTCAAGGTCAGGATGGTTTATAGTTTTCAAATGAGAAATTATTTTTCTTCTAAAAACAAGAAAGCCCAGCCAGTGTTACTTAATGGTTGAGTGTTGACCTATGAACCAGGAGGTCAAGGTCAGAGCATATGCCTGGATTTTGGGCTTGATCCCCAGTAGGGAGCTTGTAGGAGATAGCTGATCAATGATTCTCATCATTGATGCATTTATATCTTCTTCTCCCTTCCTCTCTGAAATCAATAAAAATATACTTTTTAAAAAAAGCAAAGGAAAACTAACATCTCATTTGTATAATTTTAAATATTTAAAAAAGAATAAATTTACGTTTTATGCCTAGGGAATTGAAGGATTTTAACTAAATCTAAATGACTCTATTATATTGTCAATCTAAATGCCTGTTCTTATAAGACCTTAAGTGGGGAGTTGCTTTAGTGTTATTGGGAGAACTTCTTTTATGCCTTTCAGTTTACAGGTGTTGTAATGAAAGTTTATATTTAAAAATGAATAGTAATATACCATAAACGTAGTGAGGAAGAGAGAGGCAGTAGGAAGAAAGAAATGGAATTGCTTTCTGGCATTTTAAAATTTGTTCATTTTGTTCATTTGTTTAATGAAAATTCCATTTTGTGCAAATCATTAGAAGTGTTTTGATAGAGTGGTTAAGAACAAGGATTCTAGCCCTGGTTAGTATTTCTCAGTGGTCAGAGCATCAGTCTGCAGATTGAAAAATCACGGGTTCCATTCCTGGTCAAGGGCATATACCGTAGTTACAGGTTCCCTGGGACCAGTAGGGGCGAGTGCAGGAGGCAACCAATCCATATGTTTCTCTCATGTCAATGTTTCTCTCTTCTCCCCCTCGTCCCCAACTGCCTCCTTTCCACTCTCTAGAAAACAATGGAAAAAAATATCCTTGGGTGAGGATTTTTAAAAAATGCTTCAAATTTTTATATTCTTTGAGTTAATGATCATATTTATAAATCACCAAGATAATATAAGAGTTGCTCTCTATTTAAAATAATGATTCATTAATCTATAAAGTGGTAAAGCTAAAATAAATAAATAAGGAAACAAACAAACAAACAAGGACTCTAGAGTCAAAATTTGCTGGACTTACTCCTGGTTCTGCCATTTCTGTCTTTGTGACCTGTTGAAACTGAGCTTAATTTTCTTCAGCAAATCAAATGGGGATATTGATACTACCTAACTAATAGGGTAGTTGAGAAGGTTAAATTACTTAGAATACTATATAAAGTGCCTAGGATAGTGGGTTGTATGTGATAAACACTCCATAAGGATCAGCTGTTGCTAGCAGTGAAGGTGAAATTTTCTTTAGCTTTTATTTTTCTGTTAACATTATACATGAACATATATAGTTTGGAGGTATCATTAGAATTTAGGGATGAGCGCTATAAGCACTGATGCAGAGCATTAAGGGTTTTTCAGAAAAGATAGGTGATATTAGAGACCACTGACAAGATGTCTATCAGTAACTAAACAGGATTTTTAAGGAAATGAAAGTATACGCAATGGTATCCCTACCTGGGGAAGTGATTCCTGGCCACAAAGGGAAAACTGACTTTTTGAAGAAAAAGACACTATTGAAGAAATTACCATACCTTTAACATTTACCAAAGACCATCCGAGTCAGAAATAAAACCAGTAATGAAAATTTGAGACAAATGAGTGATGCTGAACATAATTCAAAGGTCTCTGGAACCTAAGATGACCTAGTCTAATTTTTTGGACTCATATTTTAAGATTTCTCAGCCAGTACAGTCCATGCCTTCTAAAAAATCTCTGAATAGTACCTTTACAACTTATTTTTTATGTTTAGGGTTTGATTTTTAGAAACCATTTGTAAAAGCCAGAAAAGGAGTCAGATAATTAAAATGAGGTCTCTCCCCATCCATACTCAGAGACAACCACTTTCAGTTCGCCATCACTGACATAAACACAATTCACAGCAGAGCCTGTGGAATATTATGATTATTTTTCCCTGTTTGCATAATTTATTTTCTCTGGAATTGATAATTATCTTTTTTATATTTGTTTAGACTTCTGTGAACTACTCACTAAATCAGTGATGGCGAACCTTTTGAGCTTGGCATGTCAGCATTTTGAAAAACCCTAACTTAACTCTGGTGCCGTGTCACATATAGAAATTTTTTGATATTTGCAACCATAGTAAAACAAAGACTTACATTTTTGATATTTTATATATTTAAATGCCATTTAACAAAGAAAAATCAACCAAAAAACCTGACATGTGTGTCATTTTTTAAATATATTTTATTGATTTTTTACAGAGAGGAAGAGAGAGGGATAGAGAGTTAGAAACATGGATGAGAGAGAAACATCGATCAGCTGCCTCCTGCACACCCCCTATAGGGATGTGCCCCGCAACCAAGGTACATGCCCTTGACCAGAATCGAACCTGGGACCCTTCAGTCCTCAGGCTGACACTCTATCCACTGAGCTAAACCAGTTAGGGCTGATTGTGATCTTTAATGTGTGAGGTCTTTTATCTTTACTGGAATCTTGTAGAATTTTCTCTTTGTCCCCAAGTGTTCTGAAAGTTCCAGACTCTTGGCATAAATCTATTTTCATTCATTATATTGGGCAAATGGTAAAACTTCTCAATATAGAAACTCAGCTCCTGGGGGACATCTGTAATACTCTCAACAATAGAGATAAAAAAAAAAAAAAGGAACTCAGATCCTCCAGTTCAGGGACATTTAATTATTTAATTCCCGAAGCAAAAAACACCCAACCGGAAAAGCAAAAAAAGAATTCAAAAATATGAAGATAGTGTAAGGAGTCTCTGGGACAACTGCAAGCGCTCCAACATCCGAATTATAAGGGTGCCAGAAGAAGAGAGAGAGCAAGATATTGAAAACCTATTTGAAGAAATAATGACAGAAAACTTCCCCTACCTGGTGAAAGAAATAGA
>NW_006383006.1:2683462-2723428 GCF_000327345.1 Myotis davidii
TCCAGGAAAAATAGAATCAGGGACATAGAAAGGGAATGGACTGACTATTCTTGGGGGGAAAGGGGTGTGGGAGATGCAGGAAGAGATTGGACAAAAATCGTGCACCTATGGATGAGGACAGTGGGTGGGGAGTGAGGGCAGGGGTGGGGCGGGAACTGGGAGGAGGGGAGTTATGGGGGGGAAAAAGAGGAAAAAATGTAATAATCTGAACAATAAAGATTTAATTAAAAAAAAAATAAAAAAAATATTTAATTCCCCCCTTATTTTATCTCCTACACTGCATCCCTCTCTTCCTGTTCAGCTTTCTGGATGATTTCCTCAACTGTCTTTCCTTTTCTTTTTTCTTTTTTTAACAATTTCTTTGAGATATAATTCATGTACCTTATCTTTCAACCTTTAAAAGTGTACAATCCAATAGCTTTTAGTATATTCACAAAGCTGTGCAGTTATTCACCACAATCCACTGTTAGAATATTTTCTTTCCTCTGCCCCATAAGAGACCCCATGCCCATTAGTAGTCACTCCCATTTCCCCTACTCCTAGTCAACTATTCATCTACTTTGTGTCTATATAGATTTGCCCATTCTAAACATTGCATATAAGTGGAATTATAGAATACATAGTCTTTTGTGATTGGTATATTTCATTTAGCATAATTTTTTTCACAGTTCATGCATGTTGTGGCATGTTATTTGAACTTTATTCCTTTTTACCCTGAATAAAACTACATTTTATGTGTATACCACATCTTATTAATGTATTCATCATTTGATGGACATTTGGATTGTTTCCCCTTTTTGGCTGTTGTGAATCATGCTGCTATGTAAATTTTTGCATAAGTTTTTGTGTGGACATGTGTTTTTATTGCTCTTGTATATACCTAGGAGTATGATTGCCATGTTCAGTCATTTTTTTTAAAAAAAAAAAATATTTTATTGATTTTTTACAGAGAGGAACAGAAAGGGATAGAGAGTCAGAAACATCAATGAGAGAGAAACATCGATCAGCTGCCTCCTGCACACCCCCTACTGGGGATATGCCCGCAAGCAAGGCACATGCTCCTGACCGGAACTGAACCCAGGACCCTTGAGTCCGCAGGCCGACGCTCCATCCACTGAGCCAAACCAGTCAGGGCCAGTCATCTTTTTTTTATGAATATATTTTTATTGATTTTTTAGAAAGAGAGGAATGGAGAGGGATAGAGAGATAGAAACATCGATAAGACATCAATCAGCTGCCTCCTGCAAGTCCCCTACTGGGGATTGAACCCCCAACTTGGGCATGTGCCTTGACCAGGAATTGAACCAGGGACTTCTTGTTTCATGGGTTGACACTCAACCACTGCGCTGTACCAGCTGGGCTCAGCCATCTTTTAACCTTTCTCTGGGTTACTGATTTCTACTCTTGGGTTTTTAATTTAGAATCCTTCCCCCTCCCCACTCCTTTAATATACTTCCTTTTTAAAAAAATAACATTTTGTCTAGTTTTTATGGATATACTAGAGGCCCGGTGCACAAAATTTGTGCACTTGGGGGGTTCCCTCAGCCCAGCCTGCACCTTCTTGTAGTCTGGGAGCCCTCAGGGGATGTCTGACCGATGGCTTAGGCAGGGAGCGGATTTAAGCCATCAGTCGGACATCCTTAGTGCTGCCGCTGAGGCGGGAGAGGCTCCTGCCACCGCCACTGCACTCGCCAGCCATGAGCCCAGCTTCTGGTTGAGCAGCGCTCCCCTTGTGGGAGCACACTGACAACAGGGGGCAGCTCTTGCGTTGAGCGTTTGCCCTCTGGTGGTCAGAGTGCATCACAGCAACCAGTTGTTTGGTCGATTTGCATATTAGCCTTTTATTATATAGGATTAATACCCATATCTCCCTAAATATTAAAATAGTTTTTTTGGAAAATAGGTTTTTCTCTTCCCTGGAATAGTCACTTATTTCTCCAAATAGATTTCAGTTAGTTTTGACACTTGACTTTCAAATTGGAGGCTTCTTTAAGTATCTGCTAATCCTTGATTGTCCGCTTTAAGAGTAAAATACCAGAAAACTGATTAGAAGTTATGAGCTGGTGCTTGGTGCTTATTATTTCTGGGATTCACTGTAGCATGATCTGGTGGGCCATTTTTGGGGTCTCCCAATGTCATTATCTTAATTTGTCTCAGCTTGGTCAGGTCCCCTAAAAATATGGCTAATCTCCTGTCCGTTGGCTGCTATTATTCTAGAAGTCTTTTGAAGAAAGAGGACTGGGAGTGTTGAGAGGCAGGTGCAGGTTCTGTTTAATATGTAAAAGTTCATTTAGTCTCCCTGCTTTCAGAATGGTACTTTCTGATAACTGTGCCTCTTATCCTCCAGTTCAGGATGCTTTATTTTACTCTCTTTAGGGCAGAGGAGGAGATCGGGGAGTGACCAGTCTTCTGTTTTAGCTTTACCCTCACCACCACTTCCAGAGTTACCTGGTGTTGCTGCCAAGTCCTGAATCTTTTTTTGGTCCTGGTGGTTCTATGGCATAATTTGGGTTACTTCTTGACTTTCTCCACTGTTGGCTTAGGAATTCAGCTTTCAGTAATCTGCTAAATAGGTGACTACTCTTCCAGAATTTTGTTGCTGTTGTCTTTTGTTCTGTTCTCTTTTTCTTTAAAATTAATGCTTTAAAATACATTCCTTTACAATTGCTTAGTGGGGTTTTGGAAAAGAGTTTAAGTGGTGTATTAAATCCACCATTTAACTTCTATACTTTTTTCATTATGTATCAAACTCCTTACATACTATTCTTAATAGCTAATCTTTGCACATCTGTTATTTTTCCTGTATCTTGGTTACTGGAGTCCAAATTTACATAATTTGATGTTGTAAGATCTAAGTATTTATAATGAGGTAATTACTAATTAAGAAAAAATTGGGATAAAGTTCATCTTTCCTAATATATTAATTTTATTTACATTTAAAAATTATTTTTCAATTACAGTTGACATAGTATATTATATTAATTTCAGGTGTACAACATAGTGATTAAACTTTTATATAACTTGTGAAGTGATCACCCCAATGAGTCTAATAACCATCTGTTATTCTATAGTTATTACAATATTATTGACTATATTCCTTATGCTGTACTTTACATTCTCATGACTGTTTTTATAACTGCCAATCTGTACTTCTTAATCCTTCACCTTTTTCCCCCTTCCATTTGGCAACCATCAGTTCTCTTTATTTATGAGTTTTCGGTCTTGTTTGCTTATTTTGTTCTTTAGATTCTACATATAAGTGAAATCATATGGTATTTGTCTTTCTTGGACTAACTTAGCATAATACCCTCTAGATCCATCCATATTGTCACAAATGGCAAAATTCCATTATTTGTTATGGCTGAGTAATGTTCTGTTATATATGTGTACCACATCTTTATCCATTTGTCTATTGATGACCTCTGGTTACTTTTATATCTATTGTAAATAATGCTTCAGTGAACATAGGGTGCACATATCTTTTTGAATTGGTGTTTTGGCTTTCATTGGATAAATATCCAGAAGTGAAATTTCTGGGTCATATGATAGTTGTTTTAAAAGTTTTTTAGGAACCTCAATACTGTTTTCCATAGTAGCTGCATCAATTCACAATCCCACCAACAGTACATGAGGTTTCCTGTTTCTCCACATCCTGACCAACACTTGTTGATTTCTTGATGATAGCCATTCTGACAAGTGTGAGGTGATGTCTCACTATGATTTTAATTTGCATTTCCCAGAGGATTAGTGATGCTGAGCATCCTATATAATAATCCTATATAATAAAAGGCTAATATGCAAATTGTCCCCTCGACTGTAAGTTTGACCAGGGGTCGGGGCTGGCCGGCCAACCTCCCATGGCACCTCCCCTCGCCTGGCCTGGCCCAATCGGCCTCGATGGGGGCAGGCTGACAAGACCCCGCCCGTGCACAAATTCATGCACCAGGTTTCTAGTCTTTTCATATGTCTATTGGCCATTTGTATGTCCTCTTTGGAGAAATCTATATTCAGGTCCTCTGCCCATTTTTTAATCACATTGTTTGTTCTTTTGGTGTTAAGTTGTATGAGCTTCTTATGTATTTTGGATATTAACCATTATCAGTTCTATCATTGGCAAATATCTTCTTCAATTTAGTAGGTTGTCTTTAAAAAATACTTTCATTGATTTCAGAGTGGAAGGGAGAGGGAGAGAGAGATAGAAACATCAATGATTAGAGAGATGATTGGCCACCTCCTGCACACCCCCTACTGGGGATGGAGCCTATAACCTTGGGCATGTGTCCTGACCAGAAATCAAACCTGCCACCTTTTAGCGCATGGGATGACACTCAATCAATTGAACCATATTGGCCAGGGCAGTATGTATATTTTAATGATGTAAATTCTTTCTATCCATGAGGATGGTATAGTTTTCCATTTATTTGTATCTTCTTCAGTTCCTTTCTTAAATGTCTTATATTTTTCCAAGTACAGGCCTTTTATGTCTTGGTTAAATGTACACCTAAGTATTTTATTTTTTTGATGCAATTGTAAATGAGATTTCTTTTCGTAATTTCTTAAATATTTGCTGGACTCTTTTAGGCTTCTCTTTATATAGTATCATGCCATCTGCAAATAATGACAGTTTTACTTCTTCCTTTCTAATTTGGATGCCTTTCATTTCTATTATCTGATTGATGAGGCTAGGACTTTCAGTACTATGTTGAATAAAATGTTGAAATTGGACAACCTTGTCTTGTTTCTGATCTTAAAAAAAAGCTTTCAGGTTTTCACTGTTGAGTGTGATGTTAGCTGTGAATTTGTCATAAATGACCTTTTATTATGTTGAGGTATATTCCCTGTATTCCTACTTTGCTGAGAGTTTTTGTCATAAATGGATGCTGGATTTTATTAAATGCTTTTTCTGAATCTATTGATATGAACGTATGATTTTTATTCTTCATTTTGTTTATGTGATGTATCATGTTAATTGTAGATATTAAAACAACTTTGTATCCCAGGAATAATAAATCCCACTTGATCATGGTATATGATTTTTTTTGTTGTTGCTGTTGACACTATTACAGATGTCCCCTTCCCTCCCCTTTGCCCACCTCCACCCCACAATATGACCTTTTTAATGTATTGCTGAATTTGGTTTGCTAATATTTTGTTGAGGATTTTTGCATCTGTGTCCATTAGAGATATTGGCCTATAACTGCAGTGTATTTTTGTGTGTAAGGACTTTGCTTTTGGGATCAGGGTAGTGCTGGCCTCATAAAATAAGCTTGGGAGTCTTCCCTGCTCTTGAATTTTTTGGAATAGTTTGACAAGGATGGGTGTTAATTCTTCTTTGAGTGTTTGGTAAAATTCAACTGTGAAGCCATTCAGTCCAGGAGTTTTGTTTGTTGGGAGTTGTTTGATTACTGATTCCATTTTGTTGGTAGTAATCGGTCTGTTCAGATTTTCTGTTTGTTCTTGATTCAGTCTTAGAAAATTGTGTATATCTAAAAATTTACCCATTTCTCCCAGATTATCCAGTTTGATGGCATATCATTCATAGTATTTGTTTTCTTTTTTTAATTCTAATTTTTTACTTTAATCATGAACCTACACTAAACCTATGTTCATAGTATTTTCTTATAATCCTTGCATTTCTGTGGTGTTAGTTGTGACTTCTCCTCTTCATTTCTGATTTTATTTATTGGTTTCTGATTTATTTTCATTTGCATGAAATATCTTTTTCCATCCTTTTACTTTCAGTCTGTGTCTTTTGATCTGAAGTGGTTCTCTTGTAGAGAACATATGTATTGGTCTTATTTTCTTATCCATTTAGCCACCCTATGTCTTTTGATTGGAATATTTAATCTAATTACATTTAAAGTGATTATTGAGTGGAGTGGTGGGAGACAACTAATCAATGTTTCTCCATTGATGCTCTCCTCCCCCATCCCCTCTCTCTCTAAAAATCAATAAAAACATGTCCTCGGGTAAGGATTAAAAAAAAAGTGATTATTGATAAGTACATAGTTATTGCCATTTTATTATTCATATTTATGTTTTTTCTTCTTCAGGAAATCCCTTTAACATTTTAAAAAAATATGTTTTTATTGATTTTTAAAGAGAGAAGAAAGGAGAGGGATAGAGAGAAACATCGTTGAAAGAGAAACATCATCAATTGGCTGCTTCCTGCATGCCCCCTACTGGATATTAAGCCTGCAATCCAGACACGTGCCCTGATTGGGAATCAACCAGTGACCCCCATGGCAAGTTGGTGTAAGAGAGGCTCCAGAGTCTGGAGGGAGGCATCAGTGCCCTGGTCACTGAGGGATGTTGAGACTGCAGGCTGACCTTCACCACATCCAGGGGGGTCATGAAGATGGAGGTGACCACAGCTCTGGCACCTGAGGCCACCATCTGTTGGAGGGGCTGATGCCCCAGGGTCCTAATCAGCCATCTTGTAGCTTCAATTCTGGCTTTAGGATGGTACTCGCGTGGTGCGGAGCCTGGGGTTGGGCGGGCCCAAGGTGGGGCTGCGACTGGTGCGGGGTCCGCTCGCATGTTCACCTCTCTCCAAGGCCGATGAGGAAGCCTGACTCATTCTTTTTTGTGGTTTCTGTCTTTGTTGAAGTTTTCACTGAATTCCTCTATTCTTCCCTTGTGTTCATTGAGCTTCTTTATAACCAGTGTTTTGAACTCTGTATCTGGTAGATTGCTTGTCTCCATTTTGTTTACTTCTTTTTCTGGAGTTCTGTTCTTTCATTTCGGACATGTGTCTTTGTCTCCTCATTTTGGCTTGACCCGCTGTGTTTGTTTCTCTGTCTCCTGGTCGTGGCAGAGGGGCTAATGTAGTAGGTGTTGTATGGGGCCAGGGGTGCTGTCTCCCTGGTCACCTGAGCCACATGCTCTGCAGGTGTCCCTTTTGTAGGTTGTAGTTTAACCTTCATTGCTATTGACATGCCTGCGGGTAGCATTCACACTAGGCTAACTGATATGAGGCCTGGCTGTGACTACAGTGGATGAGCTGTTTTTGTGGGGGGTGATCCCTCAGAGCAGGAGTCACTGTAGCGTAGCGCTGGTGCCAGCCAAGTCTCTTCTTGGGGTGTGTCATTTTTAGAGCTTTTTGGGCGGTGGTGTGGTGTGGGTTGAAGTTGGCCACTGGGTTTGTTGGTTCTGGTGCCTTTTGGGAATGGCTCTGGTGCAGGCCAAGTTCAACTGCCATTAGCTGGGCTTGGGATGTATGGTAGGAGCTACAAAGTGATCGGTGGTTGGTTGCCACTTTTGCTGGGCTTAGAGGCACTTGGGAGAGGCTATGCTGCAAACAGGCCTGCCGCCATTTGTGCTTGGCTTGGCCTTCGGTAGGCACCACAGTGTGAGCTGATGTCAGCCACCACTTGTGCTGGGCTCGTGGCCACTTAGCTGCAGCTATATTCCAGGCCAGGACTGGCCAGGGCTTATGCCAGACTCAAGGTCACTGATGCAAGTTACTGGTTATTGTTTGTGGTGGAAGTGGGAGGTGCTTAGCACGAGGTACAGGGCATGCTGCGTCCAGCCATTGTTTGTTTAGTGTTTGTGGATCTTTTCGAGATTTTAGGTAACTCCGCAGCGCAAGTTGAACCAAGCCGCTGTGAGTTGTGTGGGGCAGGGTCTCAGGAAATCTCCAAAGTAGGGTGCATAGTGTTAATGGAGAGCTCAGATTTTTGCCCACCTGCCTCTGCAGTCTAGGTGGGAGGTGAGTTCAACAAAGGAACAATGGTACCTGCAGTACCTCCCTCCCAGAAGAGAGGTGCCCCATTTCTAAGGGAGAGGTACCCCGTTTCCTTCCCTTCCAGCTTTTGCCCTAAAGCTAGTCAATTTAATTCCTCACTATAAATCCCTGGTGCTTTTTGAGCTGCTGCCCCTGCACGGGGGTGCTTAGAGTGTTTGTGAGTGAGCAAGTTTGTGCATGAACCCCTCAAAAGAAGCACCTAGGTCTGCAGCAGCCTTCCATCTCATTCGGACACAATCCCTGCTGGTTTTCACAGGCAGATGTTATGGAGACTCCTCTTCCCAGCACTGGTGGCCCCGGCTGTGATCCCTTCCTCCTCAGGAGGGACCTCTGCGGCCTAAAGATCCCTCCCCGTTCTTAATTACCACCCCATGGGTGTGGGACCTGACCATTTTGAGTCTTTGCCCCTCCTACAGTCTGGATATGGCTTCTTCTTTCTATCCTTAGTTATAGGCCTTCTGTTCAGTGAATCTTTAGGTGATTGGCAATGATGACGCTATTCTGTAATATGGTTGTAATTTTGATGTGGGTCATGGAAGGAGGCGAGCCCTGTGTTTTCCTACCCCACCATCTTGATTGGAAGTATTATATTTGTTCATTGAATAGCCTCTTTGACCTTTCACCAAGATATGAAGGATGGGGTGAGGATTAGTAGAACATAGTTTGATATTTAGCACTTTTCTCATTCTTAATATACCTATTAATATTGGGGATGATAAATCAGATTATAGATGATTGTATGAATGGCTCTTGGATACTATGGATTTAGATCTGTACGTAATCTAGGCTTAAAGATTGACTCATATTGAATGTGTCCTGATAGTTCTCCATCCATCCTTATCCAGAGTTCTGAGTGGGTTTTGCTCACTTAGCTCTGTTATTCTGACTAGACCTGCAGCGGGCCATAGCACTGTGGATTATTAGGGGCCGGACACTTGGAGGCTAGATCCAGGTAGTCTTTGGAAACATAGCTTGTTGATAGGTTGATTAGCCCTGAAATTTTACTCTGACTGAAATTCTATATAGTATATTGGAAAAAAATTCTGTAATGAAAATCACATCAGTATTTAGTTTGATGATGCTTAAAAGGTATTCATAATGGGGAGCAATGCCTAGCTGGCATGGCTCAGTGGTTGAGCATCGACCTATGAACCAGGAGATCATGGTTCGATTCCTGGTCAGGGCACATGCCCGGGTTGTGGGTTCGATTTCCAGTGTGGGGCGTGCAGGAGGCAGCCAATCAATGATTCTCTCTCATCATTGATGTTTTTATCTCTCTCTGACTCTCCCTTCCTCTCTGAAATCAATAAAAAAATACATTTAAAAAAAACCATAATGTGGGACAACTCCTTAATGGACATGGTATTGGATTTCCTTTTTGAGTGATGAAAATGTTTTCAAGCCCTAGCTGGTTTGGCTCAGTGGATAGAGCGTCGGCCTGGAGACTGAAGGGTCCTGGATTTGATTCCTGTCAAGGGCACATGCCCAGGTTGTAGTCTCGATCCCCAGTAGGGGGCGTGCAGGAGGCAGCTGATCAATGATTCTCTCATCATTGATGTTTCAATCTCTCTCTCCCTCTCCCTTCCTCTCTGAAATTAATAAAAAATATTAAAAAGAAAAGAAAATGTTTTCGAACTAGGTAGAGGTGGTGGTTGCACAACATTATTCACTGTAAAGCAGTTAATGTCAGTTTATGTGAGTATCACATTAAAAATGTATTTATAGTTTTATTAGTGATGTCTTATCTATGAGCCTTTGTAAAATGGCTTAATTTTTAAAACAAGAAAATGATACATATTTGTTTAAGAGGATGTATAATGTACAGATAAATGAAAATAAGATCAGTTATTCTGTCTCAGAAATAGCTACTCTTATTTATAGTGCATGTTTATTAACTTAAAAAATACATGAAAATTATATTAAAATGTATTAGAAGACTATAAGAAAAAATATATTTTTTACTAAAATAAAAATGTTCCATTTAATGCATAGCCTAAATGTTTTTCTATATCTTTTCATAAACGTCTACAATTTTATGTAATACAAAGTATTCCATTATGTGAGTATATCATAATTTTTAAAATGATTCTCCTTTCAGACATTGAAGATATTTCATATTGTTTCCTATTCTAAGTAATAATTTATCACTGAACAGTATTGCATCTAAATCTCAGTTCATGAGTGCTAGAATATTTTGAAACTGAAATAATTATATAGGGTAGGGCAAAAGTAGGTTTATAGTTATTTGTATGGAGAATAATACAATAATTAATAAATAATAATACAAGAATAAACTCTGTGTTTTGAGTACTTAAAACTGTAAATCTACTTTTGCCCCATCCTGTATTCCTGCTTTTTAAGAACTAAAGTGGGCTTTGTAGGCATATGTTCAAATGACTCCTGTGTAATTGTGGGCCCATCGTATATATGACAGGATTTTATATGTACAGGTTGGTAATGTACAGCTCAATTTAAGTGTCTTCCTACCCCTGCGAGTGTAGGTTAATACTTTTATGTTTTTCTTTTGGTTATGCTTATTCTGTGCCAGTGATTCATAAGAAAAGCATTAAACAGAGTGACTTGTATTGATGAAAAGACTGGTCATTTGTATTCCCGAGAATATTGTCCTAGAGTTCTTTAGTTATTTTGAATAATTGATTTAGAAATTTTAGATGAATTCAGGGATTAGATTTAAAAGAAATATGATTACGAACAAATGAAGATTTGTCTTTTTTTATTCTTACATAGGACATTTTCATTCCATCTCCAAGTTTGGAAGAACAATCAAGTGATGGAAAGAAAGGTGGAGATTTGCATAGTTCTTCTTTGACTGTTGAGTGTTCTAAAACTTCAGAGACTGAGCCAAAGAATTCCACTGAGGATCTTGGGCTTTCTTTGACAGGGGATTCTTGTAAGTTGATGCTTTCTGCAAGTGAGTATAGTCAGTCCCCAAAGATGGAGAGTTTGAGTTCTCACAGGATTGATGAAGATGGAGAAAACACACAGATTGAGGATACTGAACCCATGTCTCCAGTTCTCAATTCTAAACTTGTTCCTGCCGAAAATAATAGTATCCTGATGAATCCAGCACACGATGGACAAGTAGAAGTGAATCAGAATGCTGATGAAACAAAGGGGAATGACACAGAAACCAGAGACGACATTAGTATTTTAGCTGCTGGTAGCAAAGGTAGAGAAGAGACTGTAGCAGAAGACGTTTGTATTGATCTCACTTGTGATTCAGGGAGTCAGGCAGTTCCTTCTCCAGCTACTCGATCGGAGGCACTCTCTAGTGTGCTAGATCAGGAGGAAGCTATGGAAATTAAAGAACATCAGCCAGAGGAGGGGTCTTCCGGGTCTGAGGTGGAAGAAATTCCTGAGACTCCTTGTGAAAGTCAAGGAGAGGAGCCAAAAGAAGAAAGTATGGAGAGTGTCCCATTACACCTTTCTCTGACTGAAACTCAGTCCCAAGGGTTGTGTCTTTCAAAAGAAACCCCAAAACAAGAATGTCAGGAACCTATGGAAGTTGAAACCAGTGTGATTAGTATTGATTCCCCCCAAAAGCTTCCAGTCCTTGACCAAGAGTTGGAACATAAGGACCAAGAAGCATGGGAAGAAGCTACTTCAGAGGACTCGAGTGTTGTCATTGTAGATGTGAAGGAACCATCTCCCAGAGTTGATGTTTCTTCTGAAACTTTAGAGGGAGTGGAGAAATGCTCAGATTCCCAGTTGTGGGAGGATGACGCTCCAGAAATAGAACCATGTGCTGAGAATAGAGCTGATACCCAGGAAGAAAAGAGTGCTGAATATGAAGGAGATCTGAAATCAGTGACTGCAGAAAAGGAACCTGTACAGGCTGACTCTCCACAGCCTCCCGTAACTTCAGTGGGAGAAGGTGATGCCCCAAAACCTGACCGGCAGATGCACCAGCCCCAGCCTCAAGAGAAAACAGATAACTCATTACCAGAGGACTCAAAAATGGCTAGTACAAAGCAGCTAGACAAGGCCTCAGCCCACACCTCACAAAGCTTCTGTGAAAGCTCTAGTGGTGAGTGTGATTGTAAATTGTTCTGTGTCTCCAACCATATTACAGTTTGGAATGGGAGGTAAGAGAGAACTACATGCTTATGTCAGGGCTGAAAATTAACTTGGATTTATGTTTATGAACAGCTAATAATGGGAAATTAAAAAATTTGGGTTGTATTCTTTTGTAGCTGTAATTATGTATGGGATCAGAGATCATTTAATATTTACCAGCTTTATGACTTAGGAGTAATCAACATGATTTTTATTAATATGTAGAAATTATACCAATCTGGTGTTTTCTACTAAAGTCCCAATCTTGCTCCAAATGTTTATATTTTGACAGTTGCCTTGAAGTACAGGGTCTTTTTTGATTACACAGTAAAGAACTCTGTTAATGAATATGCTGTTATTGGTTGTTTCCTCTTTATGGGTATTAAGAAAAGTTTCTTAATTTGGCTCAACATATACATCTTAAATCTTAAACTGGAAAAAGATATTAGTTTGTGCCTTTTATCAATTTTCTGAAATCCAGGAAATATTTGTAGAATATTATGTATGACATTAGCTGAAAAGAGGTCAGATTTTCTAAATGCCCAGAGTAATTTAAAAACAAATTTTGAAAATAAAAAAATAGCCCTGCTGGTGTGGTTCAGTGGTTGAGTCTTGACTCATGAACCAAGAGGTTACCAGTTCAATTCCTGGTCAGGGCACATGCCCAGGTTTCAGACTTGATCCCCAGTAGGAGGCGTGCAGGAGGCAGCCAATCAATGTTTCCATCTTTTTATCCCTCTCCCTTCCCCCCTCTCTCAAAAACAAATCAATAAAAACATTAAAAACAAAACACAAACTTAAGAAAACAAGCTTCTAGAATTATGGAAATGAGAAACAGTATTTGGACATCATAGCTGTTAGTATGGGTGATTATACCTTTTGGGGTTTCTGGAACAATCCCACTTTATACCTCTTGTGCAGGTGTGATTATTAATAGTACTTATTTATTTTTTTCCTCAAAATTATCTCTATTCATTAGGTTTGATATTCAGGACTTTTTAAACCCTCTTCAGAAAAGAAATGTTAGAGCTGAAATGGAGGTTAGAGGTTATTGGGTTTAGTCTCTTCTTCCTAAAGTCACATGGCTAATAAATGATTGAGGTAGGACAAGAGCCTAAGACACCTGATTCTCAATGCTATGTTTTTCTTTTCTTGTGAGATTGAATAATATAGTTTCCTTGATTCTGATGAGTTATGGTAATGAACTATCTGAATGAGCTAATATTTTATATTATTGAACAATTTTGTAATTTTATTACATCTAAATACTATTATTGACCTACCTCAGCTAAAGAATTATCAGGGTTGGTAGGTTGTTTCAATTATTTTAGCAATTGTATGTAGAAGAAGCTTCTAAAACATTGGGCTATTACATTATGTTAAAAGTATTCTTCACGAATTCTTGTTTACACTATTAATGGCAGAGCCAGCTCTTTTTTAAAAAAATCTTCACCCAGGATATTATTCTATTGATTTTTTTTTTAAGAGAGTGTGGAAGGGAGGCAGGTGGGGGGAGGAGAAAGGGAGAGAGAGAGAGAGAGAGAGATGCCCAGTTTTTAGACATCTTTTTAGAACTTTGGGTAAAAATCCAGACTTTGGATGTATGTTCTATTTAAATTGGACACGTGCAAGAACTTTGCTTGCAATTAATTGGGAAGAAAGAAAGAAAGAAAGAAAGAAAGAAAGAAAGAAAGAAAGAAGAAAGAAAAAGAAAGAAAGGAAGAAAGAAAGAAAGATAGATCCATGTGTGAGAGATCACATCGATTGGTTGCCTCCCTCGCTTGCTGGATGGAACCTACAACCCAAGTATGTGCCTTTGACCGGGAATTGAATTTGTGACCCTTTGGTGTGCAGGGCGACTCTCTAAACACCAAGCGCAGGGGTCAGGGCAGAGCCAGCTCTTTTTTATAACAGACATTGCCATAGTAAAACTTACTTTACTAATTTTTATCTAGGTTATTGAAAATACTAGTAAGTTATATTCTGTTTACTTAGTTCTTAAGGAAACAACTAAAAGTAGTGAAAACAGTGGTTCGTCTATTAGGGCAGTGGTCGGCAAACTGAGGCTCGGCAAACCTCGGCTCGTGAGCCACATGCGGCTCTTTGGCCCCTTCAGTGTGGCTCTTCCACAAAACACCAGCTCTTCCACAAAATACCGACTTCTGTGCATGGGCCACGAAGTTTCAATTGCACTGTATGTGCGTGCCCGCATGTGGTATTTTGCGGAAGAGCTACACTGAAGGGGCCAAAGAGCTGCATGTGGCTCAAGAGCTGCGGTTTGCTGACCACGGTATTAGGGGATTAAAGTAAATTACTTAGAAGAGCATCGCTAGAACAAAAAATACTATTTTGTGCTTAAAATATAGTTGTCTAATTGCTAAATCTAAAGAGAGACTAATTTCAATGAGAGTAACCTAAGAAATTAATGGTTCTGGAAATACAGAATTAAAGTTACAAATTGGTTGAGTCCCAAATTTGGTAATTAGATTTCTGTATGTCACAGTTAGAAGGGTACTGTTGTTATTTTATTAAAATCTTTACTGATTGGAAAAAAAGATACATGCTTAATTGTGGAAAATGTTCAAATAATACAGGAAAGGGGAGAGAGGGAGTGGCTGGAGAGAGAGGGTGGGCAGAGGGAGTAGGGGGAGAATCATTCTAATTACCTCCACTTACAGATAACTTGTCACTGTTATTAGTTTGGAGACCTCTTCGGAAATGTTTTCTGAAGACCTACTCCTGAAATTTAAAAAAAACAAATTTAGGAAGGTGGTACTTGGAAGCCCAATTTTATACAATATAGAATAAATTTATGATAGTTTGATATGAAAAGTCATAAGTTTAATAAGTCTTTTAAAAATATATATTTCTTATTGATTTCAGAGAGGAAGGGAGATTTCATCAGTGGTGAAAGAGAATCATTGATCAGTTGCCTCCTATACCTCCCCGACTGGAATCTAACCGTGATCTCCTGGTTCAACGGTTGACACTCAACCACTGAGCCATGCTGCCTGGACAATAAGTCTTTAATTAAATCCACAAATGGTAATCCTATCTAATAAAAGAGTAATATGCAAATTGACCATCACTCCAACACACAAGATGGCCGCCCCCATGTGGTCAAAGATGGCCAGCAGGGGAGGGCAGTTCCGGGCCTGCAGGGAGGGCAGTTGGGGAGGACCAGGCTGGCAGGGCTGGTGGGATCGGGCCTAAACGAGCAGTCGGACATCCCTCAAGGGGTCCCAGATTGGAGAGGGTACAGGCTGGGCTGAGGGACTCCCCCCTCCCCCCATGCATGAATTTCGTGCACTGGGCCTCTAGTATATAAGAGGTTAATAATGATCATCGAAGCTAGATATGTCTTGTGCTCTAGCTCTAACATTTATTGGCTGACTTTATGGAATATCATCCTAATTGGTCGTTAATGTCAGAGCCAGACTGTTAGGATATGCTGTTTATGGGTGGCATCACCCAATATAGAAATTCTTATATATTTAACTGGAGGCCCTGAGCATGATTTCATGCATGGGTAGGGGCTGGCCGGCCCACCCTGATGGGGGCTGATCGGGCTGGGCCGATGGAAGGGAGGGGACGCGGGAGGTTGGCTTCTGGGCTGGCTGGGGGGAGGGGCCATGGGTTGTTGGCCAGCTGGCCGCGCCCCTGATCAGGGTGGGGAGGGCTGATCAGGGGTGGGACCAGTCTGGGGAAGGGACCTTGGGAGGTTGCGGGGGAGGGCTGATGGGTCCCTAATCGGGCTCATTGGCTGCCACAGTGCGTCTCATAGTGACTGGTCGTTCCAGTCGTTCTGGTCGTTCTGTCATTCTGGTTGCTGGGCTTTTATATATATCGATTAGCTGGCTTTAAACCATTGAAAGAAGTGACCAGGTCTTTACATTATAAAGATGGGCTTTACATTGTAACAGAAAGTTAGAAGTAAGAGAGACCTTACTGACATTAGATGTTTTAAATTTTGGTTTAGACTAATGAATCTCTATAAAGTCTTTAGTAATAAGGACAAACTCCTCACTCAGATAGCTTGACAATGGATATTAAGTTCCTTTTGTTTATTTATATATATTTTTAATGGGTTGGTATGCTGTCATACATTAGGATAACCATCATAATCTGGGAAATCAAGAAGAGACTTGATAATTTAAATAATGAGGGTGTGCTAAATCTTAGAAAAAGAATTGAATATGTTGAAAATTCCAGTAAATTTAAGAGGATGAAATATTATTTTGCAGAATTTGGTGATAATTTGGTTAAATTACCTATGTCAGATGAGTGAACAAAAGCAGAGAAATGGGAAAGCATTTGGAGGACATTGGAAAGAGGCTTCATGAACATGAATAATTTAAGATAGAGTAGAAATGTAGGCTGCTACTAGTTAATTGAATGCTGGTTAGGTTAAAGAGTTAGCAATTTATCTTCTAGTAAAAACCTTACACTTTTGACCAGGAGCTAATGTGTTCAAAGCCATGTTCTTTAGGAAGATTGCTTTGGCTGCAACGTGCAAAAAGAATTGGGGGAAGGGGGAAACTTAAGGCAGAGAAAGTAATTGATAGGCTGCTGCAATAATCAAGGAATGAGGCATTGAAGAGCAGAGAGAGATGGTGTCAGTGCTGCCTGTAAAATACTCAATTTTCCATTAGGTTGTAGTAATGCAGTTACATTATTGGTGTTAAGATAACTTCATGAAGTTTTATCTAGTACCATGCAAAGGAAACAAATACTTTTAAGCACTTTTTAATGCTTCGCGTTATATTTGTATATTATGGTTTGTCGCATAGAAGGATTTTCAAAAGTCTGTATGGTCAATCATAATATGAGAGATAGATAGTTCCTGTGAAGAGAGCAGGCGGTTGTTCCAGGAATGAAAAGTTCTTTGAAATAAATCTTCGGAATGTATGATGCTTTGTGAGATACTTGTTTTTTAGTTTCTATATCTTTTCTAAATTCTTCTTTAGTAACGTAAAGGGCTTGCTTTTGAAGGAACTGCCAGAGAATGAATGCTTATCTACTGGCCCATTCCTCTTTTTTCTATAACTGTGGTGGAATTCTTTGCCATTTAGATGTGATGTTGAAATTCTCCACTCATATTCTTTACAGTTCCTTTAGCTGAGCATATATATTTTTTATCCTTTATTTCTAAAGCCCATTCATTTTCCCTTTTCATTCCTTCAGATTACTAATTCATTTTCTCTTACATATAGATGTAAGAGATGTTTTTGTTGTTGTCTTGTGATTTTTGAGGAAAAACAGTATCAACGTGCTTGATATTAAAGGTAATAAAGGATAGATAGGAATGGCCCGGCCGGTGTGGCTCAGTAGTTGAGTGCCAACCTATGAAGCAGGAGGTCATAGTTCAATTCTCAGTCAGGGCACAGGGTTGTGGGCTCCATCTCTAGTGTGGGGTGTCCAAGAGGCAGCCAATCAATGATTCTCTCTCATCATTGATGTTTCTATCTCTCTCTCCCTCTCCCTTCCTCTTTGAAATCAATAAAAATGTATTAAAAAATAAAGATAGGAGTGGAGTGGGAAAAGATGAAAGAAGAAAATGTAATATAATAAGAAATGTATTTGTTCTTCATCTGGTTCCTGCACAGAGCTCCTAAAACCCTTGTTATTTTTGAAGTGAAAGGAATAGCTTTTGTTATTCAGAACAAGCCCTTTTAGTCACAACTGGGTTTGTGCTGAGTGATTTAGGGTAGATCCCTGTATAGCCTCAGGATGGGGCTGTTCACAGTGAAGACTAAGTGATTATTATTATTATTATTATTTTGTTAAGACTCACCTGAGGATATTTTTCCATTGATTTTTAGAGAGTGGAAGGGAGAGGGAGAGACAGAGAGAAACATCCATGTGAGAGAGACACATCGATTGGTTGCCTCCTGCACGCACCCTGACCAGGGCCGGGGAACCTGCAACCCAAATACGTGCCCTTGACTGGAATCGAACCTGGGACCCTTCAGTCCACAGGCCAGCACTCTATCCACTGAGCCAAACTAGCTAGAGCAAGACCCAGCAATTATTAAAGGGTAGAACTTTCAACCCTACCCCTTGACTCCTGGGAGGAGAGGGGCTGGATATTCAAGCTCTACAAAAACTCTTTTAAAAAAATATATATTTTTATTGATTTCAGAGAGGAAGAGTGATAGATACATCATTGATGAAAGGGAATCACTGATTGGCTGCCTCCTGGACACCCTACACTGGGGACCAGCCCGCAACTGGGTATGTGCCCTGACCAGGAATCGAACTGTGACCTCCTGGTTCATAGGTCGATGCTCAACCACTGAGCCATGCAGGCTGGGTGCACAAAAACTCTTTTTGTAAAAAAAATATTTTTATTGATTTCAGAGAGGAAGAGAGAGGGAGAGAGAGATAAAAACATCAATGATGAGAGAGAATCCTTGATCGCTGCCTCCTGAATGCCCCACACTGGGGGTTGAGCCCGCAACCCTGGGCATATGCCATGACCTGGAATTGAACTGTGACTTCCTGGTTCATAGGTTGACATTCAACCACTGAGCCACACTGGCTCAGCTCTACAAAAACTCTTGAACAAGACTTGGTAAGCAACCTAGTAGGTAAGTGATCCTGGATGGTATCTCATCCCAGTTCCACAGAATCTCCTGCTATCAAAACCTCTGGACCTCACCCTGTGTACTGCTTTATCTAGCTGTTAATCTGTGACTTTATAGTAAACTGGTAAACTTTTTCTCTGAGTATCCTGAGTAGCACCAGCGGATGAATTGAACCTAATAAGGAGGGTATGGGAATCTATAATGTGAAGCCAGTTATAGCACAGGTAACAACTTGAACTTGCTACTGGCATCTGACGTGGGGATGGTCTTGTGGGACTGAGCCTTTAACTTGTGGGATCTGATGCTATCTCCAGGTAGAGAGTATCAGAATTGTGTTAAATTTAGGACATCTCAGAATTTTCTCTTGTCAAAGTTTTTTGTATTTTGACATGTTTTATGTTTACATTAATTTTATTTATTTGAAAAATATATTTGCGTTGATTTCAGAGAGAAAGGGAGAGAAAGATAGAAACACTAATGATGAGAGAGAATCATTGATTGGCTGCCTCCTGCACACCCCCAACTGGGGATCAAACCCGCAACCTGGGCATGTGCCCTTGACCAGAATTGAACCCGGAGACCCTTCATCCGCAGGCCTACGCTCTATCCGCTGAGCCAAACCAGCTAGGGCTGTTTACATTAATTTTATAATGACTAACCAAAAATGTGTATACTGGAGTGCTCATATATGTGAGACTTACTGTTGTGCAGAGATGTTGATATGAATATTATTACTGTGGCAGTGGCCGGCAAACTGCGGCTCACGAGCCACATGCGGCTCTTTGGCCCCTTGAGTGTGGCTCTTCCACAAAATACCGACTTCTGCTCATGGGCCCCAAAGTTTCAATCACACTGTAGGTGTGCGTCCACATGTGGTATTTTGTCTCACTGTTCTAGAGTGAATGCTGGTCAGTATTGCTGAACCATGAAACCCATAGATTTCTATGTTAGAACCAATGAGTATATTGAAGTACTTTGGCCCATGAGATCCTTTGTCATCTCTTTGAGTAGATTGTAAATTACAAGTATTACCATCAGACTTCAACTAGAGGATGTTACAGATTGCTAAAGCTTATAAATTAACTCCTTGGGTTAACATTGCACAAAATGAGAAAGTCTAGACTTGAAACTACCCAAGTTTGTATTACTGAGAATTCCCAAATGTGCTATCTTGGAGCTCAGATGTTCTTATGTTCACGTGTTCCTCAGACCCTCCAAACTTTGGGCTTCCTCTATTTGCCTTTCTTTGGTTGTCTACTTTATGTTAGTCCTGTTGTTGATGGCTGTAAAGAAAGCGAGAGAACAGTAGGAAATTGGTTGGGAGGCCTCTTGAGGGGGGTTGGGAATGAGGCAGAATTTGGAAAAAGAATAATTTAAATATTTCTTGCAGTTCTCTTTACTTTTGCTTTTTTTTAATACTTCTGTTTTGGTTTCCTTCTTGTTTATTTATTTTTTCCTCCAGAAACTCCATTTCATTTCACTTTGCCTAAAGAAGGTGATATTATCCCACCATTGGCTGGTGCAACTCCACCTCTTGCTGGGCACCTAAAATTAGAGCCCAGGAGACACAGCACTCCTATTGGTAAGTGAGTAAATGTAATGCCGCTTCAAGCAGAATTTTTGAGATATTATTTTTTATGCAAGTGATTCCCCCCCCCCTTTTTGAATAAGATATTACAAGTGTGTCCTTATCCCCGCAATGTCCCCTCATCCCCCCAGTCCTGCCCTCACCCTCACCCCCTGTTGTCCACATCCATCACTTATGCTTATATGCATGCATACAAGTCCTTTGGTTGATCTCTCCCCCTCCCCCAGCATGATTTTAAGCATTATTCACTGGTTGTTTGGAAAATACTGGTTTACTTCTTTTAGATCTGAGGAGTTGAATCTTCCTCATAAGGTTGATTTTTGTCTTCGGAAGAATAAGGTTGTGATGTCTGATTTCATGAGTTTACTCCCTTATGATAGTGAGTGGTGATGAGAGGAGAGAAAAGGTAGAAGGAAAAAAGAAAAAAAAATTCTAGGGATTTTATCCTATTACTTGCAAGGTAGTGAAATCTGAGTGCTAAACAATGATATAGAGCTCTTATAAGGAAGGGAGTACAGGTAGGGTAGAAATACTATTAATTCAGTACCTTGGCTGATCAGTCTGCTGCTTGATAAGGCAAGAAAACATAGATCCTCCTTCCCTAAAGCAGCCAGTAATCTTCTACATTAACCGATTTTTTTTCTCTAGTCAGTGCTGGGAGGTAACAGTCATGCCGTCTGGAGTGTCCTGCTACCTATGCCTCATGCTGGCATTGGCTGAGGGCTCATGCAGCATCCTTTGTCCAGATGCAGAAGTGGAACTGAATCCTGTTGCTCCTAAGACCAGGTGTTAATATTAGTGTGTAGTTGTTGATACTTGTGACAGGATCTAACCTAGGAACTCCCTTTCAATCCTGCAGAGCTGTGGAGCCAAACAGGCAAATTGACAACCTTGAGTTATTGTTTTTTGTTTGCATTTTAGTGTTCTTTCTTTCTATCTCTTGCCTTTCTTCTTTCAGATATTAGCAACTATCCAGAAAGCACCACAGCAACCAGTGATGTCATGTCTGAAAGCGTGGTGGAAACTAATGATCCTATACTTGGGAATGAAAAAGAAGATTCTGGGGCTGTCCCAGAAATGGATGATAAATTGTGTCTGAGAATGAAACTGGTCAGTCCTGAGGCGGAGGCGAGTGAAGAATCTTTGCAGTTTAGTCTGGAAAGTAAGTTTATGTTAATCTTGGGTAATTAGTAGCTCCAGATCAGCTGGGAAGTAGTGGTTATATTTTTTCTAGTTATACTTTTATAATTATAAATGTATTTGTAAAATATTATTGTCATATATTTAATTCTTTGCCTTTGGCCAGTCACTGTCAATGTTACTGAAGATGCTCCATTTTGTTTTATTTTTTTATTTTAAAATATATTTTTATTGTTTTCAGAGAGGAAGGGAGAGGGAGAGATAGAAAGAAACATCAATGATGAGAAAGAATCATTGATTGGATACCTCCTGTGCAGCCTCTACTGGGGATCGAGCCCACAACCTGAGCATGTACCCTTGACTGGAATCGAACCTGGGACCCTTTAGTCCATAAGCCAACACTTTATCCACTGAGCCAAACCAGCTAAGACGAAGATGCTCCATTTTATAATTTCTATGGTTCCGGTTGTATCTCTGCATTAAACCTGTGTTGATATTAAGTAATTGGCTTCCATTTTCAGAGACAGTTCCGAAGAGGGTAGAAAATTTGAGATTGTGGATTCACATTGTAGGTTTATGTTGACTATTTCCCACATTAATTGCAAGTTATTTGGCTAAAATACAGAGAAGGTACAAGGGAGTGGCTGTAAGGTAGAGACCAGATTCTGAAAGGCCTTTTATATCATGGTGAGAAGCTGAAAAATTTTAGGCAAGGGAATAATAAGACTGGATTTGCTTTTTTAAAAGGATCAGCTGAGCCCTGGCCTGGTGACTCAGTTGCTTGGAGTGTCATCCCATACACCAAAAGGTTGCAGGTTCAATTCCCTTTAGTACAGACCTAGGTTGTGAGTTGAATCTCTGGTTGGGGTACGTATGGGAAGCAACCAGTCCATGTTTCTCTCTCACATTAATGGTTCTCTCCCTCTCCCTCTTCCCCTTCCTCTCTTTCTAAAATCAATAAACATATCCTCGGGTGAAGATAGATAAGTAAATGAATAAATAAATAGATCAGCTGAGTGTTTCAAAACTTGGGCTTCTATGTATCATTCCTTGCCTTGCCCATTTCCTGTTCTTCTACCTGGCAAACTGAGTCTTTAACCAGGAATTGGGGTCATTAATAGTGGGGATGGAGATAAGGGATGAATTTGAGAGGTAGGTAGTAGAATAGGGACAACTTGGGACCAGTTGAATATAGAAGTAAGGGGGAGGAAAAAAATACCGGATGATTCTACATCTGTGTTTAGTTTTCATGATAGCGCTTCATATAGATAATCCTATTTCCATTTTATTGATGAGAAAACAGACCAAGAGAGATTTTATAAAGTTATAAATCTATGGTCACAATAACTGGTAAGAAGTAGAGCTGGAGTTTGAATCATATCTGACTCCAAAGATTATACATTTTTTTGCTAAGTAGTTTGTAAATGCAGTTTAATGGAGTTAGAAAAGGAAGAAGTCTTAAAAGAGATTGTAAAGTAACATTCAGAGAAGTTGGCTAAGAGAATATAAAGCCAGGGATGGCTATGGGGAGGAAAGTTACAAGAAGAAAACAATGTCAGATACAGAAGTGAGGTCTAGTAAGATATTTCTAAAGTACATTGGGTTTGGCAATTAGGATCCATTTGGTGACTCTAGCAAGAACTATATCAGTATAGTGGTTTGGATGGGAGCTACTGAATGTAGTTGAGGCATGATGGGAGAAGAGGCAGCAAATGTATTCTTCTCTTAAGAAGTTTTTGTTAAATATGGAAAGTTAGAGGGCAATGCAGGATTAAAGGAGATTTTTCATTTTTAGACTTCGAAGTCTAATCAGGTATATAGACTGAATAGAAATATCCAAAAGAGAGATGGATTAAAAGTGAGGGAATAGGGGAAATAGTTGATGAACCAGGCCCCTGAGGGAGTTGTGAGGGAAAGCTTTCAAAGACCACTAATAGGCCGGTGTGGCTCAGTGGTTGTGCATCGACCTATGAGCCAGGGGGTCTCGGTTTGGTTCCTGGTTGAGGCACATATCCAGGTTGTGGGCTCGGTCCCCAGCGGGGGTGATCGATGGTTCTCTGTCATCATTGATGTTCTGTCTCTCTCCCTCTCCCTTTCTCTCTGAAATAATGATAATAATAATGATAAAAAAGACCACTAGTAGAGTGAGTAAACTTGAATAAGAGGGATTTTTCATTCTTTGAGAACAAAGAAAAATGTTACCTAAATAGATTTTCAGTTCTTACTATACACCAGGCATTTTACATGTACAGCTCACTAAATCTCCTGACAAACTGGTAAAGTTGTGTTTTTTTTGAAGATCCCATTATTGTCTACATTTTACAGTTGGGGAAACTGAGGCACAGGCCAGTTGAGCACCTTTCTTAGAGTCATACAAATATTTAATGTGGTTCCTTAATTCAAACTAGTTCCAAGAACCAGAAGTCCAGTTTCAAATTACAGTGCTATTCTGCTTCTCAGAGCTTATTGGTTTGAATCTTAGAACCTCAGTATAAATTAAAGTATTACATGTTTCTATCCTTATCATCTTTTTTGAAATCAAGTAGAGCTTATTAAGAGAGTATGTAGCCGAAACCGGTTTGGCTCAGTGGATAGAGCGTCGGCCTGCGGACTGAGAGGTCCCAGGTTCGATTCCGGTCAAGGGTATGTACCTGGGTTGCGGGCACATTCCCAGTGGGAGATGTGCAGGAGGCAGCTGATTGATGTTTCTAACTCTCTATCTCTCTACCTTGCTCTCTGTAAAAAAATCAATAAAATATATTTAAAAAAAAGAGAGAGAGAGTATGTAGTAGTCTTGATTCTTTAGATTTGAGATTACAATTGGAAAGAATTTAAATGAAGCTAAATGTTAAGGATGACCATATTATTACTTTTCAGATAATAGGAGCATAGAATCAGGCACCATACTCAAAATTTCACTCATCTCATCCCCTCAACAAACCTGTGAGGGTGGCCCTGTTTTCTCTCTCTTATAGGAGAGAAAACGGACTCAGAAGATGGAGGCGTTTACTCCCAGGTGGTACTGCTAAGTGCTGGGGCCAGAGCCTGAGCCAGGCTTCTGTTTCAGAGCTAGGGCTTTAACCACTGAACTTCAGCTGCCTCCTTGGTAGACTATTTAGATTATGTTGGGTCATGAAATTGTAGAAATTTTAAAAGTATTTGTTATTTTTTTCTGAGGCTGGAATAAATTGTCAGTGAATAAATTTTAATCCCTTGATATTAGTGACATTACTTTGAAAATATGGGATTCTTTTCAGTATTATTATTGATTCTTTTTCTATTTCTTCTTTTTTTTAAATCCTCACCCAGGGATATATTTCCTCATTGATTTTTATTTTTTTATTTTTTAAAGAGAGAGGAAGGGATTGAGAGAAATAAATATCTATGTAAGAGAGAAATATCGATTGGCTGCCTCCTACATGAGCCCCAACAGGGGATTGAACTGCAACCCAGGCATGTACCCTGACTGGGATTGAACCACAGCCCTTTGGTGCATGGGATGACATTTCAACCAACTGAGCCACCCCTTTTTTGAAAATGTTGTTTTTCAATTATCTGTCTCCAAAGAACGTTAGGAAGAACTTGAGTACTTTCTATGTGTGGGTTCTCATAAAACTGCACTCTATTTAAAATTTGCATCCAAAGACATTTTCCTACATAATTTATCTTATTAAACTTTTCTTGTTTATTTTAAATTTATTTGATTTTTAAGTTAGTATTTTTAAGTACATATTTTAAAAATTCTTGTATGAGACAAGATAGTTGAGATTCATCTTTAAATGTTACTGCTTCATTCTGTTTCTGAACAAACTGATTAGTCATCTGTAGGAAGTTTGAAAAAAATTTACTGATAGAAGTGAGAGAAACTTGTACCACCTCTCAGTCCCTTTCCCGCCGGCAGGCTCCAATCGCCTGATGGCGAACTGGGGATGGGTGGTAGGGGATGAGGGTGGCACCAGGCCAAGGTCCCTGCCCTGCTGGTCGCCCCACACACAGAGGGTGACCTGCAGCAGGGGCGGGGCTGGCGAGCAGGCTCTTTGTTGGTCCCTTTCCCTGGCCATTAGGCACCGATCACCTGATGGCAAACAGGGGACCGGGGGCGGGGGGTGGCGGTGGGGGGCAGGGCTGGCTGTGGGCAGCTGGGAAAGATGGCCCTAATTGCAGGTCAGGCCTAGGGACCATACCTGTGCACGATTTTTGTGCACCAGGCCTCTAATTAAATTATAAATCTTTTTCTGTTTCCTTATTATTCTTACCCATTTCTTTTTGTTATTTGTTGCAAATACGTACTAGTAGAACAGGTTTTTTTGGTGTAATATTAACTGAATTCTCTTTTTCTTTCCTTTCCTTGCTTCTGTTTTTATTAAGAGCCTGCAATTGGTGAAAGAAAAAATGGATCCACTGTTGTTGCTGAGGCTGTTGCCAGGTAACTAGAGCTGGTTGCTATTTAGAGGAATTCAATATACAAAGCCGCTGTACTGCAGGGAAGATGATTTATCAAGAGAGGAATGAAACTTAAAATATAACTCCAGCATAAAGGATTTAACAATGTGTTGAATCTAATATAGGCTTTCTTAAGTCTAATAAAGCTTTTGCTATACTTGGAACTAAGATATTTAAAGGTGTTTTCCTTTCTCCCTTTTGTTCATGTGGGACAGCGTCCTTTTTTTTTTTTTTTAACCTTTTTTTGTTGTTGCTTTGGTGAGGCAATGGAGGCTTTAACAAGAGATAGGCTTAGACCTTGTTCCTCTGAGACCCTCTACTCAGCCGCAGCCTCAGGCCATTTTCTCTTCTGTTTGCCAAATTTGCTGCTGCGTTGAACTGTTATTTTTGCTTTGTCATGAAGGCTGTGATGCTTTGAGCATGAGTATGACTCCATCCGGAGGCTCTGGTGGGTAAGCTTTGCCATCTGGTGGCTGTGAGAGTAAAATTGTTTTATTGGTTTCTGGCATGAAAACAGTAGCAGCAGTTTGTGAAATATAGGTGAGAATGTTTAAATCAGGCTAAGCAGGTACTATAAATAAGTAAAGCGGGCTAAGTGCAAGACCTTGAAGTGCTGAGGATGACGGCCAACTGAACACCAGCCCTATTTGAAAGGCTGGGGAGGAGGATAGTCGGGGTTCAACTCCTGTTTGGTGGGTCAAATAAGGCCTATGTGTGGACTAAATTTGACCTTCAAGTTTCTGGCCCCTGTCTAACTCCTTTGATCTGTACTTAGCTATATGTTAGAGAGATTAGTTGTACTCTGGGCTCTTACATATTTAATCTAAAAAATAGGTACCTTAGGGTCCTTACAAGTTGAAGACTAATGATATATAGTCTTACAAGTTGAAAAAAAAAAGTTTATTCTTGATCTCTCTGGTTTTAACAGAATTACATACTAGATATAACTTGTTATTGGTCTGTACATGTGCCCATTGAAAGGGACCAGAATATGCTGCTAAAGCTTCCCAAACCCTTTGGAAGGGATGTAGGGTTGGGAAAATACTTGAGGCACATGATTGGATTGGTGGATCATAGGATGAGGAGAAATTCATTGGTATTGTTGTGAAGCAAATTTTGTATATGAGAATCTAAATTTTAAAAGTGTTTGACTATTCATTTTACCATTGGGTGTATAATAAATCATTTAAAGTAAGCTCTTGAAAAGTTTTTTTTTAATTTATTAATTTTCGAGAGAGAGAAAACATTGATTTGTTGATCCACTTATTTATGCATTCACTGGTTGATTCTTGTATGTGCCCTGAACTGGGATTAAACCTGCAACCATGGTGTATCGAGACAATACTCTAACCCAGTGGTCACCAACCAGTGGTCTGTGAACCACTCCTGGTCCGTGAGGTCCAGAAGGTTGGCTATTGCTGCTCTAACCAACTGAGCTGCTGGAAATCTTACCATTTGTGACAGAATGGATGGATCTGGAGATTATTATGCTAAGTGAAATAAGCCAGTCAGAGAAAGACAAAAACCATATGACCTCACATGTGGAGTCTAATGAAGAAAATAAATTGACAAAATAGAAACAGAGGCATGGATACATGGAACCAACTGATAGCTGTCAGAGGGGAGTAAGTTGGGGGTGCTGGGTGAAAGAAGGTGAAGGGATTAGCCCAAAAACATATATATATCACACATAGACACAGACAACAGTGCAATGATAGCCTGAGGGAGAGGGGGGTAGTGGCTAGGTGGAGGCTGGCAAAGGTGGGGAGATGGGGGCAGAAAGAGGCTTTACTTCGGATGCGGGGTGCTCATCGCAGCATGCAGATGATGTTTATTGAATTGTACACTTGAAACCCATATGGTATTGTGAACCAATGTCACTCCAATAAATTCAATTAATAAAAAAAAGAGGTAAGCTCAGTTAGAATATTTTAAATGCTCATTGCTTCCTCTGTATTTGGGTAAAGCAGTACCACTCCTTTTTAAATATATTTTTATTGATTTCAGAGAGGAAGGGAGAGGGAGAGAGATAGAAACATAAATGATGAGAGAATCATTGATTGGCCGCCTCCTGCATGGTCCCACACTGGGGATCGAGCCCGAAACCCTGGGCATGTGCCCTGACTGATGTCGAACCCATTACCTCCTGGTTCATAGGTTGACACTCAATCACTGAGTCACACTGGCCAGGCAGTACCACTCTTTTTTAAAACAAAGTGTCATCTGTAACTGGGCTCTGTAACTTGCTATCATCTTCTTTCTCAGACATTTCACTGTTGAAGGTTTCAAGCATATACAAAAGTAGAGAAACAGTATAATAAACACTGTATATTCATCACCCAGTATAAAAAATTACTAACTCAGCCCTGGCTAGTTAGCAATTTATTTATTGAAGAAACAGGACTTTATGTCTTATGGAGTTTTTTTTTACATTTCTGGACCTTGCTGATTGTGTATTGTTGAAAGTATTGCAGATGTCCCCCTTTCCCCCCCGCCATTGACCCCTCCACTCTGCCCTCGCCCCCTCACACCCCCTCTGATGGTGTCTTTATGGTATTTAATATAGTCCTCTGTCCACCTTATGTCCTGCAAATCTTCCTTGAGAGTTTTTAATTATGCTAATATGAAACAAATACTCTGAGAATCTGGATGTTGGTGTAAGGCAGTTTGGAGTTTTCGATGCAGAAAAAAGATTTTATTTCCTCTGTACCTCAAAGGATAATCTTCAGAGGTTCATTTTGTTTCAAAACTAACACAGTATATTGCTTTAATTTATTGTCTTAGTCCCCAGAAGGCCATGTCTTTGCTTAGCTGTGTCTGCGAAACCCAGCAAGAGGATGAGGCTCAAAGTCAGGACCCCTGCTCCACACCTACCAGGTGAGCATTATTTTCACAGCATCTTCTGGGCTGTATTTATATTGATTCATAAAATGGTGGTACCAAAATTTAGAATATAGTGCTACTATTTTGTAACTTGAGTTTACTTTATTATCTGAGGGACTGTAGCATATTCTAGATTGATTTATAAAGATTTATAGTTATGAGAAGTTTTTGTTTAAAAAAAATATTATTGATTTCAGAGAGGAAGGAAGAGGGAACGAGAGATAGAAACATCAAGGATGAGACAGAATCATTGATCGGCTGCCTTTTGCATGCCTCCCACCGGGGATTGAGCCTGCAACCCGGACATGTGCCCTGATTGGGAATCGAATTGTGATCTCCTGGTTCATAGGTTGATACTCAACCACTAAGCCATGCTGGCTGGGCTATAATCATGAGAAGTTTTATTGAGTAATTTATAGATATAGTTTTTTGTCTTTATCTGCCAGTTCTAACAATTTGAAATGATTAAGTCTTCATATATTTATGAAACTATTATTTTATATTTCCAAGATTTATTCTCTTTTTCTTAGGTTTGGAAATGTTTATTTTTTATTTTCATTTTTTAATATATTTTATTGATTTTTTACAGAGAGGAAGGGAGAGAGAGAGCTAGAAACATCGATGAGAGAGAAACATCGATCAGCTGCCTCCTGCACATCTCCCACTGGGGATGTGCCCGCAACCCAGGTACATGCCCTTGACCGGAATTGATCCTGGGACCTTTCAGTCCGCAAGCCAACGCTCTATCCACTGAGCCAAACCAGTTTCGGCGGAAATGTTTATTTTTAACAGACTTTTAATTTCCGTTTAGTTTCCCATAGCAAAACTGAGATAATGCTTAACATCCCAGATTTAAAAAATATATTTTATTGACTTTAGAGAGAAAGGGAGAGGGAGAGATAGAAACATCAATATTGAGAGAGAATCACTGATTGGGTGCCTCCTGCATGCCCCCCTACTGGGGATCAAGCCTGAAACCCTGGCCATGTGCCCTGACTGGGAATTGAATTGTGACCTGGTTCATAGGTTGACGCTCAACCACTGAGCCACATCGCTTGGGCTTAATATCCCAGATTTAAATTTTGTTGGACCTGATGGAATTAAGATTTTTCTATAATTTCTTTACTCCATAATTTCTTAGAACAGCTTTGAAGCCGAAAAAAATTTTTTGATTTACAAAATATTTCTTTGCTATTGATATAATTGAAGAGTATTTGTTTGGAATATATGAGTCCTATATTTATTATAGGGGAAGAAGTAATGACAATGAAAATAAGTTTTTATTTTCATTATGATATATGATATCTGTCATCTCTGGAATTTAGTGATTTTATAATTAGAGAATATAATAATGTTTGTCACTAGGTATCTAATAGTGTTATTTGCAGCATAATTTCTGTATTCTTTATTGATAGAAATATTTAGAAGGAACATGTCAGTGCTTTTATTGGGCATTCTGATGATTAAATGTGAACTTGTTGGTATTGTTAGGAATCAGCTAGCCCAGATTATATCCTCTATTATATCAAGAAGCTTGTTGGGTGAAATGTCACTTTGTGTGGTTCCAAAATTGGTGTGGTAATGGCCAGCAATTACTAAATTTATCAGTGGCATTGTATTGCCTGTCTGTTTTATTAGACTGTCTTACAATAGGCCCAGCTGCTGGGGATTTTGTGTAGCCTTGATAGAAAAAGGACCTGCGCCGAACCGGTTTGGCTCAGTGGATAGAGCGTCGGCCTGGGGACCTAAGGGTCCCGGGTTCGATTCCGGTCAAGGGCATGTACCTTGGGTTGCGGGCACGGACCTGCAATCCAGCTGGATTTGGCTTCAGTCGCTCTACAGACAGATCTACACTGAGAACAGAATAGTTAGAAGTTTGTTAAATATGGAGATTTATTCTTCTCTGTTTCACTTAGGATTAATTTTGCCCAGGCTTTTTCTGCTAGAATTTCTTAGCATCAGTGCCTAAATCTGGCATAGAGTGACCAGAATAGAATTGTGTAGCTGGAACTAATGAAGAGAGAGGGGTGTGGTCCTTCTTACAGTATATTGGATTTCTCTTGTCTTCTAAAACTTTGTTCTGGTGCTAAAGATTTCTTCTTTTTTGTTTCTTGGGACATTAATATATACATTCATGGTAGATATTTCTCAGTTGCTTTATTATGTCTACAGAATTTATGAACTTGTTAGGAGTGGGAAACACTTTTTGGAGTATGTGTTGTAATTAAGCTTTTGGTTTTTACCAGCTGTTCTATGTTGGTCTTAATCAGCAAATCTTGCCAATCAAAACTATATATATATATATATTATATGACCCTGGGTGGGAAATGACTATGATTTTAACATCATTTCATTTGACTGATGCTAATATGAGAATTATAAATACCAAAATTCTAATATTTGATAGGAATCTGCTATATATTGCTAATATTGCAATGAGACACATTTAATCTTTAGAGAAAGAAGAATTCTTCTGATTAACTCATTTGGGGGGAATAAAGCAACCTAATATTTATCAATTAAGAATTAAATGTCTCAAATAAAACAAGGCTTTGCTTTAGAAGTGAATATCTGTTCAGAAGTTCTATCCTAAATAAGCAGCTTATGAAGTAAAATGTGTAGTAAGCTTTTTTTGTTTATGTTGGGGAACAATGGTAATTGAATTATTAAAATAGTTAATCCAGTCATGTCCCACCTAATTTTTGACTCACTTTCATTATTGCTTAGCTATTAATGTGTTAGTTCTTAAAGATTCAAACATGAGTATTCAGTTTATAAAGAAGATGAATTGCATCTCCTTAATTGCTTTGTCTTATGCAGCTAATATTGATTGAGCATCTGTTTTATACCTAGTACTGTGCTAAATAATCTATTCTAATAAAAAGGTAATACAGTGGGGCCTTGACTTACGAGTGTCCCGACTAACGAGTTTTTTGAGATACCAGCTGTCTCTCGGCCAATTTTTTGCATTGAGTTGACAGAGTAATTTGAGTTAACGAGCTCCTTAACGAGCTCGGTCTCAGAACGAATTACACTCGTAAGTCAAGGCCCCACTGTATGCTAATTACACTGGAAGTCTTCTGGACAAAGCCACTGTGGCAGGGACCCAGGCAGAGGCAGTGAGGGGCTATCAGGCTGGGAGGGGAGCAGTTAGGGGGTGATCAGGCTGGGAGGGGAGCAGTTAGGGGATGATCAGGCTGGCAGGCAGAGGCGGTTAGGGGTGATCAGGCTGGCAGGAGAGGGCAGTTAGGGGGCGATCAGACCAGCAGGCAGAGGCGTTTAGGAGGCAATCAGGCAGGCAGGTGAGCGGTTAGGACCCAGATTGTGAGAGGGATGTCCATCTACCGTTTAGGGATCAGGCCTAAACCAGCAGTCAGACACCCCCCCGCATGAATTTCATGCACTGGACCTCTAGTTTTTAAATAAGATCACTTATAAACATTGTTAGAGGTAGGTGTTACTCATCTGTCTCCTGGTGGTCTTATTCCTATCTCTTCATTGAAACATCTATTTCATTCAGTTGAGGTTCCTGACACCCAGGACACAAAGTATAACAATCAATTTATACCAGGCCTTTGGTTAGAACTCTATTCTAAATCCCTCTTTGACTTCCAGTTTTTTGTTCTTTTGTGTGTGTGTGTTTTAAATATACCTTTGTTGATTTCAGAGTAGAAGGGAGAGGGAGAGAGAGATAGAAATATCAATGATCAGGGAGAATCATTGATCGGCTGCCTCCTGCACACCCCCTACTGGGGATCGAGCCTGCAACCCTGGCATGTGCCCTTGACTGGAGTCGAGCCTGGGACCCTTCAGTCTGCAGGCTCACACTCATCCAGTGAGCCACACCAGCTAGGACTAACTTCCAGTTTTGATAAACAGAGCTAAGCATGATAGAAACCTCAGAAACCTCCCCTTTTCTCTTCAAGGTTCAGAGCAGAGCAGGCCCTATGGTAAGAGCTCCTCCCAAGCTGGCAACTGCTCCACCTTTCTCTGGTCAAATGCTTACAGCAACATACAGCATAGTTTGTAGATCCTTTATCCTGTATGTTGTCTTTTGGGTGTATCTCAGCTTATGCATTATAAAATACTAGAGGCCTGGTGCACGGATTTGTGCACCAGTGGGGTCCTTCAGCCTGGCCTGTGCCCTCTCTCAATCCGGGACCCCTCGGGTGATGTAGTAGCGCGTGAAGCAGCAGGTGGTTGGGGAGGAGCCTGGGCCCTGGCTGGGCGCCTCACCGCTCCTGCTGATCCCTGCCCTGCTGTGCCTGGTACTGCCACGGTGGGAGAGGCTTGCGTCGCCACAGCTGCACTTGCCAGCCATGAGCCCGGCGTCTGGTGCCCAACGGTCAGCTGAGCAGTGCTCCCGCTGTGGGAGTACACTGACCACCGGGGGCAGCTCCAGTGTTGAGCATCTGCCACCTGGTGGTCGGTGTGTGTCATAGCTACCGGTCGACTGGTCATTCGGTCGCTTAAGCTTTTATATATATAGATGACACCCCAAACTAAAACAGGTTCCAGATGTGATCTTACTGTGGTCAGTTCAAAATGGATCCTTTTATCTTTATTCTGGCCATTATGCATGTAATGTAACCTAAAAATTCATTAGTTTGTTGTTTGTAGTATACTTATTCATTTGAACTTGTAACTTACTAAAAGTCAAAGGTTATGGACTTTTTTTTAAAGTTATGGGCATTTTCTACATGGGCATTTGCTAGTTATACAATTAGCTTATTTAATCAGAGTAGTTTTGTGCAGTTAACCAATTGAGAGAACATGAATTCTTTTGTTTAAAATACATTCATTAGACACTTAACTTTATATTAAGCCCTGTGGTGGGTGTTTTAAGTATAAACTTGAATAAGACATGAATGTCAAGTTTCTGTGTAACCTGCTCACTTGGAGTTAATCTGGGTCTTTTTATTCTGATGTATTGTTAAAGACATTTAAAGCCTCCAGGCACCTTAGAGCTTCATGGTACCTGGTTTGCAGGAGACATTCATCAAATGCAGTGAAATGAATAAGTCACTGACAGCCAAATGGTAAGTCTAGTGAAAAGAAGTTGGCTGTATCTTGAGACACCAAGTCATCCTGAAATGGTTAGTTGTAGATATACTAGTAGAGCTTGCGAAGCTAGGATCTCTTCTTTTGCTGAAATTGTTGGTCAGGCTTAGGTGTATCTAAAATGCCAGTAGTCATTTAAGAAATGTTAGAATCATTTATAAAGTCAGAGGACCCTTGACCTAATTGATCTTCTTTCCCCCTTTTTGTTTTCTTTATTTACTGTTCTTTTTTTAATTTGTGGCCCCCCCCCCCTTTTTTGTTATTTTTATTGTTGTTATTTGTTGTTTAATTGAGCTTTTGTGAAATAGATCCCTAAGCTGCCTTCATTGTCTGTGACTTCAATAATGGCTTTATATCTTCTTATTTAATTTATTTTCCTATGTCAGAGTTTATAGTTAGTGATGAAAAGAAGTATTATGACTATTTTATCATCACAGTGGAATTTTATCATCATAGGAGTGAAATTATGATGAGAAACCTCATAAGGGAATATTCTTGGTCATTTTATTTTCTCCCCCACATTTCTCAAATTGTCAAATTATGGTTCCCCCTTGCCAGTATGCACACATGAGCATGCACATGCGTATGTAAATGCACGTGCGCTTACTTGACATGGTTTCTTTATGTGGTTGATTCTCAGGGGGAACTTACTCCATTTTCCAAGTACTGAAGATGAAGAAGAGAAGGAAGAATTGGAAGGTGACCAAAGGACCGGGCAGCATCAACAAACTACGAAGCCCAGTAGCCCCGTCAAAGACCCTGCGCCTCCTGCCTCCCAGCAGAAGGCCACAAAGGGGCCATCCAGTCTGCAAGAGGAAGCGATGGAGATAGATGTGCTAGACGGCCAGAAAGAAGGGTGGAATACCAATCAGGAAAAACCTAGTAAGACCTTGATTGAAAGGCCCAGCCAAAATAACATAGGAATTCAGACCATAGAGCCTTCCCTATGGATCCCAGAAACTGTTTCAGCAGCGACCCAGACTGTAAAAAATGTGTGTGAACAGGGGACCAGTACAGTGGATGAGAACTCTGGAAAACAGGATGCCACAGTTCAGACTGAGAAGGGGACTGGTGAGAAACCAACCAGTGCTTCTGGGGATGACACAGAGTCACTCCACAGCCAGGTGAGAGAAGTGCTGGCTTCCACTCTCTGGATTCCCAGAGAATTAAGCTGTGGTACTTTTACCTAATGATAATCCTTCATAATTTTGTACAGACCAGTAATTAAAAGACAAAAACAATTTATTCAGGATAGAGAGAGGGTAGTGAAAATTATGAGTAGCTGTAGCTAATAAATGGTCTTTTAGGGAAAATGGAATAGTGCTAGAGTTTGCCAAGTAGGTCTTTACTAGAAAAGAAAGCCAGGAATATAGTCTGTCTGGGTCCTATATTCTTTTAAGTTGTTCAATCTTTTCCTTCCATTTTGCTATCATTTTGCAAATGATATCATTTACAAATCCTTCTTTATAATTATCAGAGCTAATTGTGTTTGCTCCAAGTCTATTTCACCATGGTTCACAGGAATTGAGAGTGTAAAATGTAAAGGAGGAAGGAGTAGAAGAAGTATGAAAGATAGTGTATTAAAAACAAAGAATAATAATAGGAATAGAGAGAGATGGATGGGCACAAGTCTCTAGGGGACTAGGGACTGCAGAAAGTCTCAGACTAGACTTAATGGGAGGAAAAGCATTGGGGCTGATGGAAGTGAGGCTGGAGGAGGAACAGGTTCTTCGGAATAGAGTAGGGAAGTAGATCCTCGTTACTGAACACCTGTCGTATGTCAGCATTGTGCTCAAGACAACCCGTGAGGTTGGTATCATTACTCCCATTTCACAGGTAAAGAAACAAAGCTGAAGAGAGGTTAAGTAACTTGCCCAAGATTTTGCCATCAGTAAGTGGCAGAACTGGAATTTGAACCCAGCATGTCTACTTCAGAATCAGTATTCTTTTCATTATGCTATGTTGCTTTTCTATATTTTAATCATGGCCTGTGTAGTCTTGTTATGTCTACCTTGCCTCTCCAAAAACTGTTTATATTAGGCTTTTATAGTGACACAGTCTGTGAGATCTAAGAACTTATCAATTCATACCGATTCAAATAGCAACAGTCTTCTGGATATAGGGGTTCTAGCATATCAGATCCCATTTTCTGTCTGTTTATTTTCACGCTTAAAGTGTTTGCATTCTGCTGCATAATTTTGGTTTCTCTGCTTTTATAAAAAGTTAAACTTAAAGAGAGCAATCATGTGGGAACCACTGTTTTATATTTTCCTTTTCTTCCCCCTATTCTACTTCTCTAAAATAGGGAAGTAATCTTTTCTCCTAGCTCATCATGATGATAGGAGCCAGTGAGCCAGTATGCTTAAGGCCCACGCTTTGGAATCAGACCACTTCATCTGAATAGTGAGGATTAAATGAGATAAGGCATGCGAAGCCCAAAGCTCGGGGCCTGGCACATACTAAGTGCTCTGTCATTGCTGGGGGCTGCTGTCACTACCACAACCTCTGCTGATACTTTAGTAATTTACCCCTGTGTCATGCGGAGTGATGTAACATGTAAGAGCTCATTGCTTATGCTGAGAAAAAAAAGAGGCTAGAAAAAGATAGAGGTGAATGGGTAGAGTTTCATTTGGGAAAGATGAACAAGTTCATGGTGATGTTAGCACAACAATGTGAATGAAAACGAGGTTTTCCAAGTGTCAGAGCTTTGTAACTCCCTGCAGTCTGGATAGGACTCAGGCCAGTGCTTAGAGAATAGTATAGGCAGCTACCTTTGACAGTCTTTAAATTTTCAAGTGGATCTGGAGCCAGGTTTCCTTTCTTTCTTTTTTAAAATTAAATCTTTATTGTTCAAATTATTACAGTTGTTCCTCTTTTTTTCCCCCATAGCTCCCCTCCACCCGGTTCCCACCCCATCCTCTGCCCTTACCCCCACCCCCACTGTCTTCATCCATAGGTGCACGATTTTTGTCCAGTCTCTTCCTGCATCCTCCACACCCCTTTCCCTCCCAAGAATAGTCAGTCCATTCCCTTTCTGTGTCCCTGATTCTATTATAATCACCAGTTCATTCTTTTCATCAGATTATTTATTCACTTGATTGTTAGATTCACTTGTTGATAGATGCATATTTGTTGTTCATAATTTGTATCTTTACCTTTTTGTTCTTCTTCCTCTTCTTAAAGGACACCTTTCAGCATTTCATATAATACTGGTTTGGTGGTGATGAACTCCTTTAGCTTTTTCTTATCTGTGAAGCTCTTTATCTGACCTTCAATTCTGAATGATAGCTTTGCTGGTAAAGTAAGTTTAGCTTTTTCTTATCTGTTAAGCTCTTTATCTGACCTTCAATTCTGAATGATAGCTTTGTTGGGTGAAGTAATCTTGGTTGTAGGTTCTTACTATTCATCACTTTGAATATTTCTTGCCGCTCCCTTCTGGCCTGCATAGTTTCTGTTGAGAAATCAGCTGACAATCTTATGGATACTCCCTTGTAGGTAACTAACTGTTTTTCTCTTGCTGCTTTTAAGATTCTCTCTTTGTCTTTTGCTCTTGGCATTTTAATTATGTGTCTTGGTGTGGTCCTCTTTGGATTGCTTTTGTTTGGGGTTCTCTGTGCTTCCTGGACTTGTAAGTCTATTTCTTTTACCAGGTGGGGGAAGTTTTCTGTCATTATTTCTTCAAATAGGTTTTCAATATCTTGCTCTCTCTCTTCTTCTGGCACCCCTATAATTTGGATGTTGGTTCCCTTGAAGTTGTCGCAGAGGCTCCTTACACTATCTTGATATTTTTGGATTCTTTTTTCTTTTCCGGTTGGGTGATTTTTACTTCTTCGTATTTCAAATCTTTGACTTGATTCTTGCGATCCTCTAGTCTGCTGTTGGATCTCTGTATAATAGTCTTTATTTCAGTTAGTGTATCCTTAATTTCTAGTTGGTCCGTTTCCATAATCTCGAGGGTCTCACTAAATTTATCGACGGTTTCTAAAAAATTCTTGAAAAACCTTATAAGTGTGATTTTGAAGTCTATATCCAGTAGTTTGCTTTCCTCCATTTCTGTCATTTGTGACCTGTTTCTTTGTCTCCACATTTTTTATGCTTCCCTGTGTTGATAGGGTGGCTTTGTGTGCTAGGTGTGTTATAGGGCCCAGTGGCTCAGCCTCCCCAATTACCTGAGGTAGACACTCTTTGTACACCCCTTTGTGCGCTGTGTGCACAGTTTTGTTGTAGTTAAGCCTTGACTGTAGTTGGTATCACTGGAAGGAATTGACCTCCAGGCCAATTGGCTGTGAGAATCAGCTGTGTCTGCAGTGGGAGAACTTCTGTTCTGGAGACACCCTTATGGGGCAAGACTTGCTTCAGTGGGGCTTTGGTGCTCCCTGAGTCTGCCCCCTGAGTGTATCCTTTATGGATCTAAGGAGTTGTGATCTGGATGGTCCCACTCTGACCACTGGGTACACTGGCTCTTGGATGACTAAGGAGGTGCTAATTTAGCCTTTTCCTGAGGCTACCCAGCAGGAGCTATGGAGAGATCTGCAGATTCCTCCTCTTTGGGGTTTGGAGGTGCCTAGATGAGGCCCAGCTGTGAAGCAATGCAAGCTGCTGTGGGGCCTTGGGCCTTCTTTTGGAAGTTATGGGTCTCTCTGACCCAGCTGCAGTTTGTTAGGTAATTTTAGATTGCAAAGGGTCAGGTCATTCATATGCAAAAGCCTCTGTTCACAGCTTGGGTGGGGTGGGGTGTCAGGGAATCAAGCAGCTATGGCTGAACCTCAGTCCTCCCCTAAGAGGCCCCGGGTTTCAGTGTCCCAAGGTAATCGCTGCAAGCACCTCTGAGAGAAAGCCACCCTCGAGTTCCGACTGATGCCAGACAGTCCAGTTTCTCCCAGTGTGAGTCTGGGTCCCCAGAGACTAGCCCGGAACTAGAGTTCAGAGCAGTCGGGAGCTTGAGACTCCCTCCCAATTGAAAAAGACAACTGTGTCCTCAGTTGCCAGCCCCTTTCCACGTGTGCCTCTGTACTTCTGCACTTTACTTCTGCACCTCCTCTGAGTCTCGGTATGCTTTTCTCTTTCCTTCTAGTTGTAGAATTTCCACTCAGCCAGCCTTCCTGTGGTTCTGGATGATGTCCGTTTTGTCTTTTAGTTGTATTTTTGAAGTGGTTGTGCAAATCAGCAATTTCAGGTGTTTACCTATGCTGCCATCTTGGTTTCTCCCTGGAGCCAGGTTTTCTATGAAGGGAATGTATGGTTTTATTTTCATTTTGTCTTAGTAATGACAAAATTCTCAAGTTATTTTATCTTTACAGAGATCACTTTTCAGAAGACTTTAAAGAAAGAATAAGCATAGCTTTCCTTTTATCTGCCCCTTTCCCTCTCTCCTTTCTTATTCTGTCAGACATGTGTAAATGTCTCTCATGAAGTGATCATTTGTCTGGGTGTTGGTAATGGAAGAATTACAAGGAGGCTTCTTGGCCACATTTCAGGGATGTGTAAAGCACCGAAATCTTTCAGACCCAGAGAGGTTCGGGCTGTCATGGTTCTTACACAGGGGCCCCTGGCAGTTGAGGTGTGACAGAGCAATGCTCGGGCCATTCACTAACCAGAGTTGTATGTATAGAAGTATTTAAGGAATTGGTTGAGTAACATTCCATCCTTTTGATTTCATTTTTATTTATTCACATAATTTACATAGTTCCTTTTTAATACATATTTTACCTCTAAGATGGGGTTGGAGTAGGAATTATTCAGGCAAATTATCAAAAGTTGTAGGTAAATTACTACCACATTGTCATGAAACGCCCAGAATCCCCATTATTGCAGCAGTATATATAATTCTTTGGAAAGGCTTGGATACTTTGACACTGACTACTGAAAGTAAGATTAGTCCACTACAGGGGGAATAAGTGGGGAGAAAGTGTGTGCATTTACCCTTCAGAATTATAGACCCAGAGGGTACAGGGGAGGGTGTGACTGTGGATAAATGTGATATAGGTGTTATGAGGAAACATGTATGTAACAGTTGTATTCAAAATGTAGGTCTTAATTAAACTATTTAACTGATTATTATTTATGGTACAACTAGATCAGTCAGCGGTTGCCAACTGGTAGTCCGTGAGGTCCGAAAGGTTGGCGACCGCTGATCTAGATACAAAGTACTAATTTGCTAATATTTTCTGTTTCTGGACACTAGTTCAGCTCTTTAGTTATAATCTACTAGAGGCCCAGTGCACAAAAATTTGTGCACTCGGTAAGAAGGGGGGTCCCTCAGCCTGGCCTGTGCCCTCTCGCAGTCTGGGACCCCTTGGGAGATAACGCCCTGCTGGCTTAGGCCTGCTCCCGGGTGGCAGAGGGCAGGCCCAATCCCCAGGTGCAGGCCCTGGTCGGGCTCAGAGCAGGGCCGATTGGGGAGTTGGGGCGCCTTCCCCTGTCATGCACAGAGCAGGGCA
>NW_006383006.1:2724382-2743317 GCF_000327345.1 Myotis davidii
GCTCTGAGATCCCAGCTCGATGAAAGCTGGTTTCTGGGTTTTTTTTTAGCTTCTATATTTGTTACAATGTTTCAAATGGCAGGCTCAGAGGCCCGCAAGGCAGGCGGGGAACGTTGGAGTCCTCCGTCACTAAAGCAAGCAAGCCTCATGTTAGTTTAAAGCTGCCTGGCTGCCGGCCGCCATCTTGGCTGGCAGTTAATTTGCATATCTCCCTGATTAGCCAATGGGAAGGGTAGCGGTCATATACTAATTACCATGTTTCTCTTTTATTAGATAGGATTATTTGGAATAGATTCAATATTTTACATTTAATTCTAGGATAAATCAGTGTATCTTATTCCAGGTATAACTCAACTATAGTTTTGTTTACTGATGCCGGTAAAACAGACTGCACTGAGGTCAACAGCTGTCATTCTGCTTTACATAAAATTCTAAAGAATGCCTTTATCTATAGAGCTGTTTCAAGTATAAACCTGTAAAAGTCAGCATCAAAATCAGAAAGATGAAAATTTAAAATCAATGTACTTTTAGGCGATCGAAGTTTTACTTAAATATCTTAAATATAAGTGCTAGATGTTACGATTTTGATTTAGACAGAAATAGGTCATTTTTGGTGACACTGAGACAAATTCTTCTAGCCTCTGGCTGTACAGATGGTCCATCGCTGTTTTATGTAGGTGATTGCAAAACAAAGCAGCTGGAGAGTTTTATCACACTAGATTCACGGAGCCTCTGCACTGTTCATCATGAAGAAGTTGACTTGGACTCTGCCCGTTTGCAGTGAGACCCATGCTTGTGCTCTCCATTTGCTTCCACAGGGAGAGGAGGAGTTCGAGATGCCGCAGCCACCGCGTGGCCATGTCTTGCATCGGCACATGAGGACAATCCACGAGGTTCGCACGCTTGTCACTCGTGTCATCACAGATGTGTATTATGTGGATGGAACAGAAGTAGAAAGAAAAGTTACTGAGGTAATATATGCTGTGGGTCGATGTAGCAAATTTCTTTCAGTAGAAAAATTACTCTGTCACTTCATGCCACCTCCCCAAGCCCCTGTCCTGAGCAACTAGCTACTAACACTTTGTTTTCTTCCATCTTTTTAATAGAAAGATATAAGAACCAGCTTAGAAACCAAGAGTCCTGAATTCTGTGTCTTTTCCAGCCATGGGTTTGATGTTGACCTTTGGCTGGTTATTCAACCAGTCCCATCCTGCTTTCCGTTTTTATAAAGAATAGATGGATACATCTCTGTCATATATAAATATAAAGATTTTATGTATTATTTTTAATCCTTGGAAACTCTAATGAAATTTAGAATTTCCTGCTGGGCTGCATATGTTTTCTCATTGTCATTATTTTCCCATGTGTTTTCATGTTTACTCATGTGTCCTTTCTTGGTCTTCATCAAATGTGGTTATGGACCTGTTGGTAAGCCATGTACCTTCATCTGTCAGGGTTCATATGGACTCATTCCCAGTGTCAGCATAACATTAGCATTTATTGACTATTATATTGGACAGTGTTATATGCTGACTTTGTTCACATTGTATACTGAGATTAGACAGACTTTCTAGACTGGCACCTTTCTGGGTACATATGTTAAGATTTGGGAACCATTCTATTTAATTCATAAGAGGCACAGCTATTTTCTTCCTTCACTCAGGCACTTTTAATTCTGCCAGCTAGTCATAGAGGAAACTGTACTCAGAATTAAACTACAGTATATAGTTTTATTAAATGGAATATATTATAGCTATTGTTTATTAATGGGCCATTGTGGCTCTTGTGTCAGAAAGCATTTATCATTAGTTTGAGAAACTGTCTTATGTTCTTTACTTACTGTATAACAAATAGTAATAATCCCAGAAATACTTCTTTTAAAATGTTGATTCATCTTCAATTTTATGTTTGCATACTATTTTTCAATGTTATTACTATTTTGTAAAAATTATGAACTTAGGAGCTTTATAGAAAAACAATTTGCTTTCATGTAAAGGTTTTGTAACTGTTGCAGTTACAGTGAACTCTGTGCCAGGTGCTATATCAAGGGTTACACATATGACTTAATTTGTTATATGGTGCTTTGTAGAGTGTATTTCTGGAAACAGCAGGCCTCCTAGACACTTTGAGGGGAAAATGAAGTTCCCTGTCATAAATAATTTCTTAATGTAATATTTATCGTACCCCTATGGGAGACATCGCCATAATTAAATAAAAGAATGATAATGACTAACATTTATAGAGCACTAACTATATGTCAGGCACTCTTCTAAGGACTTTAAATGATTTAATTTATTGAATCCTCAGTTAGCTATGACATAGATATTGTTATTCCCATGTTGCAGATAACGGAGCTGAGGGACAACGAGTTAAAATAACCTGCTTAAGGGTACATAGCTAATAGAGGAGCTGGAATTCAATCCAGACAGTCTAGTTCCAATGCCGACCTTCCTAAGCACTACACTATGCTGCCTTTCTTAAAAAAATATTTTTATTGATTTCAGAGATGGGGAGAGAGAGAGATGGAAACATCAAGGATGAGGGAGAATCATTGATTGGCTGCCTCCTGCACTCCCCACATTGGGGATCGAGCCTCCAACCCAGGCATGTGGCCTGACGGGATCAAACCATGACCTCCTAGTTCATAGGTCGATGCTCAAGCACTGAGCCACACCAGCCAGACTGTATGCTGGCTTTTAAGAGTGAAAGTGATGTATTCCGAAAGGAAGAGGGAAGTTTTGATAAAATCTTTCTGGATGATGGCCAGAAGGTATTTCAGTTGTACACTGAAGGTTTAGGATATTGGGAGATAAGGGGAAAGGGCATTCTTATGCAGAGCTTGAGGAGCAAAGGCAGAGAAGCAGAAAGTAGCGAAAACACAGGTGTGAACAGTCTAATTGGAGTGCAGCACAGAAATGTGTAGTAGTGTGAAGGTGGACAGGTTGAGGTCAGAGGACTCTGGGAACTTTCCTTCATCTCTTGTAGCCCTTGTTTATCATCTCTTAAAGATTTTATTCATTTATTTACCAGCAGGTTCTTTTTACTAAGATCCTAGTACTGTGGTAGGCACTGGGAGTATGAAGGTAAAAAGACAGTGTCCCTGTTCTCTAGAGGTTTACACTTCACATGTAACAAATCCACAAAGTGTTGGTTGCTGTAGTGGAGGGTGGAGAGCTGTGTTAGGCAGAGGGATGGAGCCCACTAGCCTACCTGAAGGTGGCTAAAAGGCCTCACAGGATATGCAGTGCCCAAGAGTGTGGCAAATAGCATTGAGGGGTGGAGGAGGAGGACAGTGCAGGCAGAAGGAAAAGTTAGGTAAATATGTAGGTGGCATGGTATGCTTAATGAATATTTAGAAGCTCAGTATGACAACAGTAGGATAGGGAATAATGAGAGAGGATGCTGTTGAGGTTGGTAAGGGCCCAGAGCATAAGGACTCTGTGTACCATAGAAAGGAATTTAGATTTTTATCTTCTTTGTGATGGAGAGCTATTAGAGAATTTGGAGGAAATGGAGTGATATACTTAGAGTTGGACACTGAAGGTTTTATATACTGGGAGCTAAGGGGGAAGGGTATTCCATATAGAAAGCTCAGTGAGCAAAGGCACCATTGTTATTAATTAACTAGAGGCCCGGTGCATGAATTCATGCACCAGTGGGGTCCTCTGGCCTGGCCTGTGGGACCAGGCCAAAACCAGCTCTCCAACATCCCCTGAGGGGTCCCGGATTGCAAGAGGGTGCAGGCCAGGCCCAGGGACCCCACTGGTGCACAGTCGGGGCCAGGGAGGGACACAGGAGGTTGGCCAGCCTGGGAGGGATCATGGGAGGGCTCCAGGGTGTGTCCGGCCCATTTTGCTCAGTCCTGATCGGCTGGACCCCAGCAGCAAGCTAACCTACCAGTCGACTGTCTGCCCCTGGTGGTCAGTGCACATCATAGTAACTGGTCGACTGGTTGACTATCTGCCCCCTGGTGGTCAATGCATGTCATAGTGAGCGGTTGAGCGGCCTTAGCATATCATTTGCCTTTGATTGGTTGAACGGACGACTGGACGCTTAGCATATTAGGCTTTTATTATATAGGATAAATTGCATGTTGGGTAAGTTAGATTGACAACAGTGTAAATGAATTGGAGTGTGTTGAGGTTAGAGGCATAGTCAGACAAGAGGTAATTATTGTCAAGTTAGGACAGTGACAGTAAGGGTTGAGAGGAGAGACATAGATGCAAGAAATACATAGACTCTGGGGGAATTTCTGAATGCGGGGATTGAGGGAGAGGGAAGAAATCATATTAGAATCATATTAAATGTCTGGGCTTTTTGCCTGATCAGCTGGATATATGGTAGTACCATATACTGAGATAGAGAATATAAATAGGACACAGTTTGAAAGAGAAGGTCCTATTTCAATAAGTATTTGCTAAGGGCCTCCTGCAGAAGGCACTATGCTAGATTTGGGGGCTATGTCCAGGAAAGAAGATGGTTCTGATCTCTGTCTTCATGTGGCCTCTGTAGTCTAGCAGGAGAGACATACAGGAGAACAAGTAGCAAATACATCGGAACAACCCAGGACAGCTTGCAGCCTGGGCCTAAGTCATGTAAGAGCAATAGCTTCGATTGCCGGACAGTTGCAAAGGCAGGTATAGCTGGCTACTGCTTTTTTTTTAAAGGGGAGAATGATGATTTTTATTTTTATTTTTTTAAATATATTTTATTGATTTTTTTTACAGAGAGGAAGGGAGAGGGATAGAGAGTTAGAAACATTGATGAGAGAGAAACATTGATCAGTTGCCTCCTGCACACTCTCTACTGGGGATGTGCCCGCAACCAAGGTACATGGCCTTGACCGGAATCGAACCTGGGACCCTTGAGTCTGCAGGCTGACGCTCTATCCACTGAGCCAAACTGGTTAGGGCTGGCTATTGCTTGTTGAGCCTGCTCTCTAACTGAAACACACCTGGAGTCCCAGCCTTTTGTGCAGGCCTTTTCCCTTCACATTTGCCATGACCAGGAGAAGGAATTAACTTACATTCTGCGTTCACAACACCTGTTTCAGTCAAATGACCTTGGCAGATGATGCTGACCGGACCCAGCTAGGGCAGTCGAGTTGGATGATAGGAGATGGTGCTTGGAGAAGGGCATGTTTGTGATTGAGATTTTTAGAGGTGGTGCAGTTTCTGTTATTGACCCTAGTAACAGATGGATGATGTACAGTAGAAGAAAAGGTTAATGGTGGTCATTAGACCGGGAAAGTTGAGAGTTGCTGGATGGGTCATTTGATGGATGTAAGTCACAGAGAATGATGACAGAAGTAGAGGTGGGGAGGGAAGGGAGGCTATTTACCAGGAGCTGAGGTGTTCATGCATGAGAGGGAGTGATTGGAGGGTGTTGGTGAGTAATAAGGGGGAGGGAGAGGAAAGTTTAACAGAATGGCAAGTAGTGGTTTGGTAAGAGAGAGAGATGGGGAAAGAGAAATGGTCTGTTAAAGGCAGTGGGGAGCAAAGAGGCCTCTCATCTCCAAACTCTTGAATTGAGGCTTGGTTGAGAAAAAGCAGCCTCTGCTAGAGAGAGCTGCAGAGAATGGCAGGTCACTGGGATGGCCAGGGTGCATTCATTGAGGCAGGAAATGGACAGGATTGAGTGTTGGGTTAAATTTCAGATGTCCTGGGGAAGAGTTAGTAGGCATTTGCATCTGAGAGTTTGGAGCTGAGTGATCATTGCGTGTGGATAGTCAGGTGTGGGTCTGATAAGACTAGCCAGGGAAAGCATAGAAGGGTGGGAAAGGAATGACCACAGAGTCTTGGGAAATACCAATCTTAGAGGAATAAACGGAGGAAGAGGAACCCAAATACCAACATAAGTCGAAGTAGCCAAAGGGGTAGAATGAAAGGAAGAGAAAATGACTTACAGATTCTAAAGGAGGACATATTTTCAAGAAGGGAATGGTCCAAAATATTTATTTAGTCAGCTCATAGCATTATTTAAATGTGTGTTCATACTGTCTCCCAGAGAGATTGCAAACTCTCTGAGGGAAGAGTGTATCTTCTACATATATATATATATTTAATCCTCACCCGAGGATTTTTTTCCATTGATTTTTAGAGAGAGTGGAAAAGAGAAAGAAAGACAGAGAGAAATATCAGTGTGAGAGAAACGCATCGATTGGTTGCCTCCTGCATGAGCCCTGACCAGGGCCTCCGGGGAGGAGCCTGCAACCGAGGTACATGCCCTTGACCAGAATTGAACCTGGGACCCTTTGGTCCGCAGGCTGACACTCTATCCGCTGAGCCAAACCGGCTAGGGCTATTTTTTGACAGTACAATAATGCACTAGAGCAGAAAGGCAGATGTGCAGCTCCTGTCAGTAATTTCTCAGTCCTGTGCCATAGGGGACATTGATGATTGGTTATAGAACCTTCTCCCGTAAGCCTGGGAATTAGCCTTGGAAGGCTGCTTAAACTGGGCTCCAGGCAACCACTATCAGTCCATCAACGTAGGCATGTGAGATAGTCATTTTGACATTCCTGTCCTCTAGATTTCTGAAAACTCATATATTTTGATTATCTTTTTTATCTTAATTTTTAAAATAGTATTGTTGAAAGGTAATATAAAACACCTAATCTCAAAAAAACAGGTAATGCTACCCACTGCTAATCACACCCCAGAACGGCTCCCAACCACTAATGTTCCTTCTCTGACAACATACCTCCTTCCTTACCTGCCTTTCAGACAGGGGCTTACCTCTGTCTCTGGGTAAGAAGCACTGCTGTTTCTTGGTAGCCAAAGGTTGTGAATCTGTCCAGTAAAAAGATAATTAACAGTTCAGGATAGAGGTTTCTTTTTTCCCGCCTTTATTTTTTATATTTTTTATTGTGCTATAATGTATTCTTTGTAGAATGCGTAGATCTCATTCAGTTCAGTGGTTTTTAACAGTTACATGTAACCACTATTCTAAACAAATGTAGAACATTTCCATTATTCCTGATTTCCATCTTTCTGAATTGAAATTTCTTGCCATCTCTAGGATTTTCCATCCATCACATTAGCATTATGTTATTGTGGTTTCTTTTAGCTTTTGTATCCATTTCTTCCTTGCAGGAGACTGAAGAGCCAGTGGTAGAGTGTCGGGAGTGTGAATCTGAAATTTCCCCTTCAAAGACTGGGGGCTCCTCAGGGGACCTGGGGGATATCAGCTCCTTTTCCTCCAAGGCGTCCAGCTTACTCCGCACGTCAAGTGGGACGAGCCTCTCAGCCATTCACAGCAGTGGCAGCTCAGGGCGCGGAGCCGGACCGCTCAAAGGGAAAACCAGCGGGACAGAACCCGCAGATTTTGCCTTGCCCAGCTCCCGAGGAGGCCCAGGAAAACCGAGGTGCAGACAGGGTCCCCAGAGAGAGAGCCACAGCAGGGGCAGGGTTGCTGACATTTTAAATATCACAGAAAAAGGGGAGTAATGGGAAACCCCATCCTCCATCAAGATCAATGGACTCCTTTTCTCCTCGTGCGTTCCTGTCCCATTGGGGTTGGCCTGGGAGGTAGACCTCCTTAGAAAAGGTGGAAAGCCAGGTGGTGGGACTTGGACAGCGCTGGCACGTGCTCCTGCCACCCCCATTTCCTGCAGCCTATGAGTGTTTCGATTGGGAATACAGAAAGTTCAGGGCAGTGGCCCAACTTGACACATCCCCTCGCTTTTTGTTCCCTGGGCAGAGGTCCAGAGCCTGACGTAGAAGGGAAGGCAGGGCAGAAATGCGGGCTGTTTTTGAGGGCAGCAGTAGGAAGCTGTGTCAGGGGCATAGACGTGCGAGGAGGAGGATTCCTGTACTTGTCCACGTTCCCACTCCCCAGCTGGTACTTTGGTGGCGGGTGTGGACCAGCTTCCTGCTGCCCTGGAGGCCCGGCATGTAGTCTGAGGGCCAAGGGGAGCTTTGGGGAAAGGATGCAGTAGCAGGTGCTATCAGACTAACCTGTCTTCATTCTCTAGTCCTAGAAAAGGGGTCAGTCAGACAGGGGCGCCAGTGTGTGAGGAGGATGGTGATGCAGGCCTTGGCATCAGACAGGGAGGGAAGGCTCCAGTCACGCCTCGTGGGCGCGGGCGAAGGGGCCGCCCGCCTTCTCGGACCACTGGAACCAGGTACCCGGGTAGTGTGAGATATACTTAGTCTATGACTTGCTTAGAAAAAAAGGGCGAAGAGAGAAGAGAGGGGATTAGAGAGTATGTGGGGTGTCAGGAGGGAGAAGAGGGACCCACACTGACTGGGGAGTGGGCAGGGATCAGAGTGAGGCCCCTGAGAGAGCAGGCTTATGCCTGTGATGGGTTATCAAAGAATGGGCTGAAGAGACCCATGGACGAAGGAGTGGGAAGATTGCTAGTTAAGTACTCTCTCTTCTTATTCTCACTGCCTTCTCCCATCTCTTATTTCTTATTAGAGAAACAGCTGTGCCTGGCCCATTGGGCATAGAGGACATTTCGCCCAGCATGTCGCCAGATGATAAGTCCTTCACCCGCATCGCGCCCCGAGCGCCAGACTCCACCAAACGCGGAGACCCGGGCGCCGGTGCTTCCCGCCGAAGTGACTCTCCAGAGATCCCTTTCCAGGCTGCTGCGGGCCCTTCTGATGGCGTAGATGCTTCCTCTCCAGGCAACAGCTTTGTCGGGCTCCGTGTTGTGGCCAAGTGGTCATCCAATGGCTACTTTTACTCCGGGAAAATCACACAAGATGTCGGAGCTGGGAAGTATAAATTGCTCTTTGATGACGGGTACGAGTGCGACGTGCTGGGCAAAGACATTCTGCTGTGTGACCCCATCCCGTTGGATACGGAGGTGACGGCCCTCTCGGAGGATGAGTATTTCAGCGCAGGTAATAAAAGAAGCCTCTGCAGAGATTCCTGCTCCGGGGCAGTCCTCTGCTGCCACAAATTCTGTTCTGGCAACACTGGCTTTTTTGTTGTTCTCCGTTGCTTGTTTTTGAATAAACTTGTTATTTTGGAATAATTCTGTATCTACAGAAAATTTGCCAAGTACAGGGTACTGATAGCACAGAGTCCCCATATATTTCTCACCCCTTTTTCAACTTTCTCTTAAGTTAGCATTTGTCAGAACTAAGAAACCAACTTTGGCTTATTCCAGACTGTATTTGGGTTTCGCCAGCTTTCCCATGTCCCTGTCTGTCTGGGGATCCAGTCCGGGATGAGCACCGCATTGCGTTGGGCCCTCCTGTGCCCTGGGATTGCCTCTCAGCTCTGACAATGTCGGAATCTTTTCTTGTTTTTTATGACCTTGGCAGTTTTGAGGAGTACCGGTCCGGTATTTTGTAGAAGATTTGGGTTTGTCTTACGTTTTTTTCCTGATTAGCTTGGAGTTCGGGTTTTTCAAAAGAATGCTGCGGAGGTGAAGTTCCCGGTTCGTCACGTCACATGGGGAGGTGGGTGCGTGACCACCACAGGCCGTCAGTGGCGCCTTAACCTTCGGCACGGGGGTCAGGTGGTGTTTGCAGGTTCCTCCACCGTGAAGTTAGTGCTTCTCCCTCTCTGTTCTCTGTTCTCTCACCAGTGACTTTTAAACTTACTGCCCGCCTTGCTGGGAACCTAGTAGGGTGAGTGTGGCAAATACATGGAGATACTTTTGCTGAAGAAGAAGTTTTTAGTGCCTGCACACCCACCACTTACTTTCTGGTTTGGACAATGTGCTTTTTTATTTTCCAGTGGCCAGTCCCTGTACTGGTGATAGTGAGAGATTTATATTTGTTATGAGTTTCGTGTGCCAGTTCTTTGAATATATTACCTCTTTTCTGTGAACTAAGTTGGAGATACATGTTGTATTGACTTTGTCATTTGAAATCATCCTTTCTGGGGATTTTTTGGGAACATGAATTGGGATATAATAGGCAAAATTGCCCCCGATTGAAATCTCTCCAGACTCCTGTGGTTGGCACCCCGGGCAGTTGGTGTTTGCCCCTTTACTCCCGTGTTAAATGGGCCACTTCACCGTCGAGTTCTGGCTCACACTTAGCTGTGTGGCGTCAGGTTGTAGCACATGGGTTGAGGTCTTTTTTGACCTTGACTTACAGTTTGTATCAGACACATTCCTTCTTCTTTCAGGGGTAAAGCCACTCTTGGAGCCCATATTTGGCCCTCGTAAGATAGAGGTGCGTCTGTGTCAGAGTGAATTATGGATCAAGGGTGGGGATTCTGTGTCCCGTTTACTGAGGCTGTGCATGTCAGCCCTGGACAGCTGCTAGTTCTAGCTCTTCATTCGTGTGAAGTATATTGTTGGCCTTGGACTTCTTTCTGCTTTTGAGGGGATCTTTGTGATTTCTGTGGTGATAGAGATTTAAGCCAAGAGACGCACAGGCAGGAGAGAGTGACTCTGTGGCACACACAGAGAGACCCACGGCCTGTTATCTCCTCTGACTAATATGTTTTCCTTGTGGCTTAGGTTCTGGGTTTCTTCTAGTCGTTCATTCAAGCATAGGCGAGCGAAGAGAACAGATGGATCTTTCTGTTTGTGGGAATGAAAAACTGTTTATACTAATGCCCTGGTTTATATGTGTTGTATTGTGTTTGTGTGTGTGTGTATGTATAAATTATTTATTGCTTGATAGAGGGGAGGGAGTATTCTCTCTTTCACAGGATTGGAAATGGATCTTGCCAAAGATTACGCACTTAGTGGCTGCAGGATTGGGCCTGGGTGCAGGTCCCCTCAGTTGTAGCCCAGTTTCCTTTATACCCCACGTTGCTTGTCTAACTAACCTAAAGGCCTTACCTTTAAGTTCTGAATCAGAGCAAGAGCAGGAAAGTAGATAATCGGGAAGTAAGATTAGGCAGGATTTATTTTTTTCTTTGTTCTATCTTTATTTTGATTTTGCTACACAGACATAAACACACAGACACATGCTCTCTCTCTTAGAGTGATGTCATCTGTCACCTATAGCTTAAGAAATATTCCTCAGCCTTGAAAGAAGCCAAGAATTAGCAGGCTATAATGGGATAATTAAGAAACCACGCGCCATTTCATTTCAAAAACCATTTAAACACCTACAAACCATGAAGGCAGGCTTTAGGAGGATTTAATTTACCTTTACCTGAGGACATGTTTTTCCACTAGAGAGAGAGAGGAAGGGAGAGGGAGAGAGAGAAACAATGTGAGAGAGAAACATCCATCTGTTGCCTCCTGTATGTGCCCTGACCAGGGATTGAACCCACCACCCTTTGGTGCACCGGATGAGGCTCCAACTAAATGAGCCTCACCAGGGCTGGGAAGCTTTATTTCATAACTAAAGGGTTCCTTCTGCTGGGAAACTTTCCACGTCCCGATGTCAGGGTCCTAGCTACATATGTCCTAAGTGGTGGGATTTGAGATTGACAACTGGGATTTTGTTAAAGCGTAACTTCAGCCCACTGTTGGAGCACCTGATTCCCGTACTTAGCCTGCTCTGCAAAGCAAAGCCTTTGTGAGGGGTGCTGGGCAGCCGAAAACAACAGCCAGCTTCTTCATGTTTTCCTCACCCAGGCGTGGTGAAAGGGCACAGGAAGGAGTCTGGAGAGCTGTACTACAGCATTGAGAAAGAAGGCCAGAGGAAGTGGTACAAGCGAATGGCTGTCATCCTGTCCTTGGAGCAAGGAAACAGACTGAGGGAGCAGTATGGCCTTGGCCCTTACGAGGCAGTGACGCCGCTCACCAAGGCAGCAGATATCAGCTTAGGTGAGACCTGTGCCTCTGGGCTCCTGTGTGTGGGAGGGGTGGCTTCTGGAGCATTCGGCTCTCTCCCATAGGCCTTACTGTCCCCTGTGGCTTAGGCGATGGCGACGGGCCGTCCTTTTCTGGAGCCACTGCCTGTCTTTCTGTCCCAGGACCGAATGGTCAGTCGTCAGGTTGTGCTGGCCCCCCAGTTCTGTTGGGGAACACACACATGTCAGTCATGGCAGAGATGGAAACAGGAAGTTTGGAGGCCTTGAAAGGCCTCTGCCCCGGGGAGGCTGGTGAAAGGTCACGGTGGTGTCTGCGTCAGGCTCTGCCCGTCTTGGAGCTCAGGCCTTAGATGGAGAAGCTGACCGACCTTTGGCTTATCCTGTCACAGATAATTTGGTGGAAGGGAAGCGGAAACGGCGCAGCAACATCAGCTCCCCAGCCACCCACACTGCCTCCAGCAGCAGCAGCACGACCCCGACCCGGAAGGTCACGGAAAGCCCGCGTGCCTCCACCGGAGCTGTCTCAGGCAAAAGGAAACTCATCACCTCTGAGGAGGACCGGTCCCCTGCCAAGCGAGGCCGGAAGTCTGCCACTGTGAAACCTGGTGAGTCCCCCGGGCTCCTCCCTCAGACCATGGCCCAGGGCAAGGCCAGCTGTTGGAGAGACGGAGTTGGATGGGAGGCACTGTCTCCTCTGTCCTGGCTCCAGAGTTGGAGTCCCTCACCAGCCCACAGGTGCCACCAGACAGCTTTCTGCACCCCCTCCCCCACTTCCCAGCAGAGTGCAGTCGGGGTGGATAGAGACAGTCTTGATCGGAAACATCAGTTGACTTCTCTGTAGGTTCTAGGAGAGAAAGGAGAAATACTGAGTTTTCAGCAGATTCAAAATAGGAGACATTTCACCTCTTCAAAAAGGTGGACATCAGTCTTCGGTCTGATCTCTGCCTTTCCCGGCACCATCTTCTGCCTCTGGCAGCTGCTCCCTTCTCACCTTCAGACCTCAGGCCTGCCTCTCCCCTCTCCCGACTGTCCCTCAGACAACCCGCTTCCGCCCTTCATGCTTCTTACTGACAGTTCACCCAGCGGCTGTGACTGAGCCTCTGCTGGGAGCAGCCCCGCCGTGTGGGCTGCGGGAGGCAGGGGTCCAGGCCTCAGCGCCTGCTCTAAGGAGCTCAGTCCGCAGAGGAGGAAGCTGTTGGTGGGTTCGTTGTCCTGGCAGCAGAGTTCCTTTTGCTTCCTGTGTATTTGGGTTTTGTCACCTCCGCATCTGTTAACACCTCTGCTGAGCTTCAGGGTGTGTGAAGGTGGACCCAGTGCTGCACACATATCGCCTCATAGCATCCCCGTGAGGGACAGGCGCTGGCGTCCCCTTCCAGTTAGAGCACCTGAGGCACAGAGAAGTCCCGAGGCGATCCAGAATCCAGAATCCAGACGCAGGCCACTGGCTTTGAAGTCCAGGGCCATACGTGCTCCGTCACCCTGTGCTCTTGCTGCTGGTTTTATTGTAGGGAGGCATGACCTGCCTGTCATCTTAGCCTCCTAATGAGCCTACGATTCAGCTTCTCCAAGTCAGGTACTCATTTTCTTCAAGGATTTATTGGGTGCACTCGGAGCATGGGTGTCCGGGAGTCCTGGCCTGGCTGGGTCACTTCCCTCCCCCCGGTGTTGGAGACTGGCACAGTTGAAGCAGGCTGTTTTGATGTGGCTCCATCCACGTGTAAAAAATACATTCACTACCAAGTATTCTATGCACCATTTTGGTGGTGTCAGGGTTTATCTTTTGGGGACATTTCTTGGTAATAAAAAAGTGGATTCATTTATGAAAACAATGTGTAAAATATATAAGTAAGTTTTGCACGCTAAGTTTTGTTCTAGGTTGTTGGCCATAGGAATGAATGGTTTTTGGTGAAAAGTCCTTCAGGGCATTCCTACCCACCCGTCACGCCCTGGCCATGGTTTGTATCCATCTAGCAACTGCCTCTGTCTCTCGCAGGTGCGGTGGGGGCAGGAGAGTTCGCGAGCCCCTGTGAGAGTGGAGACAACATGGGGGAGCCCTCCACGCTGGACGAGCACAGAGGGCCTCTGCCTCTCAACAAGACCTTGTTCCTAGGCTATGCCTTTCTCCTTACCATGGCCACCACAAGCGACAAGCTGGCCAGTCGCTCCAAACTGCCAGACGGTCCTTCAGGAAGCAGTGAGGAAGAGGAAGGTAAGGCCCTCGGGAGGCCTGGGGGCTCTGCCGCCTGCACCGCCTTCATTTCCATTCACGCTATGTGCCTGGTGGTCCCCAGCCGTCTGTAGAGGAGGCAGGACAATTGGCCACTGGGGTCTTGGTCAGGAAAAACTAATATAACCCTGATTCTTGGTTTATAGACTATTTTCACAAAATTCTCCTTAGTAAGTGGTTTCTCAAAACAATTCCTGTTAGGCAGATGGGAGCTAGATCTTTTCATCTGTTTTACAGATGAGGAAGCAAGCTTGGAGGTTAAATAACTGCTTTCTGTCCACGGAAATGGTAGGTTTGGGACTAGAACCCAGTGTTCTACCCACCACAGTCATCCAAGACAGGATTCTGGATCCCCGTCTGTGTTCTAGGGGCAACTGCCAGAGGAAACCCACATGGGGGCAAGTTCATTCTCTTGAGGTCTGTGTAAGACTGGGAATATGGGGTGCCCCGGGCCCCGGGTGACTTCAGAGAAACTGCTTCTAGGCCTTTCAACTCTTCTTCTCTTCAACCTTAAACTAAATCAGTACGTTGTATTTCTGTGTTGTCTGCTACTTAGGATTGGAGTGAAGGCGTCAGTGGGGAGAGGTAAAGTTATTTCAACTGTCTGTGTGTGATCTAGGAGAGGAAATGGACAGTGCAAATGTATTTAACTTAATGTAAGTAATTGGCGGCAGTATCCGAATGTAGCTGTGAAAGCTCAAGGTCCAAGTGGAATGATGTTTTCTAAAGGTTCAAGTTCTGGCTAATGTTGAGTCTTACAAAAGGGAATCAAATTAGGGAACCTGGTGATGGTGAGATAGCACCGCTGCAGGTTTGTGATGGTTGGCATTTCAGGTGTGTGGGTGACTCTTCCCTAATTAACCAAAACTGTGTATTAGCAGCTGCAGCCGCGTGGGGCTCTGCATAGGGACGTGGGAAGGGTGGTCAGGAAGTTGCAGTTAAGGTTTATGCTCTGGAAGGTGCTTAAACAGAGTCGTCAGTGTATAGGCTGTCGGGTGTGGGAGTTTCAAGGTTAAGTGTACACCCAGCCTCGTTTGTCAGACAGAAGTCAGGTAGGTACAATGGGAGATAGGGTGTGTGAGGACTTTCCTAGCCAAGAATGTGGTTTTACTTGGACCATAAGTCCCTTGAGGATTCTGAGAAGAGGTTTGTCATGACATCAAAAGTGTTTGTGGTCTTGCTTTACTTTGCTTTCACAATATTACTGGACTTTAGTCTTTATTCTCCAACACACTCCTCAACCCTTCCCTGGAGCAGGACTTCACAAGGCAGCTTTGTAGATGTTTTCTTTGTTGGTATATCATGGTCAAGAAAGCTAGTTTTGGTATGAATTGCGACTGTCCAGTTCCTTAAAAACCTGCGAGCCTGTGTGAGATCTTATAAACTCAACCCATAAAAATCCCTTCTATTCTCCCTTGCTGGGACAGCAAATGTTTTTAATCCCATCCTGTAACCAGGAGTGAGGAGAGGGAGGCCTTGTGTAAATGAGGAGGAATTTGGGCAGTTTTTTAGAGGGAGCTCCAGGTTTCTCATGGAAATTGTGGTCGTGGTGAAAATGTCTGCTTTATGTTGCTCTTTCATCCTTGGACATTCCCCCACCTGTACCAAAACCCTTGATCTTTTTGGCAATAACAGAATGTCTAGAGCAGGGGTGGGCAAACTTTTTGACTCGAGGGCTACAATGGGTTCTTAAACTGGACCGGAGGGCCGGAACAAAAGCATGGATAGAGTGTTTGTGTGAACTAATATAAATTCAAAGTAAACATCATTACATAAAAGGGTACGGTCTTTTTTTTTTTTTTAGTTTTATTCATTTCAAACAGGCCGTAGTTTGCCCACGGCTGATCTAGAGGTTCCTCAATCTCAAGAAGCCTAGAGACACCTGCACTAAAACAACCCTCTGTAGTAGTTTTCAAAAACTATGTGATATGTTTTGCAAATAAATGGGAATCTCTTTGATGCAGGAGCTCAGTAAAATATTTGAATTTAACTTGAGACATTTATTAAATAGCTAAGAACATTGAACCCTGTCTTGGTAGGTGGCACTCCATTGGGGACCCGTCAGCCACAGGGAGTGACTCTGGAGTTGGTTTTATTTAGTATCTTTATCCTTGATTTAAATGAGGGGATTAAAAACCTATTCATTTTAGCCTCTGGTTGGGCAGGGTCACTTAAATCCAAACGAATTCAGAAACATTAGAAAAATGGACTGCCTAGACCTAGGTAATATTTGATCACACAAATGCAAGGAAATACGAGTGGTAATTAAACAGGTCAAGGCTAGACACAGTGCTGGGTTAAGCAGACGTAAAACAGAAGTCCTGAGAAAAATAAGGACCTCCGCGGGGACGCGGCAGCGGAGTGGTTGGCACTGAAAATGTGACATGATATATTCCGATGGGTCACAGGACAGTGACAAAGCTGAGAAGTACTCCTTTTAGAATTTCCAGTTTTCTTTCATTTTGAGAAAAATGTGGAGAATGCTGAATCAAGAAAAGAGCAATAAAAGTGAATAGGCTGGCCAATCAGACCTCCTCAAGGTGCAGAGGCCCGAGTTTGGGGCAGTAACATTGCCTGGGGAGCTCCAGCAGGCAGGGCGGGCACCTGAGGGGGAGCCATCGCTGCAGGGGTCTGCTGGGAAGGGGAATGGTCCTGGCATTGAACTTCTATGCATTTGGTTGGGTTTTTTATTTGTGATAAGTATGTTGGCACTTAATTTCACAGAAACCCGGATTAACTAAAATCTCTAATGTCTTGCTTTTTTCTTTTTTTTAATGTGTTATTTATATATAAGAGGAGCAGATGACAAGAAAACAAGCTCAAATTAGATATTTGGTCAAAAGAAGCGATTTCTAATTGCCTAGGGTCATTACAACTTCAGCCTCATCTCTCATAACTTCTACTTCACCCTCAAGACTGTAGAGCAGTCATTGATGTTCAGTGTCCTGAGGTACTTCAAGATCATCAAAGGTAGATAGTTTTCAATAAAAAGGTTGAACAGGATTTTTGTTAATCTTCACTTAATCTTTTAAATTTTAAAAAGGGAGAATTGGAAGGCTTTGTTATAAGAAGTGCTAACTAGCTATTTTCCACTAAAGGCAGAATTAGGACAATGGGCGCAGTTAGAAGGAGGCATAAGGTAGACATGAGGAAGAGCTTCCTGATGGTGAAGGTTACTCACATTGGAGGTGTCACTATGGGAAGTGATTGCGTCCATCCCCCATGGACAGTCTGATGACTGTCTCAGTGCAGAAATGCTCGATGTTGTAGGTCTGGGACCTACCTCCGTTCTCATCTTCCTGCCCCTCCTGTTGTCCTTTTGGCAGCACTTTATGGGCCTCAAGACAGGTCTCTTTCTGAGCCACGGGGAAGCCCTTGAGCCGCCTTTGGGATAAAGTGCTCTGGAGATAGCTGGGGAGGCAGAGGGGGCGGTAAGAGGCAGGCATAAAGTAGCAAATAAGAAACCAACGAGTAGTAATTGTTATCTTGGTTGTCTGTTTTTATATATAGAATTTTTAGAAATTCCTCCTTTCAACAAGCAGTACACAGAGTCCCAGCTTCGGGCAGGAGCTGGCTATATCCTCGAAGACTTCAATGAAGCTCAGGTGAGGAGTTTCTTTGGGAAGCTTCCCGGGCGCAGCGATGGAGAGCCCACCTGCCGCGCTGAGGAGGCCCAGGAGGGACAGTAGCCAGAGGTTTCAGGGACTGGGAAAGGCCAAAAGGTTGTTGTATTAAATAGAATTTGTACTGTGTACAAGGAGAAGTTAGAGTCTTGGGTTAATCTGTTGGGACAAAGCAGATTAAAATTTGTGTTTAATAGAAATCCTTGTTACAATGTTTCTGATCCTTTGCCTGAAATGCTGGATTCATGGAGTTCGGTTGTCCCTTCAGGATTTAGGCCCCCAGAAAGCTGCAGGTGAGGCATGGGGAGCCCCTGGGCCTTTCAGTGAGGAGAGACCTTGGGCAGGACAGGCTCAATCATAATTTGGGTCCTTGAACAACATGGGGTTACAGGGGGCTGACCTTCCACGCATTAGAAAACCTACATGTAACCAGTTGAATCCTCCCCCTGGATTCCCAACAGCAGAGTTGACCTTTGAACATGGATTTGAACTATGTGGGTCAATTGAAAAAATACATATAAGTGGACCCATGCCATTCAAACCCATGTTGGTCAAGGGCAGCTGTTTTGGGTGTTCGGATCTGTTCTCTGTGACATGGACTGTTTGGGGGCTTTGCATAGACATCACCAGACCCATCAGTTCTGCTCCTTTTCTTCCAGTGTAACACAGCTTACCAATGTCTCCTGATTGCCGATCAGCATTGTCGAACCCGGAAGTACTTCTTGTGCCTTGCCAGTGGGATTCCTTGTGTGTCTCATGTCTGGGTCCATGACAGTTGCCATGCCAACCAGCTCCAGAATTACCGCAATTATCTGCTGCCAGCTGGGTACAGCCTTGAGGAGCAGAGAATTCTGGATTGGTGAGTATTTAAGAGCCCACATAGAATGGTGGAAAGGAAGGCAACAGCTTCAGGAGGACAAGAATCTAGAGAATAAATATTTCTAGAAACTGGAATGATCACACGATAAATTACAGACTTTGAATAGGTTTGAGATTACCGTATTTGCCGGCGTATAAGACGACTGGGCGTATAAGACGACCCCCTAACATTTCCACTCAAAATACAGAGTTTGTTATATACTCGCCGTATAAGACTACCCCCTCTTCTGCACACCTTCCACACACCAAATAAAAGGTAAAACAATATCAGATTTGATTTTAACATTTTAATTTATATTCAAATGCTTATGACATGCAGGAAAACTGTCACAAGGCTGTATGTAATCAAACATATACATAAAACAGTGCAAGTTTATTACCGGTAAACATACCGGTAATTCACTAAAGAAAACACACTCTATAGACTGGTACCGTAGATGCTTCTCAGGAACACAGGCAAGCAGCCCACAACCTAGAGGGACTGTCAATGATAGAAGTAAGATAACAAATAGAGGGAGAGAGCA
>NW_006383006.1:2744670-2759536 GCF_000327345.1 Myotis davidii
CAGGCACCATGATATAGCAAAATCGCGAATCTTCAATGCATATATAAAGAAATATACGGTAACCCGAATTTACCACACTCGCAAAATCGCACACAGCCAACCATACACCTAGTATGGTATCGCGATTCGAGATTTTGCGCTATCATACTGGGTGTATGGTCGGCTGTGTGCGATTTTGCGAGTGTGGTAAAATCGCATAACAGCAAAATCGCATAACAGCCGAGCATACACCCAGCAGCGCTGCTGATGCCTGAACGGTATGTGGAATGAAGTGGGTGGGCATCGGGAGGCCACTATGGCACGGGGCAAGCACTATGGGCAGTCTATCTGAAGTGTACCTGGCGTATAAGACGACCCCCCACTTGGAGGCATATTTTTCAGGGCCAAAAAATCGTCTTATACGCCGGCAAATACGGTACTTAAGCAGTTCACCTAGTTTACTTCCTTAGGGTACACTGTTTTAGAGACCTTTTGAAAATGTGTGAGCATTTCCATGTTGGTTCAATATTCTCAACCTATAAGGTTAGGGGACTAAGTTTTAAGTAAAGCATTTAAAAATGTACTAGTAGGCTTAGGTCATAGCTGGTTTGGCTCAGTGGATAGAGCATTGGCCTGCACACTGAAGGGCCCTGGATTTCATTCTGGTTAAGGGCACATACCCGGGTTGCGGGCTCGTTCCCCAGTAGGGGGCGCGCAGGAGGCAGCTGATCAATGACTTCATTTCATCATTGATGTTTCTGTCTCTCCTCCCTTCCTTTCTTAAATCAATAAAATTAAAAAAAAAAAGTAGGCTTAGGAGCATGATTTGGCTTATTCCTGGGCCCAGGACAAACATGGAAATGGAGGGGTGGATTAGAAGACCACGACCCCAGAGAATACACATCGTTCACAGAAAGAGGGAAGGAGTGTGGTGCCCAGATGCAGGGGTTTCTAAAGCATCCAGATGTACCTCAGTCCCTTCGTAGAAGGGCTGTTGTTATTATCATGAGAAGACCCCTTCCAATTCCAAGGTGCTCTGTCTCTGCCTCCTTCATAGGCAACCCCGAGAAAACCCTTTCCAGAATCTGAAGGTACTCCTGGTTTCAGACCAACAGCAGAACTTCCTGGAGCTCTGGTCTGAGATCCTCATGACCGGGGGGGCAGCCTCTGTGAAGCAGCACCATTCAAGTGCCCACAACAAAGGTACCTGGAAAGAATGTGTGTGTGGTTGTTGCTCCAATGATATCCTTAGACCCCTAGCAATGAAGCCTTGTGGTCTGTCTCAGTCCTGATGATAGCTACACGGGTAAGGTTAACCTGAGAGAAGCAAAGCACCACCTTCAAGGGGTGGGCCAACATGAGTGAAGCGCTGGGTTGTGTGTGCTCCGATTGGCGTCCAGCGGTGCATTTGCTAAACGTTTCTGTAAGGTCTGTGTTCAGGGATAACTTCACATTTGGTTGTGATTAGCTGCACGCTGTGTTTGACATACAGGGTTTTAGTTTGGGCAGAGTGGGATGTATGGGCTAGAAGGCACATCTGGCTTTTTAATGGAGGGTTAAATTGAGTCTCCGTTCCTTGTTCACCTTCCCCTGCTTCCCGCAGATATCGCTTTAGGGGTATTTGACGTGGTGGTGACGGACCCCTCGTGCCCGGCCTCGGTGCTGAAGTGTGCGGAGGCACTGCAGCTGCCAGTGGTGTCACAAGAGTGGGTGATCCAGTGCCTCATTGTTGGGGAGAGAATCGGATTCAAGCAGCATCCAAAATATAAACACGATTATATTTCTCACTAAGGATACTTGGTCTTACCGGTTTTATTCCTTGCTGTTGTGGAGATTGTGTTTTAACAAGGTTTTAAATGTGTCTTGTGTGTAATTGGATTCTTTGCATGGATCTTGTATATAGTTTTATTTGCTGGACTTTTATGATAAAATAAATGTTGAATCTCTTTGGTTGTAGTAACTGGGATTTCTTCATCCACTTCTTTGAGCTTAATCTCAGAAGAAGCAGTAAGACAAACAGAACCTTCTCTGTGGTTTTCAATAGCCTTGTTCACTGTAGGAGGACAGCCAGGCAAGGAAAATAGCAAGGAGTGACTTTTAAAGTTTTCTGTAGCGTCACAGTCAAAAGGTCATCCTGGGATGTCTAAAATTCACTGTATCTAAAAAATAAGCTTTACAGTAGGTCCAGGTTAATAGTTGTGCCAAAAGTTGAGTGAAATTCAGCATAGTTCTGAGTTTCCTGGCAATTAGAAAATATCTGTCTTCATAGAGTTGCACTCACTAAACTGACCTGTGGGTACTGTGTTCTCAGAGCTAAAAGGCAAAAGGACCAATTGCTGTGAATGAGCAGTGACTTTCTACAGGGATCAACACGAGAAACAGTGACAACACTTGGAAACGTTATAGGTACCAGTCACAGGCACTGAACTTCATTACTGTCGTCACAGGTGCTGGAGGTTGTTCCTTCCCTCCCCGGAGCATCATCCCTGTTGGTATCTTCGATCTGTAAAACGGGGGCCAAAAATATTTTTCTGCCAAATAGTAAACATTTTAGGTTTTGTGGGCCATTTCGTGTGTCACAGCTACTCACCTTTGCCATGATGGCATGAAAGCAACCACAGACCATGGGTAAACGAATGGAGAGGGTGTGTAACAGTAAAGCTTTATTTATAAAAACAGGCGGCAGGCGATGGTCTGCTAGCCCCGGCTCCAGGGGCAGCAGTGGAAGAGGTCATCGTTAGCTGAAATCGCAGGGAATGAGGGTGGTAGAGTATGTGGTGGATGAAGATGTGAGGACCAGACTGAGTGGCTACAAACTGAAGCCAGAATACTGCATTCTTTTTTGGTTTAAAGGAAATTATTCGATGAACATTTATTTTCATTCACAATGATATAAATATTAGTGATGACTAGTGATGGCTGGGCTCCTAAAATGGGATAATTCTAATTTTCAGTATGTGAAATATAACAATTTGACCTCATTTTTTTTTAAGGAACTTTTTCTTTGTTAAACAATACTTTAAATACATTGTCAATAGCTAGTTTTGTCCTTTCACCAGTCTGAAATCACTGGAAGTTATTGGTAAAATTCTTTAGATTCACAGTTTTGAAAATCCTTAAGGATGGAACAGTCTCTCTTACCTGGTGCCTTCCTGGCTCAGTGGCAACATCCAGCAGCTGACCTACTTGTAAATCTAACTCCTTTTTCACACTGGCCACAAATATTTCACTTTCTGATATGTGATTACTTACTGCTGTGTTTCTTGCAGCTTGAACAGTACTTAGGCACATAGTAGGTGCTCAGTAAATGAACTTATCTGACAGATGTCCTCAATGGAATGGATCTGGCATGGTCAGCAGAGGGAGAGTTGATGCCACATGTCCTCCTTTGTGGGCAAGTTCAGAACTCCCTAAAGGGGGCAGACCCTTCCACATGGGAACAAAGCGAGGAGCTGTACTCTTGAATGTTCAGTAATCGCTTCTCGGGCGAAAGGTAGAGCCATCTCAGTAGTTTGCAGATATTTGGTGAGTGGCTAGAGAATGGGATATTGGTTTTGAGTCTTCTGTTAAAGGCGGAACGCTACGGGGATAGATTTGTTATTTTAGTTTGTGAACCAGAAATGTTCACATCCCGAAACTAGAAAAAAAAGGAGAAAAAAGAAACACCTCATCAAACATGCTTTGCTAAGATTTTCTTCACAGAAATATGAATCAGGGTAACTTGTGATCTAGATAATGTCATCTTAAAACTCAAAGTTTCTCTGACTCCTAAAATTGCTTAGGAAAATATGCTTGACATTTCAGACAGAGAAAGGAGAATCAAGTGCTTTTTAATGGGACAGACCCGAGTGAGGCCAACCACCACTGCAACTCAGTATTAGATTTAAGAAGTTTAGAGTTAGCAGGGGCGATCCTCTGCTTGCACAGACTCGGAAGCTGCACAGCTCGTTAATGTCAGAGCTGGGAACTGAACCCATGTTACTTCCCAGCATGGCTATACACAGCCTAGCCAAGAACTTAAAACCCATCTCAGCCTAGGAGTTTAGTCTTTTAATATGATGATGACTTTCACTGGGAAATATCCATTAAAATTATTAAAGATGATCAGACACAGCCCTCTCTCTCTGAGCCTTCGTTTCCTTGTTTATAAAATGAGGATATATGGATTAGAATCAGGGGTGGGGAGCCTTTTTTCTGCCAAGGGCCATTTGGATATTTACATTATTTGCAAGCCAAACAAAATTATCAGCTTAAAAATTACCTGCTATATTTGGTCAAACATTTATCTCACATCTAATGCCTTGGCAGGGCCAGACCAAATGATTTTGTGGGCCTTATACGGCCCACGGGCCAGACGTCCACATCCCTGGTTAGGTAATGGCTAAAGCCTGCTTCCAGCTTTGGAATTCTACAACTGGTCTTATAAAAGCCACATACATAGTCCACTGAGTTCCCCAGGGGTTGTTCCTACCTGCCCAGAGTTCCACCAGCCTGGGTGTAGTATTTGTTATAATCTAGTCGTAACAGTAGTTGAGCCAAATCCGAGTTGATTTGATGATTACGGACACTGGAGAGAATCTTGAATAGGAGTGAAGACTGACGGCTAAAGCCCTGCAGAGAGAAGGACTCAAGTTGCCATTCCTCTTGACTCACCAACTATCCATGTGGAGAGGGAAAAGCCTTGCTCAGAATTCTATGGCACCGCCTGGCCTTCCCACATGCCCCTTCTCTTAGCTCCTGAAATACCTTCGTAGTGCTGAGTCCACAGAACCCGGACTTCCTATGGAAGTCCTCCCATCCTCAGTAGGAACTTAGCAGCCAGCTTCAAATTGATAAGTTCTGTCGTGGACTGGGGCTGCGGAGAGCCTGTGCGTTTTGTTACAGGAGATCATTATAATCTCCGTGAGACAGAGTCGGTTGAAGGAAGTAAGGATCTGGCCATGAGAAAGTGAGAGCAGAGCCGATGCCTATTGGTGGGCTGAATAAACTACCCAGGGCTGACCTATTTTTGAATGCTGAGGCAGCACAAAATTATCTGCTTCAAAATCAACCAGTAACGTTTTAAATTTGTATCTTGTCATTTATTTCTGTGTGTATGTATGGGGAATGCTTTATTGCCTCTAAGGGAAAGATATGGTTCCCTTTGGACAGGGCTGCCCACTGCCACTGGCCAGACCACTCACCTTCACCAGGATGCGCAGCTGGGCGACCCCACGCTCGTCCAGGGGGCCCAGGTTCTGGCTGACCAGCGAGCAGAAGCTGTGGCAGAGATCTAGAATTTCATTCAGGCAGTGAAACACCTATACAGGAAGCAAGGCTGGCATTAGGAAAAAGGAGATCTGTGACATTAAACATGTTGGAAAATCTAAGAACTAATGTATTCTCATGCTCCCACATCTGACCTTAGGAGTGAGAATGTCATGTGCAAGTCCTGCCAACTCCTCCAAATGCAACACGTGTAAAACAAACCCCTTCCTGGGAAAGATGCTATTGCTCTTAGTCGCCCCTGCACAGAAGCTCCACACTAGCCAATTAAACCAGCCACCGTTTCATGGACCCACCGCGCCTGTTCCTGCCTTGAGCTTGGCTTTCAGTGTTGCTCCCTGTGCCTGGGACACTCTCCTCCTAATACCAGGCCCTGCTCCTCAGTGGAGCGCTTCCTTCCTACTGTAGCCTTTAGTGACCCCCTAATTCTCTCTCCTCTATATTATCTGTACTATTCGGTTCGTGTTTGTTCAGCCCATCTATGTTGTTACTGATCTGTGTGTGTATGTATGTCCTGTTTCTCCAACTAGATTGTGAGCTCCTTAAGGGCAGAGCCATGACTTATACCTCTTTGTATCCCTAGTGCCTTGCATACAGTAAGCACTCAATAAATATTTAGTGATGACTACCTGCTCTGAGAGTCTGCTTTTCCCCAAGGGAGGCACTCATGCCATCGAATACAGCATACCTGTCACAGTGGTTCTTGGTGGCTTTCAATTCACAGAACCCTTTGGAGTGTATTTATATGACTTACTCTCCCTTAGTGCAGCAACATTAACAGCCCCAAACCAGGACAAAAAAGGAGTCTGCAGTGCTTGTGGTGTGGCACAGCTCACATCAGAGAGAAAGGGTAACCGTTACAGTATAACCTACAAAAGGTCATTTCAATCTTTTTTTTTTTAAAATTCTGGAATTAGAATTAGCTTGTGAGCTTTAAAAAAATATTTGTACCACCTGTCCGGCATGGCTCAGTGGTTGAGCGTCGACCTATGAACCAGGAGATCACACTTTGATTCCCGGTCGGGGCACATGCCCTGGTTATGGACTCAAGCCTCGGGGTGAGAGGGGGGGCCGGCAGGAAGCAGCCCATCAGTGATTCTCTCTCATCATTGACGTTTCTATCTCTCTCTCCCTCTCTGAATTAAGAAAAAAATATTTTAAAAATAAATACTGGTACCTGGGTCCCACTCCAGGGACTCTAATTTAAGTGCTCTGGGCCTCGTTTTTTAAAGTTCCCAGATTCCCATGTGGATCCAAAGTTGAGAATAACTTCCCTGAAGGAGACATACATGGAGAGGAAGACACTCACTACTCCAGTTGTCTGTGAAAACAACTTTCAAACACTGATTGATCCTTATCCAAAGATTTCTAGACTTGGCCCAGTGGCTCAGTTGGTTAGAGCATTGTCCTGACATACCAAGGTTGCAGGTTCAATCCCCGGTCAAGGCACATACAAGAATCAGCCAGTGAATGCATAAATAAGTGGGACAACAAATCAATGTTCACCTCTCTCTCTCTCCTCCTTCCCCCCTCTTGCTAAAAAGAAGTCAATACTAGAAAAGTAAATTCTATATGCTTTTTGTTGGTCTTTCCGTGGCGTCAGAAAGGTTTTTAAATTTCTTGAAATCCTTCCTTCTGAGGGTTAAACCCATAGTTTGTCATCTATATTTAGCTGCTTACCACATCCTATGATATATTTAAGAGATGCAAAGACATTTAAGTTCCCTTTTAACACTCCCTTTCATTTTGCTTTATAAGTTGTTAAAAATGGAGGGTAAGCAATTACTTAATGATAGTTCCATATCCTGGCAACTCAAAGTGGCTATGGAAACATTCAAGCTAGAAGCAGTCTGAGAAAACCAATCAGTCCTACTTACAGGTTTCAACAAGATAAAGGACTGAGCCAGCAAATTACTCAGGAAGTGGTCGTGAGCCAATCGGATGCTTTCAAAGTCTCGGGTAGAGTTGATTTGATGAAGCAGCTGTGAGAACTGAGACTCCAGCACATCTACCTGGTAGACAGTTACACAAATAATTACAGCAGCTTGCATATTCTGAGCAAGGAAAGCTTGCATATTCTGAGTACTCAAGGACAGTAATGCCTGACAGGAAGACACAGAAGCTCCCTGCCCCCACCCATCTTTCTCCTATGGAAGCCACTTTAAGGCTGACCAAAGACACCCTTAGAGACCCAGCCTTGTAGAAAGTTATCTGCCTAATTCTTCAGCCTCCGGTCTTGGCAGATTCCCCACCCGACCGCCTGCCCCAGCCCAATCCCCCCTGACACACCCCCTCCACTGACTGACTTGATTATGTCCTACAGGATTCCAGAAGTTACAGCAAACTAAAAATAGGGCCAGGTCAACAATAAATATTGCACTGTTGATAAGGACCCTAACCCCTCTTTGTCTTTCATTTATTTTCACTTTCCTCAAAAACGCCCCCAAGAAACAAGCCTATTGATAAAATCGTGAATTTTCTCAAATCTCAGCGTTTCACCAAACTCCTGCCAACGTCCCGGACTTCTCTTTGTACCCCTTCCTCTCCTCCTCAGTCAGCACAGACCTGGAGGTAATACTGAAGATTGTCCACCAGGAAGGCCATGTGATTTCTCAGGCGCCACTTGACTGCGTCGGTCTGGTTGGATTTGAGGTGCTTGCGCTGCATCTGCAGGGCCCAGCAGTGCTGCAGTTCAGCTTGTACCCGGCGCACACTCAGTAAGTACTTGAAAACTACGTTGTACCTGGGACAGAAATATCAGGCTATGCAAGATAAAAAGTTCACTCCCCGCCCCATCCCTCAACAGACCCCAGCACTTTGTGCCACCCGCCCCTCCCCAAAAAGGCAAGAAGGAAATAAGAATGGCTAGAGATGGGGACCAATAAAATTATTTGATGGACTGTTACATAGCCTTAAAGTGAACTTCAGCTGTACAACACAACAAAACAACTCCCAGTAATATCATCATTTTGAATAAAAAGGTAAATCTCAAAAGATTACATACTATAGTGTTATACTCTTTTTTATAGTGTTTAAAACAACTGCATAGGAAAAAGTATATACTTTGGGGGAATATATTTAGATGTTATAAAAGTAAACATAGATATATGATAGAAAACATGGAATTTAGGATAGTGGTCGCTTTGGGATGCTGGAGGCAAGAGGGCAGGACTGGGAAGGACCACATAGGTAGATGGAAATTATTGTCAGTGTTCTAGTTATTGTGCTGGGAAGTGGATGCGCATGTGTGTGTGTGTGAGTGAGAGTATGTGTGTGAGAGAGTGTGTGTGTGAGAGTGTGTGTAAATGTGTGAGTGAGTGTGTGTGTGTGAGTGAGAGTGTATAAGAAAGAAGAAAAGAGGGTCTTTCAAGGACCCATAAGAAGAGTATGTTAGGATCCAAAGATTTTGGTTAATATGATTCTCTGTCCCTGAAGCCCAAAGAGAAGATAAAGTTGAGGGCTCCCCTCATTGAGATCCCCTGCAGCAAGCTCAGGGGCTAACTGCCAATTGCTGAACCCTGTACGGAGAAGACACATGGGATGAGCAGCTGATTCCTGGTGGAACTGCATATATTTACCTATTCTAGGTAGGTATGCGGAAGACAATCCAATTCCATTTGGTTTTTTAAAAATTACCTATTTCTAGTGGAACAACATATTGAAAATAGTTCATCTTGTTTGGATTCTGATTTGAGTAAACCATAGAAAACATTTTTTAGATAATTGGGGTAATTTCAATGTGGACTGGATATCACACAAGAGAGAATTTTATTGGGCATGATAATGGCATTGTGGTTGTGCTTATAAACATCTTTTGAATTGCATAATGACAGTGAATGACATGTCTGGGATTGCTTTATAGACTCCAGCAAAAAACACACACACAAAATAAGTCCCATAATGTTGATGGTTACTGAAGCTGGATATGTGTACATGGGAGTTCACTATAGTCCATAGGAGATTTTCATAATAAGAAGTTTAAAAATACCTCTGAGTTTGATTTCTTTAAAGGCATCTCAAGTGAGGAGGTGAGCGGACAGTGGGGCTGTGGGCTCTGAACCTGCCACAGAATCTCCCCCCTGCCCGAACAAGCCTGATCTTTTCCAGTTTATGTCTAATCTCTCACTCTAAGCTTCTCTACCCAAAAGTAAAGGGGGTTGTGAACAGGAAGAGGGAGGAATAAGAGAGGCCCTGCTGTTCATTTGTTTTCCTTGTCTCCATTCCCCTAGCCTGAGCATGACCACGTCCATCCTCCAGCCAGGCCAGGGGCCAGTGGCAGAACCTGTCACAGGATTTGGGACATTCCTGAAACGGCTTGGGGATGGATTTCAGAGGCCATCACCAGTCAACTATGCTTCTCCTGCTTCCTTTCTCTAGGCAGCGGTTCTCAACCTGTGGGTTGCGACCCCTTTGGCAGTTGAACGACCCTTTCACAGGGGTCGCCTAAGACCACCCTGCATATCAGATATTTACATTACGATTCATAACAGTAGCAACATTACAGTTATGAAGTAGCAACGAAAGTAATTTTATGGTTGGGTCACAACATGAGGCACTGTATTTAAAGGGCCAGAAGGTTGAGAACCACTGCTCTAGAGCTCTAGTCTACCTCTGGTTCAGGGATGTTAGGTCCTGACGGAGCCGAGCAACAGCACTTGGCAGGCTCTCAGGGTAAAGACCAGGCGGATCCAAGAGTCTTCCCACCTTGAGTGACGCTCCTTCATTCCACCCCGTGGGCTGGGCTGCCCCCACTGCCTCTCCCTGGGGATAAGGAGGTGATCTTCTCCAGTGGCTAAAGTCCACAGCGACGGCTTGAGCTTAGAAAGTCTTCCCAGTAAATAAATAGTCACAGAAGTCAGGGAGGAACTGGGTCAGCCTGAGGGATCACCCAGGGCCAGGCCCATGTGGGGCAGGGACTGCGTGTCCCAGGGGTCAAACTGCTTGTTTTGGCACTAAAAACGCACATGAACCCTTCATAGTTTTAAGGGTTTGACCCTCCCTCACATTCCAGTCCCTACCTCTCCCCACTTCTCAGGTCAGTGGCTTCACTTACTGTTTTCTGTGCAGCCCCTCAAGGCATCTGAGTTGAAACCTCTGATTTACAGGGTGGCTACTGTTCTCCCACCAATTCTGTTCCTGCTTCCTTCCCTTGGAAGTAAGGTGGGTCTTACTCACTTTTCCAGGACAGCAGGCGTGAAGAGAATGTGCAGTGGCCACTGCACTTTGTAGGAAAGACCGAGGGCTGCCCAGCCCGATGCAGGGGCTTCCCGAGGAGAGGTTTCCCGGGGAGGCCCGTCCCTGGCCTGAGCAGCATCTGTCAAGAAGAGGAGGAAGGATGTGTAGATCAGACTTTAATCTAGAACTAGAGCATCAACGGTGAGTAGCATTCAGGAAATGAGTGCTCCCTCAGCCCACAGTGTCAGAAGCACAAAGGGGACTTGCAGAGGCAAGGAACTGTTCGTGTGAAGTTCTCTTAGGAGATTTTTATAAAATGGGAACTAGCTGGTTTCTAAGGTCCAAAATGCTATGGCTTCTGTGGAGGTAGGTGGAAGCAGAGGTAGCAGAACAGATGATGAGCGGCAGGAACAGAAAGATGTCCGACAGGATGGCCAACCTTTGTGCTCCTTCCCGTGGTACTCAATCGTCAAGTGCAGCAGAGGGAGGAGGTTGTCATCGTCTAGCAACACCTTGTGTGCCGACTGCTGGAAGGCCACGTTCACGTCTGCAAGGAAGAACATGGGCTGACACGAGTGCTTGGCTACGTAACAAACCCAGACTCCTGCTTCCCACCTCCCCCGGCTGCCGAAAACAAACAGTAGGACGCAACAGATGTCGGTTGCTTTTGCCTGACTAGCATGCGTTCCTCCTCCTCTTGCTGGTAACTGCATTCTGATTTTCCTTGGAGAATCACGCTGCCCACGGTAACCCATGCAGTTCCAGTGGGGTTGACAATACCTGATCCTAGGGGCTGGCAGGGGACTCCGGCATGATCAAATGGAATATGATACTCTACCTTGATATACTATTTTGTTTAGGGGTCTGAACATGACCCAAGCCAGGCCAATTAAGAGGCTTTCAGATGCTGAATGAGTACAGCTGTGTGTGTGTGTGTTCACTGGAGGCCATCCTGCCACCATACAGAACAGGCCTGTCTAAGAAGAAAGGCAGAGATAAAGATGGAATGATACCAAGTCCTGAAAGTGTCATATGAGCCATTAGCTCAAACTCTGCCTAAAGCCATCATACTTCTGAACTTTTCAGTCATAAGAATCAATAAATGATTTTCCCCTCTTTAAGTGAGTTTGAATCGGGTTTTCTGATATTTGCAACCAAAAAAGTCCCATGTAAGTGTAGTGGACATCTATTGTTTTATAGAGCTAGAAAAATAGTAACTCTGTCCCCCTCTTCATACCCCCCCACCAATTTTCTTTTCTACTCTGATCCTCACCCAACTTCCCTCATGTAATCTGAATGGGAATAGTGATCATCCCCGTTGGTCAAAGATAAACACTTTACTGAGGAAGGCACATCTTGATGTCTGACCTCTCTGTTCCAGGGACAGGTATATGATCTGGGCTGGGCTCATCAAAAAATTTCCTCGGAATTCTTTATTTTGCTACCAAAGAGATCAGATTTGGTAGACATTGTGAGGCATGCTCCTAGGATCTGCTAGTGGCCACGTTTCCAGATGGAAATGTAAGGCCATCAAGGAGTGTACAAGGGGCACAGAGAAGACATGGTAAGACAGAGAGGATCTTAGCAGAATTCAAGCCGGTAACATCAGTTGTTCTGAGGCCCAGCTATACCCAACCCCCCTGGAGTTACAGATACAATAGCAAATGTATTCTCCTTTTCTACCTAAGTTAGTTCAGGTTAGGTTCCCATCATTACAACCTGAAGAATTCTAGTACAGCAGGTGGCAATAAGTCCCAAGGTGTCCCATAGGGATATAAGGCTATAATCTGATGGTTTGAAGGCCTGAACCGACTCTTCCAGAAACGGTCACAGGCCAAGAGGCTGCTCCCCGTGACCAGGTGGGAAGCCTACCTGGCAGGCCTTGCATCTCTGTAACTAGCCAGTCTGCGCTTATGAGGAGCAGCCAAGAAACACCCTACAACTTCAGTCAGCTGCTCATCTTCAGGCCCCAGGGCAATTACCATGTTCCGTGACTGCGGTGGGTGGTGTTTTTAACATGTGTTGAGCTGTGTCAATGAAGGCCTGAAACAGTTCTCCACGTCCAAGAAGGTAGAAGTCTTTAATGATCTGCAAAAAAGAATTTCAATTTATAATTTGGTAATCCAGCAGGGCCCTGAGCTCCTCACTGTCGTACTGGAATTACACACAGAATTTCCAAAGTTCATCAGTTTGAGTTACCGTACAAAAGGACATAGGCTTCTGGCATTTTAAAGGGGCATATTAGCAATCCCTCAGGGCAGAGTGTCTGGTGTGTCTTTGGTGTCATTCAGTAAACACAGTTATGTTACGCCAGGAGAAACTTAACACCTAAAGTTTTGTACTGTAGTTCATTTGTAGTAACAGGTGGAGGTGGCCCACTTGGCCGAGGACATGTCAGGTCATCTAGAAATCTGGGTTCAGGCAATCAGCGCTCTCAGCAGAGGCTGGAAAATGAAGTCACTGCTCACCAGCATCACTTTAAGAGTGAATAGGACAGCTAAGCTATTACCTTCAGCTGACCCAGTAAATCTGACTCTTCTACCATCAGCTTCCAGAGATGCTGTGAAAAGAACCAACAAAACAGGGACAACATTTCATTACAATGAAAATTAACATAAAACATGGTTTTGTACAAATCCAGCAACGTTGACAAAAAAATATAAACCATGACCAAGTCAGGTTAAATCTAGGAATGAAAGGGAAGTTTAACAGCAAAATAATATATATGAGGTGGAAATATTCTGAAATTAAATAGTAGTGATGATTATACAACATGGTGAATACACTAAAAACTAATGAAATTTATACTACCTTTAAATGGCTCAAATAGCGTCATGTAAATTTTATTCAATAAAAAAATAAACATTTAAATATGAATGTAATTAATAAATTAAATATAAAAAATAACCATATGATCACTTCAATAGATGCAGAAAAAGCATTTGATAAAAGTCAATATCCTTTCATGATTTTAAAAAAACAAACAAGAAACAAAAGGAAACATTCTTAGAAAGGGTATGTACCAAAACTCTACAGCAAACAACCAAGTTGCTAGAACAATTGGATATACACATGTAAAAAATTAAAAGTTGATTCAATCCATATAGTGGAATACTGTGTAGTTGTAAAACATAACCAGGACCTTCTCCAGGGAAATGTGTAAATATTACCAAGACATTGTTAAGCAGAGAAAACCAAGTTGTATAATACTGTATACAGTGAACTATCTTTTGTGTAACAAAGGGGAAAACACATATTCGTAATCCTTATATATGCCACAAATATATATCTATACAGAAGAAAGAAAATTTATAATGTTGGGTTAAGGAAAATGGGAACTGGGCATGGAGTCAAAGTATTTTTCCTCCTGTATTTTTATTTTTGAGCTATGTGAATTGTTTTCTTATGAATAAATAAAAGATACTAAAATTTTTAAAAAGTTGATTCATACCTTGTACAACATAGAAAAATTAACTCAAAATGATCACAAACCTAATAGTAAAACTGAAAACCATAAATTTCTAGAAGAAAACAAGAGAAAATTTTTATGACCTTGGTTAGTTAAGCAAAGATTTCTTAGGCACAATGCCAAAAGCATGATCCATAAAAGAATAAAAATTGGTAAACTGGATTTAGTCAAAATTAACTTCTGCTATTTGAAAGACAGTGTTAAGGGAATGAAAAGACAAGTCATAGATTGGGAGAAAATATTTATAAGTCACATATCAAAGGACTTATATCTAGAATAAAGAATTCTTGAAACTCAAATAGTAAAAAAACAAAATAAAAACAATAAAAATGGACAAAAGATTTGAACTGACACTTCACCAAAGGAGATATATGGATGGTAAATAAGCATATAAAAATTAGGGGAATGCAAATTAAAACTACAATGCGGGAAAAACCTAAATATTTATCAGCAGAGGAAGAGAAAACACATTGATTTAGCAATAGAAAGGGTCAATATTTCTATTGATTTAGCAATAGAAATAGAAAACACAATTATAAAGTTTGTATGGAACCACAAAAAGGTCCCAAATAGCCAAAACGATCCTGAAATACAAAGCTGGAGACATCACACTTCCTAATTTCAAACTGTACTACAAAGCTACAGGCCATTTTAATGTCTAATACTCTATGTTTATAACACAACTCTGTCTCCAACACCTAGAAATTTTTGAGGCAGTGACCAAAAAAGATGACAATTTGTGACAGATTACTGGGCTTCCTATGTGAGGGCACCTGATGCTAAGCTTCCTCAGGATCTGGACACTGACTCTAGTGCAGGGGTGGGCAACCTTTTTGTGAGTGCATGCCAAAACCAGCAAAATCTCTGACTCAAAATTCTTCTGCGTGCCAACCCTAATTTTTTGAGAATGTGTTACACCTACGTGATATCTCTTAAGGTGTATGTATGTGAAGAACCTTGAAGAAATAATAAAATGCA
>NW_006383006.1:2759653-2767092 GCF_000327345.1 Myotis davidii
TTCCCCTCTCCGTCAATCCATGTCTATGGTCTTTAAGATAACTTGTTATGTAAAATTATTTATTTATCTAAGATGCACCTACACTGAATTTATCTGAAAAATAAAAAAGTCGATATTAAGAAAAAAATTGTAAATGGAAGATTATAAGAGAGGGTTTCGTGTGCCAGCAAAAGTTACTGGCGTGCCAGGGGTTGCCCACCCCTGCCCTAGTGCATTGGCTATGCTTCAAAATAACCTGCAGGGGTTTGTTTATTGGTTGGTTGGTATAAGTACAAGTACCTATGCCCTCCTGACTTACAAATCAGAAGCTCTGAGGAAAGGACATGGTGCAAGTAAGCTTTATTATCTCCACTGCGATTCTACGCGCAGCCAGAGTTGAAAACCCCTAACACAATCAACAACCCAGTTGACTAACTGAAGATTTCATTTCACATTACCACACACCTGTGAGCCAAACTGTATCATAAGGACAGAACATATGCCCATTTGAAAAAGTATTGGTCATAATTTAAGTTCATGAACTAGGAATGGGTCGGAAGACCTGTTTCTGACCTCACCTTTGTTACTTACTGTGCAACACCAGGCAAGTTAGCTTCCTGAGTGTTGTTTTCATTTACAGGAATGGGAAAATTATACCTGTTCTGTCTTCCTCAGGAGTATCATATCCACAAATGGCAGAATAATAAAGCCATTATAAAACATAAGTAAGGCACTACATTTACTCAGAATCCATCGGTTCCTTGGAGTTACTGTCAACTACTGTATACAGACAGATTCAAAATGCTGACGATGTGAAATGAAACCACCCTTTATTCAACGAGCTAGTTAACTAACTCGTAAACTCCTCCCAGAAGCGAGAGGCTAAGGCAGCTCCCCCTCTACTATTAAGAACAGAGAGAATCTTTCCATTTCCTACTTCTTGCCCTTCAACTCTGTCAAACAATTCCCTCCAAGCTAAATTCTTACCACATTAAGAAGAAGCAAAAGTCAAGTATTCAATTCCTGGGGAAATTAATCCACTTTCTTCCTAAGAAAACAGACGGTGAGAGACAAACCTCAGCCACAGTGCTCCGAATGCGGTCCACCACCTGCTCAAAGTCCACCAGGCTGAAGAGCGGCTGCTGCTTGAGGCGATGCAGCTCAGCAGCAAAAGTGTCCTCCTGGTTTTTCAAAATGGATCCTGCAAAATGGGAAGGCACCGTCACAGGAGGCGGGCACAGCCAGGACGGCAAGGGTCCCCCATCCTGCTGGCGAGCAAACACGTCATGGTTGTGCTGAAATGTCAGTCCATAAACATTACTCGCCCTCACTAGGACCAGGGGTACTTGGGTTCGCGCACTATCCAGAAGGGCCTTGGAGGATGGGGTACGTTGTGCAAGGATATTCTTACCTTTTCTAGTCAGGCTGACATTTTGATTCTCAAACATCTGGACAGACTCTCCAACAAACAGGATTTTTTCAGCAACCCTCACTGGGATGTAGGATGGCAGAATCTCCACGCGCAGGGAAAACTGCTTTAGAGATGGTGCCAGCATGTTCTCTTCCTCTATCAGGCGCTGGTCAGGGAAGTAACCCATATCAGAGATGATGTATGAAGAAAGGGAAAACAAGAAAACATCCCAACACGTGATATATATTTTCTGTAAATAGAGCAGGGACTTTAAATCTGAAGTTGCATCTAGTGTTAGATGTATTCCATTTTTAGGCAGCACAGGAGATGGTGGAAATAACAGTGTTTTGTTGTTGTTGTTTGTAATATGTTTTTTATTGATTTCAGAGAGAGGAAGGGAGAGGGAGAAATAGAAACATCAATGAGAGAGAATCATTGACCGGCTGCCTCTTGCATGCCTCCTACTGGGAATTAGCCCACAACCTGGGCATGAGCCCTGACCTGGGATCTGTGACCTCCTGGTTCAGGGGTCAACACTCAACCACTGAGCCACCCTGGCGGGACCAGTGTTTTTTTAATATTAGGATTTTTGTCCTCACTCCGCCTTTACTACTTGTGCAGATCTGGAACTCAGTTTCTCTACTTGTACCGTGGAACACTTGATCTTTTCCCAAGTCTACATGTCTATGATTTTATTATCTTGTGTACATGCCTGCTCTGCCCAGCTCTTTACTCCAGCCCCAAGTCATTTAGCCACGTGGTTCTCAAAGTGTGGCTCCTGGACCAGCAGCACCAGCTTCACATGGGAGCTTGTTAGAAATGCAAATCTTTTTTCTCAAAAAAATATTTTTCTTTATTAAATAAGGTATTCCTCCCCTCACCACCCCCACTCATGCCCTCACCCCCTGGTGCCTGCGTCCATTGGTTAGGCTTATAAGAAATGCAAATTTTCAAGCCCCTTCCCAGATCTACAGGAAACTTGGGCAACGATGCCCAGTGATCTGTTTTAACAAGCTCTCCAGGTGACTCCGGTGCACAGTGAGGCTGGAGAACCACTGACACAGCCCAGCAAGGCCCAGATACCCACCCCCCCAATCACTCAGCACCCCCAATCCCTGCCTTGCTTTAGATTTGACCCTTATCTAGTTCCAAGGGACTCAACTGTCCTGACTTTGATCTCTATTTGCCCTCACTGTTTTGGGCTTCATGCTGGTGTTCCTCCTGGCACTATTCCTTTTCCTCTCACTCTCCCCATCCTTTTTATCAACAATCACATCTTCTATGACTGAATTTTTCACCATAACAGGTATTTTAAGTTTTTACATCACAGAACTCTCTACAATTATAAAAGTTTCCAGACAAATATACAGACATACATTTCACAGAACCTCCTGAAGTCCCACGTGGACCCAGATTAAATATTTCTAAAGCTGATGATGCCTAAATTGTCACCTTTAAGCTAGATTGCTCTCATGAGCGCCAGCCTCAGCCCGCTGGACATTTCCTACAAGTACCTCAAACTCAACGTGTCCAAAATTAGATCCATATTCTTTCCTCCAATACTAGCAATATACATTGCTTATCATCACTACTCACCTAGCTGCTGAAAGCAGACACTTAGGTATCATCCTTGATTCTTTCCTCTGGGTCCATATCCAATCAATTAGTGATTACTAAGTCCTACTTATTCCACTTCTTAAATCTCTCTCAAGCCTCTTTATTTTTCTCCATATTTACTGTTAATACCCTTGGTTTAGCCATTATTATTTTCATCCACATTCTTCTAATGTACCTACAGTGAATCTTGATTTTAAAAAAAACCCACAAAGAATCCCCACACAGTATCCAGAGTGATCTATCATAAAGTCCAATGGTGCTAATATCTTGCCTAAAATTCTTCACTAGCTCCCAGCTCTTTTCAGGTTCAAGTTCAAATTCCTTCCCACTGTTTACAAGGGCTCTCATGACCTTACCTCTGCTTAACTCAACAGCTTCACTGACTGCCACTTCCCCCATCCCCTCCACTGTCCTTACAAGATACTTCAGTCTTTACTTGACCATTTCAATTGAATTACTAATGGTTCCCCAAATGAGCCATGTCCTTCATGGGCTCTGTACTTTACACACATCCTTCCCTAGAATATTTACACACATGCCTGGAATGTTTCTTGACCTCTCCTCTCAAACTCTTTGCAATTTACCCATATATTTCACTGAAAAGACTTCTCTAGTTACTTTAATACCATGTTCTGATACCCATACTTACTCTTTCCAGAATACTTAGTACACTGTAATGTTACTGTTTACTTATATCTTCCACTAAACTATAAGCTCTTTAAGGACATGGACTACTACCTATTATTTGTCTACGTAGTTGTGGCACCTAGAACAGTGCCTGGCACGTAACACCCATTTAATTAAATGTTGTAACAGGATAAATGAATGGATGGATGAATAAGGACAAGAGAGGACTTTGGAGAGTTTAATCAAAACTCCAAACTGCATTTAAATACTACAGGGTAGCCCAGCCAGTGTGGCTCAGTGGTTGAGTGTCGCCCTATGAACCAGGGGATAACGGTTCAATTCCTGGTCAGGGCACATGCCCAGGTTGCTGGCTTGATCCCCAGTAGGGGGCATGCAGGAGGCAGCTGGTCAATGATTCTCTCTCATCATTGATTTTCTATCTCTCTCCCTCTCTCTGAAATCAATAAAAATATATTTATAAATAAATACTACAGGGTAGCTACAAACTACTTTAGGAGACAAGGCTTATTAACCTTTTAAAAGCATATACTGGAAAAGGGGAAACAAAAGGAATCTCACAAATTATTTCCTGTCTTGTAGTCTCACATTAAGTTAGGTATTACATTTAAGTATTAAAAAAAGATAAAGACAAGTGTTTATATCTAAAGAATTTATGGAAGGTGCCCAGGCTATGATGAACTTGGAGCAGGGTCACCAAAAGGTCATTTAGCTGTAGTCTTTTCTGATTCCTGGCAGGAGTATGCTGGGCTTCTTGCTATGTTCTCACCAAGTCCTGGAGTTCTCTCAGTTGTTTTCCTGTCAGTCCCCCAATACCCAGATCCTCCTCATCCTCTTCTGGCTGGGCAGTGACGTTACCAGAAGATGGACCCTGTTTGATAAAGAACTCTTCATGCTGGTCCAAGAGGAGTCCATGTAGCATCCAGGCTGAGAGCTGCTTATACATGACCCCATGACACACGGCCAGGATTCTGAGTTGGGAGAAAAGTAAGACCCTTAGTAGTCCACTTAAAGAACACTAAGCCCACAGGGGCACAGAGGGTATGATTTAAACTGCTACCAGATAAACAGAGACCTGAGAGGTGGATGAGTCATAGGGAAATGACCAAGTAAGCTAAAAATAATTGTGGTATTTTTAATTTAAATGTTTGTGGCTGGACTGATTACATTTCCAAACTTGTGGCCTACATACTGAAGTCTGAAATGTTCAGTGACTGCTCTGATAGTCTTTTAGGAGAAACACATTTTCTTTCCTCCTGTTGTGTAAATTAAGTTTTAACACTGATATTACTTTTAAAATTAAGTGGATTTACAGGAGTCTCTCTTTGGCTAACATAGTATTAAATTTGTTTTATTTTTTGTTGGAATCACATAGGGAGAGTAGATTCAATATGTAACAGGCAGATATACCTGAACAAGTATGATCCAACAAAATGCAGAAAGGTTGTTGGAGAATGGGATATTTACATGGTCTCAAAGGATCACCACCAGATAACGTATTAATTACAAAGGGGAAAATGTCCCTCTAAAATGGAGAGATCTGGTGGAAAACACTTAAACCAAGTGATCAAACTTTACACCACCAGTAATGGGACAAACTTATTTTCTGTGCCTTCTGATATGATGCAACAGGAAATAATGTGACCCATGTAGTATTCTTGCAAAAAAAATTTTTAACCCAAATGTAAACATGAGGAAAGAACAGAAAAATCCAGATTGTGGAACATTCTTCAAGACAACTGGTCAGAACTCTTAAAATGCCAGTCATCAAAGATTAAAAAAAAAGAAAAAGCAAAAAAGCAAAGGAGACTAAAAAGACATGACAACCAAATGCAACATGTGAACACTGGTTGGATCCTGGATTCACAAAAGAACAGCTATAAAGAATTTTTGGAGGGGAACTGAAGAAATTCAGATATAGTTTGGATATCATACTGTTGAATTAATGTTACCGTTATTTTTTATATATATATATTTCTTTATTGATTTCAGAGAGGAAGGGAGAGGGAGAGAGAGATAGAAACACCAATGATGAGAGAGAATCATTGATAGGCCGCCTCCTGCACACCCCCTACTGGGGATCGAGCCCGCAACCCAGGCATGTGCCCCTGGCTGGAATCGAACCTGGGACCCTTCAGTCCACAGGCCGACACTCTATCCACTGAGCCAAGCCGGCTAGGGCAATGTTACTGTTCTTGAGTATAATATGGTATTGAGGTTATATAAGAAAATGCCCCCCCCCCCTTTTAAACGATACAAGCTGACATTAAGGGGTTAAGTGTTGTTATATTTGTGACCACTTTCAAATCACTCAGCAAAAAATTATGGTATGTATGTGGGTGTTTACATATAAATATATAAATTTACATATATATTTCACAGTTTATATAGAGGGAGAGAGAAAAAAATAAATGTGGCAAAATGTTAACTGGTGAAATTAAAGGGTATATAGGTGTTTATTGTACAGTTCTTTCAACATTTTTGTAGATTTGAAAATTTTCAAAATAACTGGGGAAGAAAAAGAAACTAAAAGAGATTGAGTCTAGCCAGGACCGGTTTGGCTCAGTGGATAGAGCATCGGCCTGCGGACTGAAAGGTCCCAGGTTCGATTCCGGTCAAGGGCATGTACCTTGGCTGCGGGCACATCCCCAGTGGAGGGTGTGCAGGAGGCAGCTGATCGATGTTTCTCTCTCATCGATGTTTATAACTCTCTATCTCTCTCCTTTCCTCTCTGTAAAAAATCAATAAAATATATTTTAAAAAAATAAAAGAGATTGAGTCTGCTATTTGTCGTATGCTAACTGAATGGAATAGCTCTTTAAAAAATTAAATGGAAAGGCATTTAAATTTTGCACATTGCACTCTGTGGTCTGTAAAGTTTGGTCCCTGAAAATATATAAATTCAAGGCAGGTGCCAGTGGGGCCCCCCCCTAATCGTCCTGCTGGTCGCCCCACAGATCAGCCCTGATCGTTGGCCAGGCCTAGGGCCCCTACCCATGCACGAATTTCGTGCACTGGGCCCCTAGTTATCTACATAAGATTTTATATTCAATGAATAAAACTATACAGTCTGTTTATACAGAGAGAAACTAGAGGGCATATACACCAAAAGTTGAATTGGGTGTCTCAAGGGACTGCGAAAACAGGTGATTTTTATTTCTTCTCTTTGCATGTCTGTCTTTTCTACAATCAAAATTAATTTCTTTTATTATGGAAAAAAAGGCACAGTAATAGAGAAGTCCAGAAACATATTCTGGAAATTTTCCTGCTCATCTGAGGACTTACTTGTGTAGTGGTTAAAGTGGAGATTGTTAAGAGTTGGGAGGCACCTCAGAGATCCTTGATTTTCAATTTTTCAATCAATGCCACACCCTCTTTTTTCCCCACACCCTCTTTTTTCCACACCCTTTTTTTAAGAAATGAGGAAGAAGAGGGGAATAGGAAGTGGAGCTGGCGAGCAGGCGGTGCCAGGCCAGTCAAGGCAGGTGCCAGTTGGGGCCCCCCCTAATCGCCCTGCTGGTCGCCCCACAGATCAGCCCTGATTGTTGGCCAGGCCTAGGGCCCCTACCCATGCACGAATTTCGTGCACTGGGCCCCTAGTTATCTACATAAGATTTTATATTCAATGAATAAAACTATACAGTCTGTTTATACAGAGAGAAACTAGAGGGCATATACACCAAAAGTTGAATTGGGTGTCTCAAGGGACTGCGAAAACAGGTGATTTTTGTTTCTTCTCTTTGCATGTCTGTATTTTCTACAATCACATTTAATTTTTTTTATTATC
>NW_006383006.1:2767332-2777844 GCF_000327345.1 Myotis davidii
ATATGAGTCAAATGAGCAGTCTTTCATGAAACACCATATACATTTAATATAGTTGTAATCATAAGACATACTTTTGAATTCTTTTTAAAAATATATATTTTATTGATTTTTTACAGAGAGGAAGGGAGAGGGATAGAGAGTTAGAAACATCAATGAGAGAGAAACATCGATCAGCTGCCTCCTGCACACCCCCTACTGGGGATGTGCCTGGTTTGATGCCCTTGACTGGAATCAAACCTGGGACTCTCAAGTTCGCAGGCCAATGCTCTATCCACTGAGCCAAACTGGTTAGGGCAGTTACTGGTTTTTAATTTTTATCTTATATCTAACTACTTTTCAGGAGGCCAAAATAACCTTGACATGAAAACTTGATAAAGATATTATAACAGCCCTGACCGGTTTGGCTCAGTGGATAGAGCGTTGTCCTGAGGGCTGAAGGGTCCCGGGTTCAATTCCGGCCAAGGGCATGTACCTTGGTTGTGGGCACATCCCCAGTCGGGGGTATGCAAGAGGCAGCTGGTCGATGTTTCTCTCTCAGTGATGTTTCTAACTCTCTATCCCTCTCCCTTCCTCTCTGTGAAAAATCAATAATTTTTTTAAAATATATTTTTACATGTTTTTATAGTATATGTAGTGTTAATGGCATTATAGTCTAGCAAGAGAATATATCTTTATCTTTCCTCTACTGCTGTTAAGTTTTAAATTTCTTGATATAGTACACAACATTGCAATGAATAATGCTCGTGCATATGTTTATTTCCTTTTGAATACATTTCTTAGGATAAAATTCCTAAAAGTGGCATTATGGGATTACAAAGTATAAACATTTTTAAGGGCCTCGATGTGAAAATAGCAGCTACTCAAAACACGTTTAGACACAGCTAGGCATTATCTCACACAAGTAATGGAAATTCTCCCAGGATGATGAGATCCAAATATTAAAAGGGTTGCCTCAAGGACATCTAGCTTTGATACTCAACACTTTATAATCCTCTTTTTGCAATTTCTGAGCCATCAAAAGGATTACATGGGCTCCTCTGCTCATGGGTCTTTTCTATCCTGGTCATACCTTTCCCCAGAGGGAAACCTGAGATGACCTGAAAATAAAACCCATGCAGTCAAGTCACTTGACCACCCACCTCTGCCCCCAACCCCCAATTGAACCATGACTTACTTTTCTAGTGCACTTCGAACAGGAGGCAAACCTCCACAGCTGTGTTTGTATACTGTTTCCAGGATCTGACAACCATGAATCTGTGGAAAACACAGCCTTTTCAATCCGGATTCCATTTCAGGAGTTCATGTAGCACAAACTCACATTCTATATTCAATCCAGAGGGCACAATCGAGTACAGAATGGGGATAATTTGATCATAAGATCCAGGTGTAGTTCAATTCTGACTACAATTCAATATGTGTGGGGTTTTCCCCACAGCACTAAGCAATTCTCAAACACCAGCTGGGGTGTCCTACCTTTTAATTTTAGTCTGACTCTACCCTGAGATGGCATTAGACGCTACAGGTTAAGGGCTCAGTCCCACAAGGCCATCCTCCATTTCAGAAGCCGATTACAAGCCCAGGTTGTGGCTGTCCTATTCACTGGCTATACATCAGAAGTTCCCATGACCCCCTCCTTGAGTTCAATGAATCTGCTAGAGTGGCTCACAGAGCTCAGGAAACCCGGTTATTCACTAGATTACAGTTTTGTTTTGTTTTTGTTTTTTACCAAGGATGTGAAAGGATAGGAGTCAACAGCCAGATGGAGATACATAGGATGAGATCCCAAACAAAGGAGCGTCTGTCCCCAGGGAGTTTGGGCCCTGCATGGTGCAGGTGGAATTGTTCTGGTTCCCTAACCTGGATGGTCTCAGAATCCTGTCCTCTTGGGTTTTTATGGAGGCTTCATCACACAGGTACCATTGATTAAATCATCAGGCACAGGTGATTGAACTCAATTTCCAAGCTCTCCCCCACCCCCACTCCTCAAAGGTTGGGGGTGGGACTGAAAGTTCCAACTCTCCAATCACATGGTTGATTCCCCTGGCAACCAGCGCCTATCCTTAAGTGCTGTGCAAAAGTCGCCTCATTAACAACACAGGTGTGCCTGTTAGAGTGGCCATTATCAACAAGACAAGCAATAACGAGTGTTGGAGAGGTTGTGGAAAAAGAGACCCCTCATTCACTGCTGGTGGGAATATAGACTGGTACAACCACTATGGAAAGCAGTCTGGCGATTAGTCAAAAAAATTAAGAATAGAGCTACCATATGACTCAGCAATCCCCTCACCTGGGTATATGCCCGAAAAACTCGAAATCATGTATTCGCACAGATATATGCACCCCTATGTTCACTGCAGCATTATTCACAGTGGCCAAAACATGGAAACAACCTAAGTGTCTACGATAGAGGACTGGATAAAGAAGGTGTGGTACATATACACATGGAATACTTACTACTCAGCCATAAGAAAGGATGAAATAGTGCCATTTGCAACAACATGGGTGGACCTTGAGAACATCATGCTAAATAAGTCAGACAGAAAAAGCTAAGAACCATATGATTTCACACATATGTGGGATATAAAACTGAAACTCATGAACACAAACAACAGTGTGGTGGTTGCCAGAGGGAAGGGGGTGCAGAAAGGAGGACCTAAGATAAGGTGAAAAGAGAAGTTTGACTTTGGATGGTGGGCACACCGTGCAATATACAGGTCTTGTAACTTAGAAACACACACCTGAAACCAATATGTGCATGTTGACCAATGTCACCCCAATTTATAAATATTTTTTAAAAACCCAGAAAAACAACCAACCTTTGTCCAGTGGTTAGAGTGTTGGCCTGAGGACCAAAAGGTCATGAGTTCAATTTCTGGTCAAGGGCATGTACCTCAGTTGCAGTTTCCCAGGCCCCAGTAGGGGCATGTGCAGGAGGCAGCCAATCAATGTGTCTCTCTCACACCAAAGTTTCTCTCTCCCTCCCTCCCCCAACCCCTTCCTCTCTTCTATTTTCTCTAGAAATCAATAGAAAAAATCTCCTCAGGTAAGGATCAAAAAAAAATACACAATTTAAAACAACAACTCAGGTGAGGTTGATAGGGGTTTCTTATGAATATCAAGACACCTTTATCACTCTTATCACTTAGGAAATTCCAAGGGTTTTAGGAGCTTTGTGCCACAAACTGTGGAGAGCAGCTACAGCATCTGGGCAGGTTCAAGCCTCAGACTAAAGAGAGGTCACAGTCCTCTCCTTTGCCACGTGCAAGTCCCAGCTTGGAGGGCAAAGCCCTCCCAGCACAATTATAGCCAAAGGCTGTGGTTGTAAGCTTGACCTTATGGTCCGAACTAAGTGAGGTAGGCTGCGGGAGGTGCAGCAAGTGCTGCCAAAACAAAGCTTGACAGAGTTCGGGTGCATGTAATTGAGTAGATTCGAAACCCATGAAAACATTGTAAACATCTTGACCATGCCCTTACTTTGCCTCCTGGAATCTGGCTATAAAATAAAGACTCGGCTTGCAGGATGTAGCACTGTCTCTCCATCCCAGAGTAGTGTCTCACCTAGCTGCAGCTTTATTCTCTTGTCTGTCTTCTTTAATCCTTCACTGCCACCCCCTCTCAGGTTCACCCCGGCCGTGCTGAGCACGGCACAACAAACAATAGGAAGACCAAATATGTATTTATTATAAATCAGAATATCATAATAGTTATTCTCTAAGTATGGATTCTACAGCCTCCCTAACCCTCTCGACTTGGCCCCACCTTAAGGAGCAGCAGCATCGCCTAGGAACTTACAAGAAATGCAAAGTCTTGGGCTCTACGCCAGGCCTCCTGAATCAGACCCTCTGGGCTGGGCCCAGCAACCTGGTTTTAACAACTTGCTTCAGGTGATTATAATGCACAATGAATTTTGAGAAGTACTGCACTAGAGAAACCAGAAACATTTAGTTGAAATTCCAAGCAAACAGGTAAAGAAATCTCTTTCTTTCAGATTAAGGCCTAATTTATACTACTTCTAAAGTATACACTTTTCTAAAAATCTGCCTCCTCTTTCTTTGCCCTCTGGCTTTCTCTTTAAAAACAACAACTGCTTTATTGATGAATAATTTATATAACATAAAATTCACCCATTTTAAGTGTACTACTCAACAATTTTTAGTAAATTTACAGCATTGTGCAACAAATTACCAAAATCCACTTTCATAACATTTCCATCATTCTAAAAGGATCCCTTTTGCCTGTCTGCAATCATCCCCAGTCTCACCTCCAGCCCATGCTCTTGGCCACCTCCGTTTCTCGCTGGGTAGAGCCACAGCACACTAGCTTCTCTACCACCCTCCGGCAGAAAGGAGGGTTTGCCCATCAGCAATCCCTCTGATCATTTTCCACTCTCCTTCCTGTGGCCAGTGGAAGCTGGAAGTCAACTGAAATGTGCAGCTAGGCATGGAATCCTTATACTAAATCCAGTCACTGAGAAGGTGCCCTCCAATTTGGGAGATAGATTAGTAGAGTTCAGAAGGTCATAGTCTTTGGAGTCAGACAGATGTGGGCTTATGGTCCAGTTCTACCATTTCCTACCATCTGTGTGACCCCAGACAGTTCCTTAACCTATTTGACCCCTTAGAGGACTGAATGTATGTAAAGTACTTAGCACAGTGCCTGGTACACAGCAAGTGCACAATAAAAGCTCGATGTTGCCCTAACCGGTTTGGCTCAGTGGACAGAGCGTCAGCCTGCAGACTCAAGGGTCCCAGGTTCGATTCCGGTCAAGGGCATGTACCTTGGTTGTGGGTACATCCCCAGTAGGGGGTGTGCAGGAGGCAGCTGATCGATGTTTCTCTCTCATTGATGTTTCTAACTCTCTAACCCTCTCCCTTCCTCTCTGTAAAAAATCAATAAAATACTTAAAAAAATCTTTATGTTATATGATGAGGACAATCAGCTTTGAAAGACCAAAGAGCACCTCTTCTTCTGGCTTTGCTAGACAGAGTGAATGCAGCAAAATATGAATTTCTATACTCACAAGGTGAAAAAATAAAGTAGAAACTGGGCAAATTAACTGGCTAACTAGTTATATTCACCAAGGTGAGCACTCCTAATTAGGCAAGGCAGAAATATAACAGCTTAAAAACATGAATGAGCTAAAAACACACGTTTAATCCATTTGTTAATTCTTCTTCTAATGTGAAATATCAAAGCATTTACTCTTCAGAATTATTGATGTTGCTTAGAAAAGACATTCTCCTGACATTGGGAACCCTAACTTTTCAGTGCATTTGATGAAAACTTGTGATAAGAATAGGCATATTTAATAAATAATAAGCATGAGGTTTTACCCAATGGCCTAATTTTCATAAAACTGCCAACACCCTAACAAGAAACTATTGCCTTCTTTTTTTCTAAGAATTAACTTTTAGCTTCTCCTTAAGATCCATATACAACAGTTTTAAATCCTTAGTGCAAAAAGCTCCCAACTCCAAATATCCATAGCATTATTCTCTTATCCAACAGCATTCTTGAGTATGTCTATTAACAATTTCCCCACTTTCTGGACCAGAAGGTACTTAGGGGCAAGGTCATAATTTATTTTTGCATTCTTGACACTTAGCATAATACCCAAGCAAATATTGTTACATACATACAAACTACTAAAATCTAGAGTCTTCAAAAAAGAATGTAAGGCAAAATTAAGAATATTTACTTGGTGCTTACTGAAGCAAAAGGAAAAAGAATAGTTCTCACCTTTTGACTTTTAATTTGTTCTACTACAACCATCACAGAGGGAAAAAGGAGCTGGAACTGCAAAGTAGAGAATAATTAGGAGGATCTATCATCAAATACAAGGAAAAAAATTACTTCAGGAAATGCTTTTGTTTCTAAATAATCCCACTTAACAAAGATGGCAATACCATAGAGCAGCCAAGATCCAATATCTTTTTTATTTTTTTGTTAACCCTCACCGAAGGATATTTTTCCATTGACTTTTAGAGAGAGTGGAAGGGAGGGGGAAAGACAGAGAGAAAGAAACATGATGTGAGAGAGACACATTGGTTGCCTCCTGCTCAGGGCTGGGATTGACCCTGCAACTAGCTTATGGGAATCAAATCGAGGACTTTTCAGTCCCTAGGCTGATGCTCTATCCACTGAGCCAAACTGGCTAGGGCAAGATCCAATATCTTAAGGCAACTTGATATGGGATTAGTGGCAGATAGAAAGAGAATGGCTGATAGAAGCAGTCTCTATTTCTGAGACTGGCAAAACTGTTAATATTGAGGTCAATTTAGAGCATTAACATCAGACATTAAGTTTTAACTAAATTTGGAGCTTTTCAAACAGTTCTGACCTAAGAAAGCATACAAAATATAAAATGCTGGGCTATTTTAATACGGAAGGAAAAAAGTTCTCAAAAAATTTCACAAGTTGGATTATTTTAACAATATCAACAGATTCCAAGGCATTTTGTTACTTGAACAGCATACCTGATCTAAGGAGTAATTGACATGTGATATGGAGAGATGGGGGTCAGCCAGGAACTGCAACAAGAAACACCGTGATTAGAGCTCCATACAAAATATCCCAAATCTATTTGATCTATGAAAACTAGAATGAAACCTAAGAATGGGCTTAGTGTTAGTTTTAGGCTATTGAGAATTGATGATTTATAGAAGATAATTCTGATTTTCAGGTGGTAATAAAATCAAAGCTAGGGCTCTTCTTACTCAGGAGCCTTTGCCATGAGCTGCATGCCACTTTGATCATGGCTTGGACAATCACAGAGAATACACTGTACTCTCCAGCCATGTTGAAAATAGCTTACTCCTAACCACCTGACCATATCAAAAGGCATTTCAAATTCAAAAACATGCCCTAATCTTCTGTCCCAGAGGCGTTGTTCCCATATCTCCTCTCTCACCTCTTGTTCCAAGTCCAGCAGTGCTTGTCGATAAGGCTGCAAAACGGAGTCCAGACCTGTGCAGAAGGCCCTGAGATAGATTCCATGTAACCCACCTTGGCCCTGCTGAGATGGATGGTGATCCTGAAATCAAACAAAGAGAAATAAGCTCTCAGCTCAGATCCTCAAACCTGAAGACATTACCCTTTATTAGTGGTACTGTTTTTGCTTATATAATTCCATATCAAAAAAGTGCTTCAGTGAGAGGAAAGCCCAACTGAATAGACAGATCTTGAGTTCTGACCTTTTAAAATGTGGTATTTTAATTTTCCAAGCAGCCCAGATGTTACAATCAGGTGGTACTCTATACTGTTAGTGGGGACTTTTCTACAACTCAATTTTAACCTTATAAATTCCAGCTTAAATCCTTTTGTTGGTTTACCACTGTCCAGAATAATATTTAAACTCCCCTACATGGCATGCAATGACTTCTGCATTCTGGCCCTTACCTCTCTGCAAAATTATTTTACTGTGTGTGTTAAACTTCACATCCTCATTTCCAAACTACCCACAGGTCACCAAATGTGCCTTGCTTCAATTTCTTAGCCCTGTGAATTTGGATGTGTTCTACTTATAACTGTATATTTATCTTTTTTCTTTCTTTTTGTTAATCATCACCAGAGGATATTTTTTACATTGATTTTCAGAGATTGGGAAAGAGAGGGAGGGGAGGGAGGGAGGGAGCGAGGGAGAAAGAGAGAGAGAGAGAGAGAGAGAGAGAGAGAGAGAGAATTGCTTCCCATATTTGCCCCTGGTTGGGGCTAGGGATCAAACCTCCAACCTAGGTACATGCCCTTGATTGGGAATTGAACCCTCGACCCTTCAGTGTGCAGGCTGACACTCTAACCACTGAGACACACCAGCCGTGGCTGTACTGTACTCATCTTTGGGAAAATACCTACTCTTCCTACAGGATCCAACTCAAGCACCTCTTCTCTGAAAGCCATTCCTAACTTTCCTCAGGGAGCCAATAGCTTCCCCCTTTGTTGCTTTCATAGCATGTTTACTTAGTGCTGGAATTGTACTTTTGTCACTAGACCAAAAGCTTCATGAAACAAGATCCCACATTTTATTCATCTTTGTATTTTAGCTCCTAGCACAGTTCTTTGAACATAGAGGGAAATACAGGGTATCCCCCAAAATGTATACACACTCTGAATAATTATTAATTCCAATAGGTTAAATCTGAAAAGAAAGTAACATCAATTGAGCTATCAGCTGTTAAAATGTATATACATTTTTGGGGGAGACACCCTGTATTTACTGAATAAGTAAAATGACCTCAATCCTGTTCTAACATCCCTTCTCCTGCCTAGTATGGCAACTCATCTGAACATGAATCTGATAGCCAACATGGGGAGTTATAAGACTCTCACTAAGAGGCTATTTACAAATATGCCTGTCAGCTGCAATTTTTTTGTAAGACCTTCTTCTATAGTTTTATATAAGAAATTGTGGTTAACCATTGACTAGAGGTCACAATGACTAGCCTCTATGGCTATGTACTAATTTGGGTAATCGGCCTCTGGTGGTGGTAGATATAAGAACAGAATTCAGCAACAAATGTGGTAGGAGGCTTGGGCTCAGGGATTATAAGGTACAGTGTAGCCAGAAGATGCTGCAAAGGAAACTAGTAGTTCCTGGATGTAAATGTTCACAGCTATAATAAGAACAGCATTGGCATAGGGTGAAATAGACCAGATTGGCTTGCAACCAGTCAATTTTGTTTCGATCTTGTGTCACTCCAGATAACTGAATGCCTTCATTTATTGCAAAATAAAAGAGAAAATGAGTACACTTTTTACTTTTCAAAAAAAAGAGGTGCCACTGACATGTTTAGAACTAGGAAAGTAGGAATTCACATATCATATAAGATGAAACCCACATAGTCACATGAATATAGAACAGATTTTTTTCTTGTAGGTGTTATATAAAAAAAAATCAATATTCTTAATATTAATAATGTACAGCTATAATATATTAATAATGTAATTAATATAATAGTCTTAATATAGTTAATGTGATATAATATAATAGAATGCATAATATAGATATAAAGTTTATATCAATATATGTATAGATTCCAACTTTGATAATTAAGTGTGCTCTCTTAATATGATCTCAAAGCAAACTAGCATTGATTAGATTTTAAGGTTTAGCTTATGTCTTTTCTCTGCAATAAATTCAGTTTAAGTGAATGGGAATATCTGTCCCAGAGATGAAAACATAAGGCATTATCCTCCAACTCTTTTGCCCCACAGATTACCACCTGTGAACCCCTAGGGAAAAAGACATCTACGAGAAGGGCTCCTGGTGACTAAGTGGGCTCAAATTTAAAAAACAACAATAATAGAAATCAGAACCTAGCAGCCATTTCTGCACAGGGACCTCTCACGCAAACTGCACTTCCAAGGAAGCCTGAGCTAAACTGCCTGCCTGCACTGTATTTCTGTCACCTGAGCCAGCCCTTATAAAAGGTTCCTATTTCAACCAATAGAATTGAGGCATTCCCTATCCGGAGTGGCTCTATTCTGACAAATCAGGACAGTACCTTTTGGGCCAATCGAATTGAGGATTTAGAGCCGTTATTTGCATGAAGATGGACCAACATGGACCAGGGAAACGGACTTCTGTCCTTATAAGCCAGCTCCCCTCTGGCTCAGAGAGCATACTTTCTTTAAAGGGAATTTTTTAAAAAAGTATTTATTGGTTGATTGATTATAGAGAGGAAGGGGAAGAGGGAGGGAGAGAGAGAGAGAAACATCCATTTGTTGCTCCACTTATTTATGCATTCATTGGTTGATTCTTTTTTTTTCTGTGTTCCACAACTTTATGAGGCTGAAATTTGAATTTCACATAATAGAGAGCATACTTTCTTTAAAGGGAATTTTTTAAAAAAGTATTTATTGGTTGATTGATTATAGAGAGGAAGGGGAAGAGGGAGGGAGAGAGAGAGAGAAACATCCATTTGTTGCTCCACTTATTTATGCATTCATTGGTTGATTCTTTTTTTTTCTGTGTTCCACAACTTTATGAGGCTGAAATTTGAATTTCACATAATTTTTTAACAATGTTATTTTTTCTTTGCCTTCTCCCCAAGGTTGGACAGTCTGCTCAATGCCACCTTGTCTCTGGATACATTTTTGTTCATCAGTTTATGTTGATTATTATATCCCACATATGAGTGAGATCATGTGGTATTTATCTTTCTCCAACTGGCTTATTTGGTTAGCATAATGCTCTCCAGTTCCATCCATGCTGTTGCAAATAGTAAAAGTTCTTTTTTATAGCAGCATAGTATTCCATTGTGTAGATGAACCACAGTTTTTAATCCACTCATCTGCGGATGGGCACTTAGACTGTTTCCAAATCTTAGCTATTGTAAATTGTATTGCTATAAATATAGGGATCCTGATTGGTGTTCCTGATTTCTTGGGATATAGTCCTAGAAGTGGGATTACTAAATCCAATAGTAGTTCCATTTTTAAGTTTTTGAGGAAACTCCATGCTATTTTCCATAGTGGCTGCACCAGTCTGCAGACCCACCAGCAGTGCAAGAGGGA
>NW_006383006.1:2778628-2780166 GCF_000327345.1 Myotis davidii
GACCAATGAGGAAAATTTAATAAAAGGAAATGAAGCCATTAGTTTCCTGACCACTTCTATGTGGAAGGTACCATGCCAGTAGGAATGGGAATGAGGTGGTAAGAAAAAAAACTGATATGGCCTAGCTTTCTCACTTCCTTAAAACTGACTCTACAGGGAAGACATTAATTAAACAGTTGTAGGTCAGATTGTGTGTGTGTGTGTGTGTGTGTGTGTGTGTGTGTATGAGCATTTGTTATAATTACCCACTGTGATGAGGTCTAAAAAAGGCTGAGAGCATTTAGAGAGCCAGAGCATCACACCTAGTATGAATGGGGGAGGGATTAACCTCTTGGACAGTCATGAAAGATTAGAGAAATTTTAGAAGGAAGGAAGGAAAAGGAAGGAAGGAAAGGAGGGAGGGAGGGAGGGAAGGGGAGAGAGAGAGAAATATTGATGTGAGGGAGACACATCTATTGCTTGCCTCCCACACGAGCCCCAAGCGGTGCCAGGGATGGAACCTGAAACCCTTTACTGGGATAGAACCTGGGAACTTTCAGTCCGCAGGCTGATGCTCTAACCACTTAACCAAACCAGTTAGGGCTCCAGCACCATTTATTGTAGAGACTATCTTGACTCCATTGTACGCTCTTGCCTCCTTTGTCAAATATTAATTGAGCATAATGGCTTGGGTAAATTTCTGGGGTCTCTGTTCTGTTCCATTAGTCTATATGTCTGTTCTTATGCCAGTACCAGGCAATTTGAGCACTGTGGCTTGGTAATATAGCTTGATATCTGATGTTATGATCCCTCCAACTTTGGTCTTCTTTCTCAGGATTGCTGTGGTTATTCGGGGTCTTTTTTTAAATTCCAGATGAATTTTTGCAGACTTTGTTCCAGGTCTGTGAAATATGCCATTGGTATTTCAATGGGGATTGCATTAAATCTATAAATTGCTTTGGGTAGTATGGACATTTTAATGATGTTGATTCTACCAATCCATGAACACGATATGTGCTTTCATTTGTTTATATCTTCCTCTATCTCTTTTTTCAATGTTCTGTAGTTTTCCGGGTACAGGACTTTTACCTCCTTAGTTAACTTTATTCCTAGGTCTCTTAAATTTTTTGGTGCAATGGTAAATGGCATTGTTTTTTCAGTTTCTCTTCCTGTGAGTTCATTGTTGGTGTATAAAAAAGCCATAGATTTCTGGGTCTTAATTTTGTATCCTGCTACATTGCCAAATTCATTTATTACATCTAGTAACTTTTCTTTTGTGTTCTCTATATACAATATCATGTCATGTACAAATAAGGACAGTTTTATTTCCTCCTATCCAATTTGGATGACTTCTATTTTTTCTTCTTATCTGATTGCTGTGGCTAGGACTTCCAATACAATGTTGAATAAGAGTGGTGAAAGCAGGCATCCCTGTCTTACTCATCTTAAGGAAAATGCTTTTAGTTTTTGCTCATGGAGTATTATGTTGGCTGTGGGTTTGTCATATGTGGCCTTTTTATGTTGAGGTATGTTCCTTCTATTCCCTCTTTGCTGAGAGT
>NW_006383006.1:2780660-2782568 GCF_000327345.1 Myotis davidii
TGAATGCTTGGTAGAACTCCCTTGTAAAGCTGTCCGGACCAGGGCTTTTGTTTGCTGGAAGATTTTTGATTACTATTTCAATTTCTTTGGTAGTTATTGGCCTATTAAGACTTTTTGATTCTTCCTGATTGAGTTTTGGAAGCTTGTATTTTTCTAAGAATATGTCCATTTCATCTAGGTTGTCCAGTTTGTTGGAAGAGTTGTTCATAGTATTTTTTCATAATACTTTGTATTTCTGTGGGGTCGGTTGTTACTTCACCTCTTTCATTTTTTAATTTGTTTATTTGGGTCCTCTCTCTTTGCTTCTTGGTGAGCCTGGCTAGAGGTTCATCAATCTTGTTTATCGTTTCAAAGAACCAGCTGTTGGTTTTATTGATCTTTTGTATTGTTTTTTGGTCTCTATGCCATTTATTTCCACTCTGATCTTTATTATTTCCTTCCTTCTGCTTACTCTGGGTTTTTCTTGTTGCTGGCTTTCTAATTTTTTGAGTTATAGAGTTAAATAATTTATTACCATTTTTTTTCTTGTTTTTTTTTTTTTAGGTAGGTCTGTAGAGCTATGAACGTCCCTATCAAGACCGCTTTCACTGTGTCCCATAGATTTTGGATTGTTGTGTTTTCACTGTCGTTTGTTGCCAGGATGCTTTTTATTTCTTATTTGATATCTTTGGTAACCCAATCATTATTTAATAGCATGTTATTTAGCCTCCAAGTGTTTTATTTATTTTTTATTGTTTTTATTGTAGTTGATTTCTAATTTTATGCCATTGTGGTCAGAGAAGATGCTTGATTGATTTCTATCTTCTTGAGTCTGAAGAGACTTGGCTTGTGTCCCAATATGTGGTCTATCTTTAAAAATGTCCCATGTGCACTTGAGAAGAATGTATATTCTGCAGCTTTGGGATGAAATGTTCTGAAGATGTCAATCAAGTCCATTGATCTAATGAGTCATTTAGGATTAATGTTTCCTTGCTGATTTTTCATTTAGAGGATTTATCTAGTGATGTCAATAGGATATTAAAATCCCCTACTATGACTGTATTGCTGTCGATCTCTCCCTTGATATCTTACAGAAGTTTTTTTTTTTTTATGTATTTGGGTGCTCCTGCATTGGGTGCATATATGTTTACCAGGGTTATAGCCTCTTGTCGAATTGCTCCCCTTTAGTATTATGAAGTGGCCTATCTCTTGTTATGGCCTTCACTTTGAGGTCTAATTTGTCAGGTATAAGTATTGCTGCCCCAGTATTTTTTCATTTCCATTAGCCTGAAATTTTTTTTTCTAACCCTTCACTATTAGTCTGTGTGAGTCCTTTGTTCTGAGGTGGGTCATGTTTACTTATCCATTCAGCTACCCTATGTCTTTTGGTTGGAGCATTTAATCCAATTACATTTAAGGTTATTATTGACAGGTACTTGTTTGTTGCCATTTTTATTCTTTATGCCTGTGTTCTTCTTTTTATAGCAGTCCCTTTATCATTTCTTGCATTGCTGGCTTGGTGGTAATAAACTTAGTCTTTTTTTTTTTTTTTTGCTGAGAGCTATTATCAAGAAAGGGTGTTTACCAAATGCTTTTTCTGCATTGATTGATATGATTATGTGATTTTTGTCTCTCAGTTTGTTTATGTGATGTATCACATTAGTTGATTTGCGGATATTGTACCATTCTTGCATCCCTTGAATAAATCCCACTTGATCATGGTGTATGATCTTTCTAATGTAATGCTGGATCCAATTTGCTAGAATTTTGGTGAGGATTTTAGCTTCTATGTTCATCAAGAATATTGGTCTGTAGTCTTTCTTTGTGGTGTGTTTATCTGGTTTTGGAATTAGGGTAATGCTGGCTTCATAGAAAGAGCTTGGAAGTATACCTTCCTCTTGAAATTTTTACAATAGTATGTGGAGGATA
>NW_006383006.1:2783420-2789838 GCF_000327345.1 Myotis davidii
TAAAAAAATAATAAACAATAATTAAATAATAGTAATTAAAAATATGTTTAAAATATATATATATATAAATTTATATAAAAAATTTCCCCTTCTTTAATCTATCTATCTATATATTCACTTATTTTTGAAAATGGAGAATAGAGTAGGCAGCAGATAGACCTGAGTTTGGTGAGTGAAACTAACTAAGCTATAAGTAGAAGAGAACAAGTGAGGAGAGGAAAAACAAAAGCATAAAATAAAAAACAAAAACAAAAACAACAAACTAACAAACTATCAAACAAGTAACAACAAGAAAAAAAATTGGCTAGCAAAGAAAGAGAAAAGAGAAGGGTGCATGAACTTGGAGCAGGGGAGAGGAAATTAGATATGAGTAGCCAATAGAGGATACTGTAATAGAGTCCTCCACTGCCAGCAGCCCTGTGTACACTGTTCCACGGTCCAGCGCTAGCCTTGTCCCTAAGGGACACGGTGTTGGTTCAGTGTAGTTCAGGCTGCGCACGTTTCTCCCTCCAGCCCAGGTCCCTGATCCCACCAGTTTCCCAGCTAGCTCTGACCTTTCTGTCCACAGAATGCCTCTCCAGCTGTGTTTACTTTGCCAATTCCAGGTGGATGTTATTAGATTCAGCTGTTTCTCCTATCTGCTCCATGAGAAGGAACCAGACCCATCCATCTATTCGGCCACCATTTTGTCTCCCCCTGGACAAGAAGCCCATGGCCAGGAAGGCTGGAGTCTCCGTGTTCGTGGGTTCGCAGCTGTGGCAGCTGGTCCCTGGCCGGTGTGGCTGTAGGGTCCCAGGTGGTGTTCGAGGTCTCCCCGGGTATTGGTTGATTCTTATATGTGCCCTGACCCCGGAATCGAACTCACGACCCTGGTGTATCAGGACGACACTCTAAGCAACTGAGCTACACAGCCAGGGTGAGCACACTTTCTCTTTCTTTTTTTTCTTCTTCTTCTTCTTTTTGTTTGTTTTGTTAATCCTCACCCGAGGGTATTTTTTCATTGATTTTCTTTTTTAGGGAGAGTGGAGGACAGAGAAAAACATCGATATGAGAGAAAGACATCAATTGATTGCCTCCTGCATGAGTCCTGACCAAGGCCTGAGCCAGGGAGGAGCCCACAACCAAAGTACCTGCCCTCAACTGGAATCAAAGCCTGGACTGTTTGGTCTGCAGGCCAATGCTTTATCCACTGAGCCAGACCTAGGGCCGCACTTTCCCCTTCCATGAAGACTGAAGACACCAAAGATGTCTTGGCAGAGTAGAGAAGAACCGACCAGAGCAATGACCACTGAGTAGCAGAGCTGTCTAGCCACAGAGGGGCTAGGCCCCAGGGCTGTTCTATAGCTGTGTGGCTCTCACAGCTGTGCTATATCACAATTGAGCTGATGGCACTGAATAAAGTTTCCTTTTTCACCACACCCCAAATTGGGGATTCTTTTTGGCACTGAATTGGTGCCAATGACCATCAGTTGACACACCAAAGGCCTGACACCCAATTTATATAATAGAGGCCAGAGGGTATTGACTATGTTATTTCAGAAAAGCATCCTTCTACTTCCTTTGTAGAAGTCCCCACCTTTCCCCTCAACCAGAATCATTCTTTCAACTGGAAAATAGTCATCACTGAATCAGTCACACAATATATATTTTCAGAAAGGAAGAGGGAGAGATAAAAAACATCAACGATGAGAATCACTGATTGTCTGCCTCCTGCATGCCCCCTACTGGGACTGAACCCACAACTTGAGCCTGTGTCCTGACCGGGAATCAAACCATGAACTCCTGGTTTATAGGTCCATGCTCAACCACTGAGCCATACCAGTCAGGCGATTCGGCAGTCTTTTTACTTACCATTGACAAGAATTACAGATTGTTAAAAATAAAGAGAACTTTAAAATATCTCTTTCAAAAAATTTGAGTGCCTACTACATACCAGGTATTTCCCATGAATTACCTTGTTTAATCTTCACAACCCTATGAGATACTTACTATCTATTACCCCCATTTCATAGATAAGGAAACAGGGCCTTAGTTACTGAGCATTAGGTTACTGCTGAGCACTCTATGGCCAGTGAATGATGGTGTGGGGCACAAAACCTGACCTCTACATTGTACTGATTTTCAATTAATTCATAATAATGGGTAATATTTATTAAGTACTTACTATGTGCCAAGCACCTTCTTTGGTTTAACTCTTATTTACAAATTTAAAAAATGAAGCTCAAGGATTTTAGTTGCTTGCCTCAACATGACTAAGATAGTGAGAAGCAGAATGTCAAGGGAATTTGAAATAATACTTCATGTTTTCACCTCTGGAATTGGAACTCTAGTCCAGCTCAAAATTTGATTCAGGTCTTCTAAAACTCAGGCAAAACGTATGTGCTCTTACACCAATCTGCCTAATTAATCCCTGTGTATATTTTCCCCTTGTGTAAGGTGTAGTCCCTGGCCTTCACCTGAGTAATTGCAGTGATGAGAAATTCATAACTTCTTATGACTTATTTCACATGAATTACCAGTGGATTCACTGAAAGCTTAACATAGCTCCCGCCCTCTGGAGTTGTACATTCCCTGAGAACAGCAACCTACCTGTTGCTGCACATGGCCTGTGTACTGTTCAATGAACTCGGTGAAGCGAATATAGTCTGTGCCCAGGCGGCAGAGTCGATTTAGGACACTTGTTTCACTGGGATGGAGAAATGGGAAGTCCTGTGACACCTGGGGGAGAGGAAGGAAGCACTGAAAACACTGATGCTTGTGATTCACTGCATGCCAGTCTTTGAGGTGCTTCAAATGCTCCATATTATTTAGTGTTTCCTTTCTCAAGATGCCCATTTAAGATTGGTTAAGTTCTGGATAACAAAAGTATTTCCAAACCACTACAAAGGTGCTATTTCCCACCCCAACCTAATAAATTCTTTACTTGAATAAGTGATAACACATGGTAAAGAATTCAAACATGAATTCAAAAAAGAATACAAAATGGTGTACATTAAAAATAAGTCAACCTCCCCTATTACATGTAAAGGCATGGTCTTTAAAGATAGGAGTTTTTTACTTGGTTGCAACAAAGTTGTCTTTGGCAAAGTGTTTAGCAAACTCCAGGGGTTTCTCAAACACATTCTTAGGATTTAGAAATTCTCTATGCAATTTAAATCATGTTTTCATTTCAATAAAAATGTAAATAAATGTAGCATACTGTAACCTGCAAAAGCAACTTTGTAACTGGGCATATACATTTAATATACATATTTTCATTTTTAATTTAAATGATAGCCTAGTACGCTATATAAGGTTACACAGCAGTTCAAGTAGAAAAAAGTAGTGGGAGAACGTATTCATTCAACCAACATTTTCAAAATAAATTGAGGCAAAATATACACAAGAGTGACAATTTTAGCCATTTTTAAGTGGGCAGTTCTTGGCATTAAGTGCATTCACATTGTTGTGCAACCATCACCACCATCCATCCATCTCCAGAACATTTTCATTTTCCTAAACTGATACTCTGTACCCATGTACAAAGACTCCTCATTCTCCCTTCCCACAGCCCCAGGCAACCACCCTTCTATTTCCTGTCTCTATGAATTTGACTACTCTAAGTACCTCTAATAAGTGGAATCATATGATATTTGTGCTTTGTGACTGACTTATTTCACTTAATAGTGTCTCCAAGTTTCATCCATACAGTAGCATGTGTCAGAATTTATACACACACACACACACACACACACACACACACACATACACACACACTACATTTTGTTTATCTGTTCATGGACACCTGAGTTGCTTCTACCTTTAGGCTATTCTGAATAATACAGTACTGCTATCAACATGGGTGTACAAATATCTGTTCAAGTCCCTGCTTTCATTTCTTTTGGGTATATACCCAGAAGTAAAATTATTACATGTAAATAACATGTACCAAGCACACAGCAAGTACTCAATAAATTTAAACAATTATTATTATTATTATTATTATTAGGACAGTTCCCCCTAGTTATCAAGTGATACTCCCATAAAACTGGCATTTTGAACAGTGATTTTTGGCACAGTTTTAGAAAAGATGAAGGTCTAGTATTCTAAAATAGCAAACAATACCAAAACAGTTATTGATATCATTTGGTACAACCCAGTAATATGAACAGACATTCTCTACATTACATAGCCATATCTGTAGCAAAGTTATTCAAACTCAATGTTGGCAATTTGGTTTCAGCAAAACAATAGTATATGTCACATTACATCAGTGGTTCCCAATGAGGGGCACTTTTGCCTCCTAAGGGACATTTGGTAATGGCTGGAGCTATGTTTAGTTGTCATAACTCAGTGGGTATTACTGGCCTCTAGTGAGCAGAGACCATGTATGCTGCTAAATATGCCACAATGCAAAGGACAGCCCCCACAACAAAGAATTATACACTCCAAAATCTCAATAATACCAATGTTAATTTCAATGATCAATTTGTTAGTTCTGTTTATTTTGTAAAAAATATCTACACTAATAAGAGAAAGATGCAAATTGACCATACCTTCACCATGCCCACCAGCCAATCAGGAGTGAGTATGCAAATTAACCTCATCGCTTCAGTGGAGACTGACAGCAGGGAGGAGGCAGCTCCCAGCACAGCTCGGCCTGCTTGGCCATCAATGGGGCAACCGGGGAGCAGGTAAGAGCTGCGGCGTCCAGGGAGCAGGCAAGCCCCGCTGGAGGGCAGCTCCCAGAACAGCCTGCTTGGCTGTCCCCGTGGCGACTCGGAAGCAGGCAAGCCCAGCCCACAGGCAGCTCCCACAGAGAGCAGAGAACCATAGGGAGTGGGCCTAAGCCATCAGTAGGACATCCCGGATTGGAAAGGGTGCAGGTCAGCTGAGGGACACACACACACACACACACACACACACACACACACAAATTTCGCACACCGGGCCTCTAGTTTGGTTATAAGAACAATATGCTTGGAGCTCCAGTGGCGCAATCGGTTAGCGCGCGGTACTTATAAGAACAATATGCTTGAGTTTGTATTTAGTTTAGCATGTATATATCTCAATATTACAATAAGATGATTTTCATCCATTGTGGGCATTTCGGATTATTTTTCCCTTTATTCAAATGTGAAAATCATTGTTCTGTAGAAAGTATGCAATTACTGGTTTTGGTGGCCTTTTCTTGCACAATATCTGAACACCTACTCTGAGGCAGAAACTGTGCTAGATACTCCTGGTACATCTCTGAAGATCATAGTGGTCTTTGCCCTCATAGGCAATCTATGAGAGAGAAAGACTGGAAAGTCCTATAAGGGAAATAAACAAATTGCTTGGATAGAGAAGAATGGCATAGGGAGGATAGTCAAAGAGATGGTCAGAAAAAGTTTTTCTGAGGAGATGACTTTAAAGCTGAGACCTTAAAGAGGAAAATATCTGATTAAGACTTTTTTTTAATAAGAAAGGAAGGCAGCTATCTTTCCTATACTGCTTATCTTTTTACTTCAGGTCATAAAGCACCCACAAATACTCCAGTACATTTTCCTCCTATATATGCCTGGCATTGTGCTAGTTTTACAAGGGAAAATAAATAGTAACAAGAGGAACTGCTTTGATTTATAGGTTTTATAGACTAAGAATGTTTACTTTTGTGCTCCTCCCCAGCTATACTGCCAGTTCTCACAGGAATAGGTATGACTGTCATCAAACAAAGCTATATATACAAATTTCGCTAATACCAGGACTAGCCACCATGAAATTCTGAGCTTCAGTTTGCTCACTTGTCACCTGGAGCTAACAATACCTAGTTACTAACTTACTGAGAGGGTGAGATAACATTACTGGAAGCAGGAACAGGAAGGAGTAGTTGAGACACTGGAGCCAGACAGACCTGGGTTCAAGACCACGCTTGCTGATTACTAGCTGCGTGACACAGGGAGTTAATCTGTGATGTGAAGGTGGGTGGTTAAGATTGAATTAGATAATGCATATAGTACATAGCCTCTCCTCCTCATACATTCCTGGTTACACGAAGGCCTCCTGCCAAATTCTCCTAGTGCTGAATTTCCTGAGAAAGGAGTCTTGACAGAAACACATTCATTTTTTTCATTCAACAAACTGGCTGAACTCTTGTTGTATGTTAAACGCTACGTAAAACAAAACAAAGCGCACACACACACACACACACCAAAACAAAAACAAAAACAAACCCCAAAACGTTATGTAGTTGGTCTAGCTTTCAAAATTTAAAAGAGTGCAAGAGTGAAATGGGAGAAAATGCCTCCCCCGCTTTCATATCCAGCTCCCCAGAAACTCTCGCTCAAATCTCAACTTTAGGCCGATGGGGGTCTCTCTCTCCCTTCCCCAATGCCCAGCCATTCCGGGCCGGCCCTCGGTTCCCCAGCCCAGGCCCAGCTCGCTACCCCCGCGTCAG
>NW_006383006.1:2791165-2802716 GCF_000327345.1 Myotis davidii
GGGTGCTCTCGGGCACCTTCGCCCGGTAGAAGGTCTCGGAGGGGGGCGGGGGGTTCCTGCACGGCGGCTCCGATAGTGACCTGGCCGGAGGGAGCGAAGACAAAGAGGCCGGAACCCCGCACCCGCCGCTCCCGGAGCTGAGCTCCGCGCCCGCGAACCCCGCAGCAGCACTCGGCTCTCCTGGCCAGCACCCGAACTCGTCCCCAGGAGACCCGTGACTGCTGCCCCCTCGCACTCCCTTCTCCCTGCCAACTCGGTGCAGCTCCCCCAGCCCGCCGGCCCGCGCTTCAGGAGCCAAAACCAACCTCTCCAGTCGGGAGGTTTCCCGTCAGTAGTTCCTGAACATTTGCCGAGCGGTCACTTCTGCTGTGAGGACAAGCAAAGACCCAGTATTTGATTCAGTACTTGATTTTTGTCTGGGGGTGGGAATTGGTAGTTGTGGAGTCCAGGGGTTTGGGCGGCCGTAGAGAGCCTGGGGGCGATCAGCTGCGACCCGCTGGACAGAGGCTTTGTGTGGCCGTGAGCAGGATGGTGACTTGCCTTTAGCTGCTGAGCTCCAGGTCTCCCATACGGTTCGAACTCACAGTGCGACCTTGGCAGAGGCGCTAAATGGGATCAGAGTTGGGGGGTGGGGGAAGAAGAGCTGTTTTGCCAGGCTGCCCTGGGAAGTCGCCCGGAAATGCAGCTTTTGCGTTTTCCCTCCAGGCTCAGTTTGGACTTGTTATCCTGAAGTTGGTGCTACCTCAGATGGCCACATGGAGCATAGAGATGTGAAGTCAGGCCAGCTCGGGCAAGGCTTTAGACATGTGAATATATTCCTTCTGATAGTGCCATCTCTCTCTACCCTAGGAAAAAACGCCTCTTGCCGAGACTCATCTGCAGGTGATTCTCCAAGGACATGGGAAGATAGGTGTAAGCCCCGGAACCCAGACCCTTAAGTGGAGGGAAGCTGCTTTCTGCTGCGAATCATGGCCAAACCCACTCAGAGAGGGAATGGCACTAGCTCGGAGACCTCACGACAGCGCTTCAGGAAATTTCAGTACCACGAGGTAGCTGGGCCCCGGGAGGCTTTCAGCCAACTCTGGGAACTTTGCTGTCGGTGGCTAAGGCCGGAGGTGCGCACCAAGGAGCAGATTGTAGAGTTGTTGGTGCTAGAGCAGTTCCTGACAATCTTACCTGGGGAGTTCCAGAAGTGGGCACAGGAGCAATGTCCGGAAAGTGGAGAGGAGGCTGTGGCTCTGGTGGAAGATTTAGAAGGAGAGCCTGGAAGACCTGGACGCTCGGTGAGAAGGGAGGGGAACTCACAAGTGTGTGACTGGGCAGGGGCAAGGTTACGAGGCCAAATGAAGGTGCAGACATGTAAAGAGGGGCACAGTCTCCCTTGGTAATACTTATACTTCTGGTCCCAGAACAGGTAACTTTTTCAAATACAGCTTGTCTGGAGATGCAACCTGAGTGTATCTTTGCTACCCTGTCATCATGAGTTATTCATAGATTCAGTTTTATTTAATTGGGAAGAAAGGGGATTTATGTTTTCGCCTGTAGTGGGTTTACTGTTTTGATCTTTGCCTTCTGGAGTCCCAGCTGCTCTAAGCGAACAGTAATGGCATCAGAATGACTCCTTTGGCTATTACCACCACCAACCACAACCCTACCCATGTCCCCAAAGGATGGTGGTCTTTTTTGGGGGGTATTAAATAATTTTCTCTGGGAAGGCCCCTCATAATAACCATGCAGTGACCATTAATGGGGGTTGTTTCTAGGTCACAGTCTCTGTGAAGGGGCAGGAAGTACGCTTGGAGAAGATGACACCCCTGAAATCATCACGAGAGTTATTAAGTGTTCGGCAGGAGTCAGTGGAACCTCAGTCCAGGGGTGTACCCAAGAAAAAGAGGGCAAGAAGCCCAGTCCTGGGACCACAGGAGCAGATGAACCCAAAGGAGAAGCTCAGACCTTTTCAAAGGAGCGGTGAGGAGTAGATTCACATGGGAAGATAGGATGCCATTCTAAGTTGGGAAGTGGGGTTTGGGAATAGTGAGTGGGAAAGGGATGTAGGAATGAGCAGTAACGATAGAGTATGTGGTGTTGGTTACCTCCTGAAGGCAGATAGTTTAGCTCTCTGCTGCAGAAAGTATTCTTATATTTCCTCTTTTGATAAGTCTGCCAGAGAATGGTTCCCTAGTTTTTGTCAGAACTTTGAACAAATTTATTTCCTCTTGGTAATGATGGTACTAGGTCAGTATTTCCTAGATAAAATGTATTTTCTATACTTGAAGGTATATCTTCCTTTTAATCATCTTCCTTTTCCAAAATAAATTGTATTTGTTCCTTTAAGCTTTTCCTCAGAAACTCCATTATTCTGACATATTAAGTTTTTGTTACTTTCCTTTGGAAACTTTAAGTTCTCCAAATAGGTCAATTATGGAGAACTAAGTTATGTGTATTATTCTAATGAGGGTCCGATAGGTTAAGGCAGAGTCAGAATTTTACTTCAGAATTTCACTATTTTCTTTCAGTATAGCTCAACTAATTAATGTTACTGTTCACTTGGTAATTCCTAGGACTCTCATAGCGTTCCCCATTGTCTTTGCGTCTAGTACTTATTCTTTTTTTTTTTTAATTTTTTTTAAAAAATATATTTTATTGATTTTTTACAGAGAGGAAGGGAGAGAGATAGTCAGAAACATCGATGAGAGAGAAACATCGATCAGCTGCCTCCTGCACATCCATCACCGGGGATGTGCCCACAACCCAGGTACATGCCCTACTTATTCTTGTACATGATGTTGTAGAGCTTGTTTTTCTTCTTTGCACTGTGAAATCCATAGTGTATGACTTTTTCTTGGATCATTTCTTTAACTTGTTGAGGTTGTTCTGAATTCTGACTTTATCATTCCAGATGCTAGCCTTCTCAGCTAGCCTTCTCTGGTCTCTAGTCATCCAGGTGCAATCCCTCAACCCCCCACACAGGCTTGTAGAATTAATCAGTTGGTGAACACCTGCCATGTGCTCAACACCTTGCAAGGCATTCTGCAATAAGGAAAGATGCCTATCCTTAAAGAGCTTATAATATGATTGAGAACATAACAGCAAACATGAATATGTGCTGACTGAACTGTACTGAAACAATGCTAAATAATAACTTGTTACTCAATTGTGTGAGCATAATAGGAGTTGACAGAGTGGAAGATGGAGGAGGGCTGTAGGGAAGGCTTCATGGGGGCATTGGCAAATACAGCTTGAAGAATGGGTTATATTTGGATAGGAGGGGAAGAGCCTGATATGGACAGTGCATAGTAGGCACTCAGGTTAAGATCCAGCAGTATATAGCATGTGAGCTGAGGAAGCAAGAGCCTGGAGCTAGGTAGGACAGTGACTGCTGCAGGTAGCTGGGAGTGAGAAGGTGAGGAGTATAGACTTGGATGGTGGCAGTAGGAATAGAGGATATAGTAAGGGGAAAACCTTTAGAACTTGGTGACTGAGTGTGAAGGAAACAGATGAGTTGCAGACGATTTCCCCTCTGTTTCCCTCCCCCTTGAAATCTGAGTTTAATTTTCTAGCCCCAAGTGGAGAAATATAGGAGACAGGAGGTAACTGTTCCCAGCAGTACCATGACCTGCCTACAAGTGGTCAGGGGGGCTGGGGAGCAATTTGGAACAGAATTATCTGCTCTGACATACAACAGAAGCTTTCCTCTCATCACCCTGTTCTGGAAAATACATAGTTCTCATTTTTTGAGGTTTCATGTATTTCCCCCATTTTCTTCAACACATTGCACTTTCTGACAATACTTCCTTAGACACTTTTAAAAACTATATTTTTATTGATTTTTTAGAGAGAGAGGAAGGGAAAGGGACAGAGAGATAGAAATATCGATGAGAGAGAAACATCATCAGTTGACTGCCTCCTGCATGCTCCCTTCTGGGGATTGAGCCAACAACCTGGCATGTGCCCTGACCAGGGAATTGAACCTTGATCTCTTGGTTCTTGGGTTGATGCTCAACCACAGAGCCATACTGGCTGGGCAGCCACTTTCTTTATAAGCCTCTTGGATAAAAAAGGCAGGTCTGAACTCAGGTATTTTTTTTCCTGATAAGTCCAAATTATGACATCCTTTGTTTGCTTTCCTGCAAGCAGGATTTCCATTTCCTAAATCTGGTGTGGTCTCCAGGTTGGAGCAAGGAGAGCCTTGGATCCCAGATCTGGGCTCCAAGGAAAAGGAACTCCCAAGAGGCAGTCTCACGGGAGATAGACAAATGCATGCTGACCTGTTACCATCCAGGAGAGAGAAAAGCAGCTGGGTGGATCAGGATCACTGGGGCTTTGAGGATGAGAAGGTGGCAGGTGTGCACTGGGGCTATGAAGAGACCAGAACTCTCCTCGCGATTCTCAGTCAGACTGAATTTTATGCGGCTCTCCGAAACTGTCATCGAAACAGCCAAGTATATGGGGCTGTGGCTGAACGGCTCCGGGAGTATGGTTTCCTCCGGACCCTGGAACAGTGTCGGACCAAGTTCAAAGGTCTCCAGAAGAGCTATAGGAAAGTCAAGAGTGGCCACCCACCTGAGACCTGCCCCTTTTTTGAAGAGATGGAAGCCCTGATGAGTGCTCAGGTCATTGCCCTGCCCAGTAATGGCCTGGAAGAGGCAGCCTCTCACTCTGGCCTGGCAAGCAGCGATGCTGAGACTGAGGAGCCAGGGCCAGGGAATTGGCAGCATGAGGAGGGAGCAGAAGAGGCCACAGCAGAAGAGTCTGACAGTGATGAAATGGGCGAGAAAGCCATCCCCCAGGACCCCAACAATTCGACTGCACCTGTCCTTTACCGAAGCCCAAGTGGTAAGAAGCTTTTCTTATTGGGCAGGGTTCTCAACTTGTGGGTCGCGACCCCTTTGGTGGTCGAACGACCCTTTCACAGGAGTCACCTAAAACCATCCTGCATATCAGATATTTACATTATGATTCATAACAGTAGCAACATTACAGTTATGAAGTAGCAACGAAAATAATTTTATGATTGGGTGACAACATGAGGAACTGTATTTAAAGGGCCAGAGGGTTGAGAACCACAGGGTTTGGGGATTAGACTTGAGGAGTTATGAGCCTGGATGTGGAGTCATGAAGCGTAAGGTCACCTGCCAACTTTGCCACTTATAGAGAACAGAGAGGCACTACTCAATTCCATTATATTTCATTCTGTGGGAAAGTCAGATAATAAAGAGTAGGGAATAATTTTAGGTATTTTAAAGAAATACACTCAGCAAATTCAAGAGAGTTCTGAAAAGGAATATCATTGCTTCCATTTTTAAAAATTAAAATTTTTTCCTGATCCTATAAAATAAAAGGCTAATATGCTAAGTGTCCGGTCTTCTGTTCAAACAATCAAAGCATAATATGCTAATGATATGCTAAGGCCGCTCAACTGCTTGCTCTGACATGCACTGACCACCAGGGAGCAGTCAACTAGTTAACCAGTTGCTATGACGTGCACTGACCACCAGGGGGCAGACGCTCCGGCTGGGGTCTGGCCAATCGGGGACTGAGCGAGACAGGCTGGACATGCCCTGGAGCTCTCCTGCAGTCGCTCCCCAGCTGGCCAACCTCCCATGTCCCTCCCCAGCCCCAATCATGCACTGGTGGAGTCCCTCAGTCTGGCCTGCACCCTCTTGCAATCTGGGACCCCTGGGGGGATGTTGGAGAACCGGTTTCAGCCCGATCCCCCAGGCCAAGCTGAGGGACCCCACTGGTGCATGAATTTTTGCACCAGGCCTCTAGTTATAAAATAATTGAAGTTTGAAAAAAACTTGGCACTATTTTATTTTTAAGAACTAATATTTATTAAGAACTTTATATGAACTGGTGCTTTATCTTTTACTCCCCCAAATCTCAAAGTTAGTTTGTTCCTTTCTACTTCAAATAGCATAGTGAAGGATTGCCCAAAGTTAGGGAAACATTTTCTGAGTCTCCTCTATGAGATTCGCAACACACACTGGTATTTTAAGAGGAATGAAAAGTCCTGCAGCAAGAAATCTTGTTTAACACTCTATGTTGAAATATCATTTGCCTGTGGAACAGCTTTGTAAGTATCCTTTATTACTGTTAATGTAATTTTTACAATCACGTTGTTATGGAAAGGGCACCAAAGTACCAGTCAGGAGGTACTAACCCTGACCACTAATCAGTTGAATGCCCTTTGTCATTTACCTGACCATTTCAGTTTGTTTCCCAAACTGTAAAATGGGGAATGGCAACAGGACTACATCTCTCAAATTTAGTTGCACTGTGAACAGTGATCTTTTGCTTCCATTTCTTAAATTATATGTTTGATGTTACTTTAGTTCTGTTCTAATCGTCTTCCTACCTTCTACTCCCCCCCGCCCCCATTCATTTTCCTTTTGTCACTGGAATAAATGTAAGTAAACCACAAACGTGGCACATGTGTCAGCTGCTATAATTTTCATTATCTTTTCATCCTTTCCGCTGCTTTTTCTATCTTCTGATTCTCCCCTCCACACTGTTTTAAAAATTTTTATTGTTGAGGATATTACAGATATCCCCATGTCCCCCCTCCCCTTCTTTACTTTTCAGTGAGTGGATGGTAATAGAAGCAATGTAATCTCCAGCTGGCTCTCAAGTGGGAAGAAAACTCTTTGAATCTCCCTTCCCTCTACCTTGGTTACCTTCAGGGAGCAGGGTCTGTAATCATCCTGATGAAGCACTGCCCAGGTGGGGCCTGCAGCACTAGCACGTGTTCAGGCCAGGAGATGCTGTCTGCTCTGCTCCCCCCCAGTCCTCTTTCTGCCAGTCCTCTCCTAACGACAAGGTGCATGACTATCAGGTCCTTATCTTGTACCCTTTCAGGTCTTTGCTGGGCTTGTTTCTTTTATTCTTTTGATATTGTGGCAAGTGAAGAAGGGTCATAATAAGAGTTTAGGCAGTAGTGTGATTTTAAAAGAGACTGTTTCTTGGGGTTTTGAGTCATTCTGTGGGAAACTTTCAAAGAATGTTTGAAAGATGCAGATGATATGATTAAGGGATTGAGGCTATAAAGCCCTGGTGCTGAAATTTCTCTTCTGGTGGCAGGTGTACACTGGGGCTATGAAGAGACGAAGACTTACCTTGCAATTCTTAGTGAGACTCAGTTTTATGAAACCCTTCGGAACTGTCACCGCAACAGCCAGTTGTATGGGGCAGTGGCTGAGCGGTTATGGGAATATGGGTTCCTTAGGACACCAGAGCAATGTCGGACCAAGTTTAAAAGCCTACAAACCAGCTATCGGAAAGTCAAGAATGGCCAAGCAGCAGAGACCTGTCCCTTCTTTGAAGAGATGGATGCATTGGTGAGTGCTCGGGTTGCTGCCCCACCCAGTGATGGCCAGGAAGAAGACACAGCTTCTTGCACCATCCAGGAGACCAGTGAGGCTGAAACTGAGAAGCAAGCTGAGGAGGCAGAAGAGGCCTCAGAAGAAGATTCTGAGGATGATGAAGAGGATACTGAGCTACCCCCGGGGGCTGTCTTGACACGTGCTCCAGTCTTATTCCAGAGCCCCAGTGGTAAGATCCTTTTACTTCTTAAGGTCTAAATAGCAAAGGGGAGGCAGTGGGATTTAGGAAAACACATCATGAGATTGAAGCCTCTTAACACCCAGCTCCCATGGATTCTTCTTGTGACCACCCACCTCTTCCCCATATGCCCTATTAAAGCAGTTCAGTGAGGAAATAAATTACTTACTGGACTTGCCTCAATCCAAGGTGATTGCAAACGTTGTAAATTTGCTATCACCTATATGTGAGCTGCTAGGTTTCTAGGCAGTTGCAGGTAATCAGAAAATGAACATTTCCCAGTAGCATTCATGTATCCATAATAGGATGAAGTTGATTTTAAAAGTTCATTCTCATTTGTTTGTTGTTCTTGTTTCAGCTTATATACCAGCTGTATGTCTGTTTTATGTACATATTTGAAAATCTGGTAACCTCTTTCTTTAGACACACTTATGCAAAAGTTTGAGATTTCTGAAAGAATTGATCTTTGAATCTTAGCTGATGTATTATGAAGAGAATACTTCACTATGGCTTCCCTCATGGGAAGAATAATTCTGATTTTGGAATCATACATGTATAGGGGTGGGCAAAAATAGGTTAAATTACCAACCATCATACCTAAAAGCTAAATTACAAATAAGGATATGAAATAATTTTATGACTAATACAAATAAATAATATAATAATTAATAAATAATACAAGAATAAATTGTTTTGCATATTCACAATTATTAACCTACATTTGCTCATCCCTGTATATGTATGTGAATTTGGACTCTGTTGGTTATAAGATGAGTAACTTAGAACCTAATCCTGTAAGTTTACTTATCTATGAAGACCAACCTCAAGAAGTTGCTATAAATGAGGTACCATGGTGAAGCACCTAGCCAATGCTTGGGCACATGGTAAATATTCAATAAAGAGCAGTTTTCTTTTCCAAAAGTTCTTTAGATCAACATTCTTTAAGGTTGTTCCATGGAGCATGAGTTCCGTGGGGGTGTTACTATATTCCACTAAAAAATGGCTTCTAGGTTTAGGAAATGCTAAAAATCCCTCATGGAAGATCACAAAAAATTTACATATCTAAGGTTCTGAGATTTCATTTAATCTGATGAACCTCTATTTCATGGGGCATGTCTTAAGACCTGGTTTCTAGATAGAAATACTGCTGAGAGGTAGAACACAAGCTGACACTCAGCATTCTTTTGCTCTCAGATTTAGTCCAGAAAATTTGGGATCCAGAGTTTATCTGAAAATTCTGTAAATTCAAACTAAAAATTTGCAAGTTCACAAAGCCTAGGCCTGGGGAGCCTGGCATTTGGTTCTTAGCTTTGGCATTAGGGTAAGTGCTTTAGGAGCATTTAGTGATTAGCTTTCCATAGGCAAAGAGAATGTTTTTAGTGAGACACTTCCTAGCACAGTTCTTCTCTTAGAAGGCTTACTGTTCTTTGGAAGACACCAAGTAGTCTTCTACCCTATCTTTATTTTCAACATATATTGGAATTTGAGCAGAAGGGGACACATATAACTCTTTTTGGATATACAAGTTTCCCAGAGTTTTCCTGGACATTCCCTTCTAATCCCTTTAGTTACTGGCAAAGAACATAAACTAGAGTACCATAATAGCCTGAGAAGAGGCAAAAATCCAGCATTAGGATGTGTCTTTCCTGTATAAAAATGGTGATAATTTTTTAAATCTGGCAGATTTTTCTTGTTATACTGAGATGATTTTCTGAAGATCCTGGGTATCCAGGAAGAATTAAAAGAATATACTAAAGAGCCCTATGTAGATGAGAAATGTGTGATAGGTTACCAAGGAGAAAAGTAAAACACTGAAATTTTAATAGATATTAATTGTTTAGGATCTAGAACCCCCTAATTTTAATCTTTAATTATCTAGTGTGACACTTATTTTACCTCGGCAAAGAATCCTTAAGGAAATGGGTAACTTTAAAAATTATATTCTCATGGCAGGTTTTGAGGCTGGATTTGAGAATGAAGAGAATCTAAAACGGGATATTTCTGAGGAAGTACAACTACATAGGACATTACTTGCAAGGTCTGAAAGGAAAATTTGCCGGCATCTTAATCACAGTAAAGGCAGTGAGACTGAATGTAGATCAGGAAGACACTGGGAAAGGACCCCAGGAGAAAGAAGAGGAAAACCCACACTCCCAGAGAGAAGTTTGGATAAAGTTTTAAGTCATCAGAGACCTTACTTGGGAGAGAAGCCCAATAAATATCTTAGATATGGCAAAAGCTTTGGTGCAAACTCCCACCTCATGCATCAGATAACCCAACAAGTGGAAAATCCATATAAATGTGCTGACTGTGGGAAAAGCTTCAGTCGGAGTGCACGCCTCATTAGACACCGGAGAATCCACACTGGAGAGAAACCTTATAAGTGTCTTGACTGTGGGAAAAGTTTCCGTGACAGTTCAAATTTCATCACCCATAGGAGAATCCATACAGGAGAGAAACCATATCAATGTAGTGAGTGTGGAAAACGTTTCAATCAGAGCTCAAGCCTTATAATTCACCAGAGAACCCACACAGGAGAAAAGCCCTATCAATGTGAAGAGTGTGGAAAAAGCTTCAATAACAGTTCTCATTTTAGTGCACATCGGAGGATACACACAGGAGAGAGACCCCATGTGTGTCCTGACTGTGGAAAGAGTTTCAGTAAGAGTTCTGATTTGCGTGCACATCATAGAACCCACACAGGAGAGAAACCATATGGGTGTCAGGATTGTGGCAAGTGCTTCAGTAAAAGCTCTGCTCTGAATAAGCACAGAGAAATTCATACACGAGAAAAACTTCTGAAACAATCAATGCCTAAGTAAGCCACTGAGAATCTATTAAAAAAAAAAAAGAAGAACCTCAATAAATGTATTGAAACTGTTTGAAAAATCTTTCACTGGTGGTGAGATCCATCTCCTATCTGTGCTCAACTAGCTTAGGAAATACTCTAGGATTTACCCCACAGTTTGTTCCAGTTTCTCCTGGATCAAATTCCCAAGGCAGTCGTCTTAAGGATGCAAGAAAGATTTCAATCCCTCTCCTGCTTCCTTAATAGAGAGGCACAGTAGTAGATCCTCTAACATGTACCTTCTTTACTCATCCTGTTACTCAGCAGCATTTCAGAAAGAAGTTGTGAAACTTTTCTCACTCAGTAGGTCTAGCTCTTTATATAGTAATGGGAATACAAAAAGGAATGACTCTTCCTGCTCTCTTAAGCCTGTGCCCAGAATGATATACAGATGGTCCCCAATTTACAATAGTTCAACTTTGTGATGGTATGAATATGATACACATTCAATAGAAACTGTCATCTAGGCTAAGCTTTGATGTTTGGTGTGTTAAGGACATTTTTACTTACAAATAATCCACTCATGATGGGCGTATCTGGACATAGCCCCATCGTAAGTAGAGGAGCCTTTATATTTGTCGTACACACTCTTCATTTACCTTACAGGAGAGTCTAATGTCCATCTTGGTTCTCACCTAGGTGTTTTATGTGGGGAAACAATGTAAACCTTGCATAAAGCAGTATAAACCCTGGGTGTCTTAGTTTCTTTCAGGTCCTATAAGATCTGGAATAGAAAAATACTCCATTTACATCATTTAGATTAATTTTTTTCTGTCCATTTCATGAGTCTCACCTGTCCCTTGGTCCTGAAGCCCAAAGAGCAAGGCAACTGGATGAGATGATTGGGAAAGCAGTTAAAGCTGCCAACAGGGAATTCTCTATATTCTACACACTCCAAACACATAGTCTACTGTTAGGTTCCCCGTGGGTGCTCAATACTAACCTACAAGGGGCAGTAGCCACTGCCATACTGCCATGGATTGGGAAAACGGACCAAACCAGCAACTGTTTACCTTAATGGCAAGGAGGACAGATGATCTTTGATCAGTTGAGTCCAATACACACAAACACATGCATATATTCAACTGTATAAATCTATTTTGAAAAGCAGCTCTTTAAACACAAGTGTATTTCTGATCTTTA
>NW_006383006.1:2802739-2803618 GCF_000327345.1 Myotis davidii
GATGCTGGAATTTGCTGTCAAAAATATGAGAGGTATTTGCCTTTTGTTCAGGAAGGCTTCATAAAACAGGCGTTCAAAGGAGGGGAGATTATTGGGTAAATTAGGATGGGATGAACTTTTCTAAACTGAGTGTTCAGTGAATGAGAAATGGTAACATAAGGTGTTTTGTGCAGATGGAGCAGAGGGCAAATGAAAGACTGTAAGGAAGTTTGGAGCAGCACAAAATTTCAGGAACAGGGCTGTGCAGGAGACAGGGAAAGAATCGCCTCAGCTGAAGCATGGAGTGCCAGAGGCAGATCAGGAGGTGATGCTCCCATCATCTGTATTAAATCAGGTGCTGTGCTGCAGTTATTGATAAGGAAACAGCTGGCACTGGAGAAGAATGAGCAATTGCAGTAGACTAGCTCCTTTGGGAGACAAAGGTCAGAAAAGGTAGTATCTTGAGAAGATACTTTGATGGTTAAGTCAGGAAAGAGGAATGTGAACAGATGGCCAAGGCCTAGGATATGTAGCTGTATCACATTCACATTTAATTCGAGTTCTGTGACTGGAATGAGATTGGGGAGAGGAGTGGGGAGATAGAATATTCTGTAATTCATAGCTTCCTGTGTTAGGATGAGAGATGAATTAGGGTTCTGATGTTGAGGGATCCTAGTACAAGGAGTCTAACATTTATTAGTAATTAAAGGGAGATGGTATCTCAATTATATTACCTAAGCAGACAGGAAGATATAAGAAACACCAGTCTAAAGCAATGCTTCAGATCTGATTTGGTTAGAGAAGTATGTTTTTTAAAATGAGGTTACTATATTTAGTATATGTATAGTCTTGTGGGAAAGCACTGGTTGGGGTATCAACAGTTATGAATTCTGGGCCCAA
>NW_006383006.1:2803920-2804461 GCF_000327345.1 Myotis davidii
CCCCTGCCAGCCCCGCCCCTGAGTGGGCCCACGCACCCCAATCTGAGGCAGGGCCGGCCAGCAAACCGTCCGCGGACCCTCGCCCCGGCTGGCCCACCCCCAATGGCTCCCATCAGGTGGACCAGCTGGACCCCACTACTGCATGAATTCGTGCACTGGGCCTCTAATACACACACACACACACATATGTGTGTGTGTGTATATATGTATATATATGTATATATGTGTGTGTGTGTGTGTGTGTACACAAATTATGAGTAAGGTGTTGGATTTTAATTAGACACAGGAGAGGACGAGACAAAACTAAACCAAAGAAAGCAAAAATCCCCACTAAAATCAAAGCCTCTGAAAAATCCCAACCTTCTCTTAAAATTTCCACACTCTGCACAATGCAGGAATATGCAATATTGTGATTAATTCATCATGACCTTGATAGGACATATTTACAGAGAAATGTTGTCAATCACAGTGCTTCCAGGGCTAAACCTGTGCCAGGTGTGTGTGTGTGTGTGTGTGTGTGTGTGTGTGTGTGTGTGTGAGA
>NW_006383006.1:2805097-2812498 GCF_000327345.1 Myotis davidii
AGTAAGGTGTTGGTAGGAAGAGATAAATCTTTGCCCGCCTTTTAAAAAATACATAGATTTTTATTGATTTCAGAAAGGAAGGGAGAAGGAGAGATAGAAACATCATGGTGCTTAAAATAACAGATATTATATGGAGATATTTTAGTTAGTTTAAATCTTCCAACACCCGTCATGGGCTATTTCAGAAACAAAACTTTGGAACAACTGGAAATCATATTAAAGGCTGAAAATAGGGAGTGAGGGTGGAGTGAGGAGGGGGTGTGTGTGACAAAAAATAATGAAGGCTGGAAATAGAAGCTTAAAGTACCCTACAGCTCAAGAAGTATCTGGCTGGCATAGCTCCATTATGATCAAAATAAGAGAAAGGCAGAAATATTTTTAAAAAACCAATAACTTGATTCCAAAGGAATTAATCGTGAGAGGTGGATGGTTTACTAAAAGAAATATGGCAGGAAGATCTTGGTTGCAACTCATACTCAAAAGTAATTCACTTCATTACAGCTTAAAAATGTAACACTGTGGGTTTCAGCTGATTCCACTTCCTTTTCAGTTCAGACCTGGTGCTGTCAGAAGCAAAGATGTAGTTGATGGATTCATAAGACAAATCCCATACCTGAGACGGGGTCAAATTAAAATTTTCGGCTGCCAGCTGGTACTCTTGGGAAAGGTGTGTTGCAAAAACACCCTTATCGTCAGTCTGCCAAGATAAGCAAGAAAGTTTCAAAATGAACAAGGAAATGATTTTTAAAAACAACTCTTCTTTAGTCTATTTTCCTATTCACCATGCTTCTTTTAAGAGTCTAAACAGGGGCCTATAAATACATCTATGCCTAGCTATAACTAAAGGGGCTTGTTTACCATTAAAAAACACACAGCCCTGCCAAATGGCTCCGTTGGTTGGAGCATCATTCCATACACCAAAAGATTGTGGGTTTGATTCCTGGTCAAGGCACACATCTAGGTTGCAGGTTTGATCCCGTCGGGGTGTGTGCGGGGAGGCAATGGATTGATGTTTCTCACATCCATGTTCCCCTGCCTCTCTCCCTTCCTCTCTCCCTCAAATCAATAAAAACAGCCTGGCCAGCATGGCTCAGTAGTTGAGCATCAACCTATGAACCAAGAGATCACGGGTTTGATTCCTGGCACATACCCAGGTTGTAGGCTGGATCCCCAGTGTGGAGTATGCAGGAGGCAGCCAATCAATGATTCTCTTATCATTGATGTTTTTCTCTTTCTCCCTCTCCCTTCCTTGCTGAAATCAATAAAGAAATAAAATCAATATAAATATATCCTTGGGTGAGGATTAAACAGGCAACAAACACCAGAGCAGTGCTCTAACCATTGGTGCGTATTAAAATCACCTAAGGAACTTTAAAAACTATCTGTTCTCTGGGCACTTCCCTGATTATATAAAGCAGAATCTCAAGGGATGGGTGCCAGGCATCACTATTTTTGTTGTTGTTAATCCTCATCGGAGGGTATTTTTCCATTGATTTTTAGAGAGAGTGGAAGGGAGGGGGAGAGACACACAGAGAGGAACATCAATGTGAGAGAGACACATTGATTGGTTGCTTCCTGACCAGGGCCAGGGATTGAACCCACAACAGAGGTACATGCCCTTGACAGGAATCAACCCCAGACCTTCAGTTCGCAGGCCGACACTCTATCCAATGAGCCAAACCAGCTAAGGCACTATTTTTTTTTTTAATGTTCCCCTAGTTACTGTCCAGGATCTTTTCCCTTAGAGCCAAACCAGTCACCCTGGCCCTTTGTAGCTTCTCATGCTCCAGTCCTCTCTCACTCCTCTATGTGGGCTCTATTACCCTCAGGCATGCAAGGCACTCAACTAAGTAATGAATGTCTGACCTAAAGCAACTCAGGGACTAAAAAGGAGCAAAATACTTCACAGAAAACACCTTACACAGATCACAGAAGGATGGGCAATGCTGTACCAGAATCCGAAATGATGCTGGTCATAAGATGGAACTGTCTGACTTTTGATGTTTGAGGTCAAACAGAGTTCTACAGGAAAGGGGGAAAAAAACCTTTTATTAAAAGCAGATTAGTAGATTCAATCATCAAGTAGATACATGAGAAATCTTTCTAAACTATGCTAATTTGCAGTAGTTCATTCTTTTACAAAATCGACCTTTTCTTGCCCTCGCTGGTGTAGTGTTGGTTGGGCATCATCCCGGGCACTGAAAGGTTGCTGGTTTGATCCCCAGTCAGGGTACATGACCAGGCTGCGGACTTGACACTGGTATGGGCATGCAAGAGGCAGCTGATCCAAGTTTTGCTCTAATATTGACGATTCTCTCTCTCCCTCTCTCTTTAAAAAAATCAATAAAAATATATTTTTAAAAGTTGACCTTTTCTTGTGTAAAAATTTGTAGTTCAATTAGTGTGGTTGTGTGGGAAATATGTGCAACTTACGGCAGCAACTGTGGCAGGTAGGGGATTAATATTCCCCTTTCTTTTAACAAGAGAGAAGAGAGGAATGTGTAAGCCAGTCCCGATAAAGAAGCCAGGGAATTATCTGAAGGGTTGCTACACTCTCCCTGGTCTATATGTGGAGGCTAAAATAAAGGTCCGATAATGGCAGAACTGCTTGAGAGTTACAGCATTATAAAAAGCCAAGAGCGGAAATGGAACTTTTCCAAGGTTTCAAAGAAAACCCCTTACTTCTTTTAGTCAGACAAGCATCCAATCACTGCCTGCTGCAAGTCAGTCCATCTTTAAAGTGACTTCTATTAACAAATTCCTGCCTTGAAACCGTACCAGGCTCCCTAGGCAGAGTAGAATACTTCACTGACTTGATGGATGGTGTCTGCTCCCTTGGGTAAGGCAGCCTCAACACAGCGCCACTCAGTCCAAGAAATGGCGAAGCCAACCTGCCCCCTCACTGCACTGAGAGCCACCACAACAAGTACGATCGCTATCACTAGAGTTTCCATTTTCTCTACTTTTGTTGATGTTTAAAATTTTCCTCAGTAAAAATAAAAAAGCTTCACCCATTATGAATTGCTGAAAAGTCTAACTAGTTTTAAGAGAAGCATACCCAAACAAATGTTTTTACAAATTGGTAAATTTGTAAATTCAGCGAATTTATCATTCGGTAAAACTGGATTTCAGTCCATTGCTTCCTTGCCTCTTCAGAGTGGTTATCTCATCATTATATCAGCCTGTTTAATTTTCTTTGAAGAACTTAACACTAATATTTTCTTGTGCATTTGTTTACTGTCTTACATTTGCTAGACTATAAATTCCTTGAGAAAGCAAGCTTGTTTGTCTGTTTTATTTACTGCTCTATTCCAAGCAACTGAAAAGTGACCGTAACAGAGTAGGCATTTCATAAATATATGCTGTTAAACAAAAACAGCTCCAGGTATACACATGTAGACTAACAAGTGTGTAACAGTCAACATACATATAATAACATACTTCGAATTTTCCATAATTCTTAATTTAAAAAAAGTGACACATTTTCATAACATATCTTAATTTGGTTAAAGTCATTTCAAAATACTAGATGCCCCTTATTCCTTCAGTATAATACTGAGTTCTAGGAACTAGGGAATGTAAAGTGAACAAGACAGAGAAGGGCTCTGCTCTCATGGAGCTTATATTCTAATGCAGCGGTTCTCAACCTGTGAGTTGCGACCCCTTTGGGGGTCGAACGACCCTTTCACAGGGGTCGCCTAAGACCATCTGAAAACACATATATAATTACATATTGTTTTTGTGATTAATCACTATGCTTTAATTATGTTCAATTTGTAACAATGAAAATACATCCTGCATATCAGATATTTACATTACGATTCATAACAGTAGCAAAATTACCATTATGAAGTAGCAACAAAAATAATTTTATGGTTGGGGGTCACCACAACATGAGGAACTGTATTAAAGGGTCGCGGCATTAGAAAGGTTGAGAACCACTGTTTTAATGGAAGCTAAAAACTTTGTGTTACTTAAATGAGGCTCAGAAAGCACTTATCCATATCTTTTACTTCCTAAATAATATTTATATATTTAGGACAAAACTTCTCTACATCTGGGTTGCAATATGGGGGTTGGGGGTGGAAGGGGCACAGGTTGTCTGAAGGACCTGAAGCCCTAAGCCTTACCCAGCGGTATCTGGTGTTTCCTCACAAAGTCCACCAGCTCCAAGGATCCTCCCTCAGAGGAGTTGAGAAATGTCCCATGCCCAATTCTGTCGGGAAGCAGATCCAGGAGTACTTGTGTTTCTTTCTTGAGGTTTGGAATCTCAAAAAGAGAGGAGAGAGGGCATCAATAACCTCTTTCAGTTGTTTTAAAGGTGCTTTTTTCTAAAGTCAGGTACTCTGTCCCTGAGAAGGTAGTACAGACATTCTGGAAAGCTGAATTACTTCTACCTTCCTAGCTCTCTTCTTTGCCTTTTATCTTCCCATTCATTTCCCAATATTCTAGATTCATTCCAATGATAATAAACACATATTAAGGACCTACTTTGTGCCTTTTTACATACATTTCCTTTAAACCTCACAAGAATCTTGCAAAGTATTATGATGAAGAAATTAAAGCTCATCAAATTAAAGTAATTTTCAAAAACAAAATACACAACTCCATACATATATGTGTCCTGTGGTGTATATGTGTGTTCATATATATTAGAAAATGCTCTGGAAAAATATAAATACAAAACTGTTAAGATGATCAACTGGGAGCATAACTGAAATGGGAAGGGGACCTTTCATTTTTTATTTTTTCCTTCTATATAATAGTTCTCTACACTTGGGATTTTCTGCAGATACATGTAACTTTTGTCATTAAAAACATAATGCATTTTAAGCAAAAGTTGTCCAAGGTTCATGGAGCTAGTGAATGACAGAGAGAAGGGTGAAATCTGGCTCCATCTGACTCCAGGGCCCAGATTCTCCACACAGTGTGCTCACGTTTTATTTTGACAAGGCTAGCTACCTACATACCACAACCACCATGAAAATGTCTAGCTGTGGTCTTTACCCCTTAATAGCCTAAAATTCAAATCACAATAACATTTGGAAATGAAATATCTTATATCCAATGGATCAAATAAGAAATGCAACAAAAACTAAGCTAGCCCCGGCCGGTTTGGCTCAGTGAATGGAGCATCGGCATGCGGACTGAAGGGTCCTGGGTTCGATTCCGGCCAAGGGCATGTGCCTTGGGCGTGGGCACATCCCCAGTGGGAGGTGTGCAGAAGGCAGCTGATCAATGTTTCTCTCTCATCGATGTTTCTGGCTCTCTATCCCTCTCCCTTCCTCTCTGTGAAAAATCAATAAAATATATTAAAAAAAGAAAAAAAAATTAAGCTAAAGCGCTTTGATGCTGTGCACCAAGAACAGAGATAACTAGTTACAGTGACACATGCTGGCTGTTTCATTATTGCTTCAGTCAGCTAGATGGTTTCCTAAAAGTGAAAGGTCTTTATGATCAGAGTGTGGACACATGGAACCTATATTTTCTTAAGTTCTGCCACTAGATAACTGACCCCTTGCTTAGAGACATGAAAACCACCAATAACGACAAGAAGCTCCAATTTTTTCCTTAAATCTTTACATCCTGATGCTATTCAAACTTTATATATCACTCCATCTAATACACAAGATAACCCCACGAAATAAGTAGAATAAGTATTTTTTCCTGCATTTAACCCATTGAACGCCATAAGCGCCTGCAAGTGGCAGACCTTCCCCCCCACGCCATGTGCGTCTATAAAAAAAAAAAGTTTTCCCTAAGTGACAGCCCTGACCAACTTTAAAATCATTTTTTGTGAGAATTTTCAGCTGAAAATATTCAAGAACACCCAAGTGGTGAGTGATATATTTATTTTTCTAATATTCATTGCAAATTTATTTTATTAAATTCAAAATATTGTGGCGTGTGGGGATGCGTGGCAGTTAACTGGTTAAGAAACAAATCCAAACTCACGTACTTATATATATTATGTGTAGCTTTTTGTATGTAAAGAAAAAAAAAGAATAGGAAGAAATATACCATTTATAAAATGGGGGAAAGTGCAGTAGAGTCCCTTGTTTGCCTCACAAAGATGTGCTTAAGAAAGTGACGGTTCTCCAGCCATTATCTGTCACTTGTTCATGTTGCCAAGGAGCTGGGGAATCAAGGGGCACCTGATCTCCCTGCTGAGCCTTATAAAATGATGATGAGCTACTCCCTTTCTTGCCAGTACATGTAATACACTCAGGTCCCTTTCCCTCTGAGGACAAAGTGAGATGAACTGGTGCTTCTCTCAATGCCAGCTTACCAATGATAAGGTCAATGATGGAAATCCATGAATTTTCTTTAGCAAGATGTCAGTAAGCTATTTTTAAAGACACAGCTGTACTGGAAGTCATCAGCCACCCTCCCAGGAACCACAAAAACAAAACCAGTAACATGAGGGACTAAAGCAAGTCATGCCTTTATCATTATAATTTATGTTAAAACATATTTCTACTTTTCCCCTTCTAAAAATGTTTTTCCAAGCCAGGTATCTTTTTAGCCATTTAAAGATGATTACTATTTTCTACTGTAATCTACCCTCTCCAGCCTAATTTTAAAATATTATTTACCTCTGAAAGATGTAATGCCAACTTTAGACCTGCTTTTTTTGCTTCCAAAAGTGGTTCCAAGAAATCTTCTGCTTGTCCTGCCTTGAAGATAAAAGTTAAAATGAGGATGCATGAGAACCCTGGGCAAACTGAGGAACTGGGTACTCTGTCCCAATAAACAAATAAATAAATGAATAGCCGGAAAAAACTCAGCAGATTGATTCATTTGTACATTTTGTTTATAAAGCACCTACAATGTGCTAAACACTTTGGGGAATGCAAAGCTAACAAAGATAGTCCTGCCCTCAAGAATCTTAAGTATCAGTGAACCTGAGGTCAATTACTAGTAGCTAAGCTACATTTAGTAATCACCAAATTTTGTTTCTGGAAGCGTACCTAGTGCTAACAAGAAGAACTTATCTGATTCAGGAAGCCACATGATTACTAAAAAAAGCTTCTATCAAATGGATGGATGAAACAACAGTAGAACAGACCAAGTTTAGACAACGCCAAAAGAACCAGTTTCATGAGATTAATTCAGTGGCTTTTCAACTAAGGGCAATCTCCAACCCTTCCCCTCTCCCAAACCCCGGGGACATTTGGCAATGTAACATTTTTGCATGTCACAACTGGGAGGACGCTATTGGCATCTAGTAGATAGAGCCAGGAATGCTGCTAAACACCCTACAATGCACAGTATAGTCCCCACAAGAAAGAATTATTTGGCTCAAAATACCAATAGTGCCACAGATGAGACACCCTGCTTGAATCTGACATTCAAGAAGCTCTAGGCCACTATGCTGCTCTAAAAAGGAAGGAACTCTTA
>NW_006383006.1:2812658-2814969 GCF_000327345.1 Myotis davidii
TACACTAAAAAAAAAAAAAGAAGCTCTAGGCCAGCCTTTCTCAACTGGGGGTTCTATGAGATAATTAAGCTCTAGACAATTAAGCATTAGACATCCACTGTATAAAATGAACTGACTTCTCTCCTATGTATGTAGTCTGGAACTGGCTGTGTACCATCTTTAGAAAAATGGAGAAAAAAATCATATTGTCATGCAAATCTTTTTTTGCTTTTTTATGGGGCTTAATTCTTTCACAGAATCCTGGTTGAGGATAGTTGCTGTATGCATTCTGGTTATCCTTGTCCCACAAACTAATTTGACTTTTTTAGAAATAAAATGTATTTAGGAAAAATAACTTACTGTAGGGTCTCCACTGAGATCAAGGCCAATAACTGTATCTTTAGTAGAAAGGAAGAATTCTTCAGCAAGTTTAACAGTCTCCTTGGCCACTGAAGGGCCACCTCTTCTGTCTATTGATATCAAATATCTTTAATATAAAAAAAGGCAGTTTAATACAAATATGATAAAAAATACAACTCTTGAATATGGCCAGAGAGCTATGGCAGGTACATCTTATTGTAGGAAATGTATCACCTAATTGACATGACGTCTTACTTTGCTAGAGGGAATGAGACATATATTCCCGAATAGCACCAAATATTTAATTAGTGTTCAAATTTCTAATTGTCTCATGTTTTATTGTTGAGCTACTTCTTACCTACAGTTTGTTCGATCGATAATCCAACGAAAGGTTCACACACTGTGTTGGTCAGTGCATTTCAAGTATTTTTTAATCTACAGCCACTCCCTTCACCCCACCCCTACTGCACGCCTCCCACCCTCTTTTCTTAAATTTATTTGTTGAAGAAACTAGGTCATTTGCTGTATAAAGTTTCCCACAGTCTGGGTTTGTTGACTGAATCCCTGTGTTACTAACATGTTCTCCTGCCTCATATTTCCTATAAATTGAACATTGGATCTAATCTAGAGGCTTAATCAGATCAAATCCAGTTTTTTAGCAAGAGTTATTTCACAGATAGTGGTGTGTTCTTTCATCAGGAGGCTTAGATCCATTATTTCATAAGGATTACAAAATTGGTAATAATTTAATCCTAATATGTATCCAATAGCTGATACATATATTAACTGAAATTCTACAAGAAATCTAATATTCTGAGAATCCTTATTAATATTGTGTAACTTTCTTCCTGCACTTATTAGTTTACCTATTTATTTAAAAAAATAAAGCCCGGCATGGCTCAGTGGTTGAGCATCAACCTATGAACCAGGAAATCACAGTTCAATTCCCGGTCAGGGCACATGTCTGGGTTGCGGGCTCGGGTTGTGGGCTCAATCCCTAGTGTGGGGTGTGCAGGGTGCAGCCGATAAATGATTTTCTCCCATTGATGTTTCTATCTCTCTCTCCCTCTCCCTTCCTCTCTGAAATAAATAAAAATATATTTTAAAAAAATAATAAAGAAATTCCTCTAGCATTTATTTATTTACAGAATTTGGATCAACTATATATAAAATGCAGTATCATTTTTTTTCCACTTAACAACTTCCCCTGCCATTAAATGTTAGAAAATAATATAAATCATATGAACCTAACAATGTAATTGTGGTCTGATTGCTGGACATTTTAGGATGTTTTCTACTTTTTGTTATAAATAGCACTACAATGAAGAATCTTAACATAAATCAATCAATTTCCTTAGGCTACATTTCTAGAAGAGAAATACTGGGTCAGAGGGGAAAATTATTTTTATAGATCTTAATACATATTGCTCTTTAGAGAAGTTTTATTTATTACACTAGAGGCCCAGTGCACAAATTCATGCACCAGTGGGGTCCCTTGGCCTGGCCTGCGAGATCGGGTCGAAACCAGCTCTTTGACATCCCCTGAGGGGTCCTGGATTGGGCAAGAACGCAGGGACCCCACTGGTGCATGATCGGGGCCGGGAAGGGATATGGGAGGTTGGCCAACAGGGGAGGTGGGGGGAACTGCAAGAGGGCTCCAGGGTGTGTCCACATGGGACCCCAGTAGCAAGCTAACCTACTGGTCGGAGCATTTGCCCCCTGGTGGTCAGTGCACATGATAGCGAGCAGTTGAGCATCCTTAGCATATCATTAGCATATTACACTTTGACTGGTTGAACGGACTACTGGGCACTTAGCAAGTTAGGCTTTTATTATATAGAACTAGAGGCCCGGTGCCCAAAATTCATGCAAGGGTAGGCCTTCATAGTCCCAGCTGCCTCGGCCCTTGTAGTCCCAGCCGCCTCGGCACTCACAGCCCCGGCTGCCTCAGCTGCGGCCCCCCCACCGGCTC
>NW_006383006.1:2815721-2827259 GCF_000327345.1 Myotis davidii
AAGCTGGTTTCTGGGGTTTTGTTTAGCTTCTATATTTGTTACAATGTTCAAACTGCAGGCTCAGAGGCCGGCAAGGCAGGCGGGGAACGTTGCAATCCTTCGTCACTGAAGCAAGCAAGCCTCATGTTCAGTTTAAGCTGCCTGGCTGCCGGCCGCCATCTTGGCTGGCAGTTAATTTGCATATCACCCTGATTAGCCAATGGGAAGGGTAACGGTCGTACGCCAATTACCATGTTTCTCTTTTATTAGATAGGATATGCTCAACAACAGTGTAAGTTCACAAACACTGCTTATTACCCTTTTTGGTGGTGGTGGTGGTGGGGGGGATTGAAATGGTACTGTACTATTTCTTTTAAAAATTATCTGATTAGTGAGGTTTTCTATACATTTAATGGCCATTTGTATGTCTTCTTTTCTGAATTATTTTCATGTCTTTTGTGTGGTTTTGAAATTGGGGTATTTGTCTAGTTAAGCTTAATTCTGAGAGATTTTATAGTCTGAAACACTACAGCTAGTTTTCTTCCTTCGAGGACCTATTGAGCCCTGATTACGTGCCAGTTCTGTTCTAAGTACTGGATGTGTAGTGGCCAAAGAACAAGGTTTCTGGCCTCACTGAATTTACACTCTAGAGCAGTGGTTCTCAACCTTCCTAACGCCGTGACCCTTTAATACAGTTCCTCATGTTGTGGTGACCCCCAACCATAAAATTATTTTTGTTGCTACTTCATAACGGTAATTTTGCTACTGCTATGAATTGTAATGTAAATATCTGATATGCAGGATGTATTTTCATTGTCACAAACTGAACATAATTAAAGCATAGTGATTAATCACAAAAACAATATGTAATTATATATTTGTTTTTCCGATGGTCTTAGGCAACCCCTGTGAAAGGGTCATTCGACCCCCAAAGGGGTCGCGACCCACAAGTTGGCGACCCACAGGTTGAGAACCGCTGCTCTAGGGGGTGAGCATATAGAAACAATTAAACAAGATAATCTCTGATCTCTAATAATTAAACAAGATAAACAAGATAAACAATAAACTTGCTATTACATGCACTGACCACCAGGAGGCAGTCGACTGGTCGACCAGTTGTTATGACTTGCATTGACCACCAGAGCCAGACAGTCGACCGGTCGACCAGTCACTATGACAGCCATGGGCAAACTACAGCCCGCGGGCCGGATCCGGCCCGTTTGAAATGAATAAAACTAAAAAAAAAAAGACCGTACCCTTTTATGTAATGATGTTTACTTTGAATTTATATTAGTTCACACAAACACTCCATCCATGCTTTTGTTCCGGCCCTCTGGTCCAGTTTAAGAACCCATTGTGGCCCTCGAGTCAAAAAGTTTGCCCACCCCTGCGACTATGATGTGCACTGACCACCAGGGGGCAGATGCTCCAACTGGTAGGTTAGCTTGCTGCTGGGGTCCGGCTGCTGGGGACTGAGTGAGACGGGTCAGACATACCCGGGAGCCCTCCTGTGGCTCCTCCCCAGCTGGCTAATCTCCCACATCCCTCCCCAGCCCCAATCGTGCACCGGTGGGGTCCCTCAGCCTGGCCTGCGCCCTCTCACAATCCAGGAACCCTCAGGGGATGTTGGAGACCCGGTTTCATCCTGATCATGCAGGCCAGGCCGAGGGACCCCACAAATTCGTGCACCGGGCCTCTAGTTATAAGATAAAAAACAGTTATTGGTTGACTTATAAAAATCCATTACACCATGGTCAAAGTAGTAAAATTTTCACCCATTCTAGATTTTTAAATGATGATCACTAAGGTACAATGCTTCTTACCTAACATCAATGTCTAAGTTTTCTTGTTTAGACTGTTTTATACCCTCAAGTACAGATTCCACATAAGTTTTTTTAGTCATTCCTGGAAAGGACACAAAGAACATGTAAAGAGATTATCAACTATTTAATCCTTCAACATTAGTATCCCTATGTGAACAAATTACATTTTCACTTTATGTTGTGACAAAAGCATGGCTAAAAGTGAATTAAAACACAGCCCTATGGATGTATTTTAGTAAATACTAATTGAACTTTAATAAATTTGGAAAAATAATTAAGTACTATAAAAAATAAAATGAAAATGAGACTAAAAAGAATTCTTAGATTCAACAGACATAAAATTAGTCTCACAAATTGTTATGAAAAATTTTTAATGTTTTAACAAAACAAGAACAACAACAAGCCCTTTTCTAAAGCCTCTCTTTGGGTGCTTAAATTCTCCTCTTCTGGGGAGCTCTAGAACACTCTCCAGAACAACCTCCTCTGAAATACTATTGTGCCCCAATTCTAAAATGCTTACTTTTGGTGGAAAATCTCTAGTAAAGCACAGGAAATTATAAAGAAGAAAAATAAAACTAACATATAATCCCACCACTCGAAGATAACTACTGTCTTTGTTTTTCTAAGCATACATACATATTTATGTATACTAGAGGCCCAATGCATGAAATTCGTGCAAGAGTAGGCCTTCCTTTCCCCGGCTGCTGGCATCGGCTTCCCTCTGGCACCTGGGACCTGGGCTTCCCTCTGGCCCCGACTTCGTCCGGAAGGACATCTGGTCTAATTAGCATATTACCCTTTTATTACTATAGATATACTAGAGGCCCAGTGCACGAATTCATGCACAGGTTGGGTCCAGCTGGCCCAGCCCAGGAGGTTGGCAGGCTGGCTCTGCCTCCTATTGGGGTGGGGGGCAATCAGGGACAGGGCTCACCTGGGGGGGAAGGGCTGTGGGCTGATCGGGGTGGTGGGGACCCATTGGGAGAGGGGCCGGCTGCGGGGAAGGGCCATGGCTGCCCTGCCCTCGATCTGGTGGGAGAGGCTGATCAGGGGCGGGGGGAGGGGAGGGGCTGTGGGAGGTTGGCTGGCCGGCCCCACCCCCTGATCAGGGTGGGAGAGGCCAATCAGGGATGGGTTGGTTGGGGGAAGGGGCCGAGGGAGGTTGGCTGGCCGGCCCCACCCCTTGATTGGGCCAGTTCGTTGGCTGCAGTGGGCATCATAGCAACTGGTTGTTCTGGTTGTTACGGTGTTCTGGTCACTGGCTTTTTATATATATAGATTCTGAATAGGTGGGATGCTACTAAGTAAATATGTATTCTGTTCAGTCATTTAACACTATCTTCTGAGCATATCTCCAGTCATTAAAGTGTATTTTAAACTATTTTTATTGTTGCCTACCATTCCATTAATCTTTATTTAACAATTCCCCTATTGTTACATACTTAGGTTAAAACCTCTCTTTTGAATCTCCATTCAAAGAGCAAGCTTGCTCTAATAATTGGTAGGTTTTTTTCTATCCTTTTCTTTCATTACCCTCACCAGCATAACTTAGAACTGATTCTGCAGTTAAAAAATGCAAGATAGGTCTCTTCTGCTTGCCCCAGCTGTCAACTCTTACTTTACTATATGTAGTTGAAAAAATTTTACCCCCTGAATGGTGACTGGGCTATACATGTCAGGGTGCAAGACGACCTGGTAGGATCACAAAATGCTAAGAGGGACCCAAAGATACCACATAATATCTCCTGATGTTACTCTTATGGAATTTTCTCCAGACCACATCCAGATCTGCTCATCTCCATCCAGAGGGGTTTTACCACATCACAGCTTGCTCCTAGCCAAGGACACTATTAGTCCCTGAGAAGTGAATGAACAACCTCATTTCAGTGATTGTTACAAAACATGATTCTGCATCTACTCGGTGACACTGTTTCACAAGTGCTCTTGATGCAGGCAGCAAGAATTAGCCTGTTTAAGACAATGCAACTAGAAGAAGCAAATGTCCTTTTCTCAGAGTGAGAAAAACAAACAAGAAAAACAAATAAGCCCTAGCCAGTTTCGCTCAGTGGATAGAGTGTCAGCCTTCAGACTAAATGGTGCTGGGTTTGATTCCGGTCAAGGCACATGCCCAGGTTGTGGGCTCTATCCCCAGTAGGGGACGTGCATGAGGCAGCTGATCAATGATTCTCTCTCATCATTGATGTTTCTCTCTCTCTCTCTCTCCCTCCCACTTCCTGTCTGAAATAAAAACAGAAAACCAGTCTTTTGTGACCTGATAATAAAAGCAATGAACATAATATTGATAATGTTGGTGTAAGGGTCCCAATGAAAGTGCCAAATGCTACTCTTTTATTTCACTCATTACATTTGATTTGGGAAACATGTTGGAAATCCTCCATGTGGTTAAGAATACCTGCTTTGCCCACCCCTGATGGAGACCATGACAGAACTGCAAAATTTCCATTATCTCCCATCACCCCTCATTTCCACATTAAATCCAAATCTGTACATCATTCACACTTTTTGTTTCTTTTCTCTCCTTTTAACCATTTTAACAATTTTTCTATTTCCTTGTGTTCATAACAGCAGTTTGATAAAACAGAGAAGGCAAAACTAAATCCAGTTAAAACCATCTATGAGTGTGTAGTACTAGATAGGAACATATGGAAATGAACAGCTAATATGATTAGACATTAATGATGTACAATTTAAAGTCATGGCTTAAGATTCTTATTCAAGATATTTAGGAATACGTTGTATTTTTCATAAAATTCTTTAGGCAGGGTTAAATTTCCCCCAGAAGTATATAGGAAAATTCTTCTTAGGCAAAGAAAGTGAGTGATAAATATGAGTCAAACTGTATCTGATTTAGTACAAATCTCAACAATCCAAAAATTACTAAATGACCAGGGCAAATGATATCGAAAGGCATGTCTCCATCTCTGCCATCAATCCTAAAAAATACCAAATTTAATAAAAAAGGACCAAGTTAGGGATACTGTGACAACATGCCCTAGTTAGTCCTTACAGTTGGTACCCTAATCTTTTTTTTAAATCCTCACTGGAGGATATATTTATTGATTTTAGAGAAAGGAAGGGGGAGAGAGAGGGGGGAAAGAGAGAAGAGAGAGCACACGAAACATATATGTGAGAAAGAAACATTGATCGATTGCCTCCCATACGCATCCTAACCAGGATCGGATCTGCAATCTACATATGTGCCCTGACCAGGAATCAAACCTGCAATCTTTTTGGTATATAGGACAATGCTCCAACCAACTGAGCCACCCAGCTGGGGCAATATCCTAATCCTAACCTGCTTTGACTATGTGTACATGAGCCGGCAAAAGGCAAAGGAACAGTGATTGACTGGTTGTGCAGATAGTGCCTAACAGGGGAAAGGAACTACCTTAGTGGATTCACTGCAATCCAAGGTCTGAGTCTCATCTTTTTCTTTTTTCAAATTAAAGCCAAAAATAAATTTATTATAATATAAATGTAATGGAGGTCTAGAGAATCAGCCTCAGAGACTATACACAACAGCATTCAAAAATCACAGGACACCCCTACACCAAGAGAGACACCACTGCTTCCTCCACCACCGAGCATGAGCCTGCAGTCTCTGCATACTAGACCCAGTGGCACTGCTTCTCTAGGAGCTCCACATTGCTGCTATTGTGGACCTCATCTCTGTAGGTTGAGGAACTTGCATCTTATCATTGATCCAGGCCCAGAGCTCCCAAGTCACTCTACCCCAGCTCCCTGGAGACTAATGCAGAAGCCTATTTGTTACTGTGTGCACTAACAATGAGTATGAAGTGGCAGTTCTTCTCAGTGGCTGAAGTGATCATATCTACTATCAAGGGTACCCCTCATCTTGGTGGTGAGATACCTGTGAAATCGAATGAATAATAGAAGGTTGCTGGCAAGTATAGCGTGAGAGCAAAGGAAGATTTATCTAGGCCACAGTGAGGCCTGTGGAATCATCCCTATCCCACGTCCAAGAATACTTCCTTGGGGTCCACAGCTCTGTCTGCCAGATTCAGCCCTGACTATAAATTCTTCAAGGGCAGGGACCATGTCAATCTGTCTTTATATCCCCCAGTTTCTAGTACTGGAACATGATGGGCATTCAGTCAACTTTTGTTGAACTAAAGTTTTAGATTCAACTCTTCTCCAAAAGGTGATTAATTTAGTGTTTATTGTGAGGATCAATCTTGGCCAAGGAGGAAAATTCTTTCTTGATCAATCAAAAGTTAGTTCTCCAGAAACACAGGTTATACTTCTTACTTTGCATTTTTCTAAATGACCAGGGTAAATGGTATCTAAAGGCTGAATGATTAAAAACACTGACAGGATTTTGTTTCTCTTCATTTACAAAAAGGTCATTTTTATTTTTATTCTTTTAAATATATTTTTATTGATTTCAGAGAAGGAGAGAGAAATTAGAAACATCAATGATAAGAGAGAATCATTGACTGGCTGCCTCCTGAGCACTGTGCCTACACTGGGGATTGAGCCCGCAACCCAGGCATGTGCCCTGACTGGGAATTGAACCATGACTTCCTAGTTCATAGATCGATGCTGAACCACTGAGCCACATGAGCTGAGCAAAGAGGACATTTTAAATGCCATCCTAGTCAGATCAATGATACAGAAACCAGTCTTCCATAACATGGAAACTATTACTATCCTGGAGCTTCAGATAAGAGAACACAGAGGTGTTCTTTAGTCCTACATTCCCAGAGGAAAGGTACAATTGTGCTAGGAATTAATAATTCAATTTCTAGGCACCTCTTGAACTTCTTCACTCTCTATAACATCCACCCAGGCAGTGAAAAATCTTCCAAGCAATAGGGATAAAACCTTTCTATCTATGGTCAAATATTATGAAAAACAAGACCATCATTTCTTACCATTAAAATATCTTCAGGGCTAGTAGTAAGCTGATGAATAATCTGAAACATCTGGAAACATCTATAACATGAATAAAAAGTTTTAAGATACTCTAGTCATCAAAAGCTCAAGATAAATTCAGTAAGCAATTAAATTAGATTTTAGTAATTATATAGGGTATTCTAAAAAATGTATACTCAGTGTGAATGATTATAGTGTTTATTAACATACAGTGCATTTTCAAAATTTAAAAGAATCTACAGAAATGAGTAATATTTTTTGTCAATATCTGTTTTCAAACTGATGACCGTTCTGGTCCAGGCACTGCTGATAACTCAAAGGAATGGAATCACAAACATCAAGAATAATATTGTTTGGTATTTGTGTGCCCTCAATTTTTTGTACCATAAACTTTATCTTTTATGTATCCCCATAAAAAAAGTTTAGTGGATAAATTTTCTTTGTTCAAAGCTTAGTCTGGCTCCATCTATTATTTCAAAATAGTTAAATCTAAAAAGTAATGAAAATTAAAGTATGAAAAAATCATACTTTGAAATATTATCAAGGCAGTGTTTGTACTTCAACTGCGTTTTCAAACTTCCAGTAGCATTTTAGGATGAACTTCCTTTGTTCAAAGCTTAGTCTGGCTGAAAAGAAAGAAACATCAATTGAGCTATCAGCTGTTAAAGTGTGTATACGTGTTCTTAGGACATCCTGTATATTTATAAAGAACTACAGAATAGGTTTTTTGAAAATTACATTGATCTAAAAAGACCAATGACTGAAAAGAAAACATTACTGATATTTTTAAGTGGAAAATACTAGTTTCCCTTCTCCACCACCATTCCCACCATCCCCCATTGGTAGGAGCAAATAGGAGAAAAGTCAGTAAGCCTATACTTTCCAGTCTAAAGAATATCCAGTATAGTACAACTTCACAAACAACATAAATCATTAAAAATATTGTCAACAGTCGGACAGCTAGAAAAATGCTGTACGTCAAGTTATACTCTCCATACCAGATGGCTACCCTATTACTTTGACTATTAAAACCTGAATTCTTACATACTATTTACAATCTCAAAATAGAGAGAGAAAAAAAGGAATGTGTCCACAATCTCCTCAAACTCACTCTTCTAAAGTTCTTTTCTTTCCTTTATCGATCATAGTCATTTGATCATGGATTTTGAGACCTGGTTTCTTAGCTATTAATTTCTTCATGGTATTACAACTAATGGATCCATTCAAGTGGGCATGAAGTTCCTAAAACAAAAGAATACAATCAGTAAAAACATATTAACTATCCACTAGATTCATAGCATCATACCATGTACTTGATGTTTGCAGTCTATAGTAGGCAAATTGCCTATGAGATTTAGCTATATAACTTTTAAAGTTTATAAATTATAACAGTAAAACTCACTTTTTTGTGTGAAAAGAAACAACACAGTCATTATAATTAGCAACCACTCTAGAATTCTCTGGTTGAATTCTCACCACTTTAGGTAGTTCTGAGAAAAAGGTTCTCTTCCATTGCTGCTGGTCTTCTGCTTCCATCATGACTTAGCAGAATAAAAAGGTCTTTCTCCAAACACTCTTATTGGTATGTACAATACCATGTAGTTCAGTCAGTAAATTTTGTGGTCTTGAATTTCCTTCAGATTGCTTTATTTCCACACATTTTTATAAAATTAGCTGAAATGTTGCTCAGGGTTTAGCTTTACCTATTGAAATAAATGTGAACATTTCAGATGTTGACATAAAAGCAAAGAAACAGGACTTTTGCGAATTTATTCTTCAAAAGACAAAAAGCCCCTCCAAAGCTAATGAGCTAACAATGTGAACTAGAAATAAGAAAAAGTAAGAGGTGGATTACAATCTGCAATTCAGTTGGGTGTATTCCTTACTTATTAGCATTTTCTATAAAACTACTTCTAAAAGTAGAAATCCAGAAAGCCTATTTTGGGTAAAAAACAGTTTATATTTTTAATTGTTTAAAATATATAAAGAGCAGAGGTGTTGGCTTCATTGGACTTGGTTAGTCCTTTTACTAGTTTTCACAGTTTAGTCAGTTAACCTCACAGCTTCAGTTTCCTTATTTGTAAAAAAGGGATAAAAGTGCAGAGTAGCTGTGAGGACTGAAATAGTAATTTAAATTCCCTTCTTGTATGCTCCCATAGAATCCAGTGATTACCTTTCACTCAGTGCTTTATCACACTTATCTCAATCACTGATTTACTTGTCTTCCTCACTAGATTATAAACTTCTAAGGACAAGGACTACGGCTAGAACCTAGCACATTACAGGTGATAAGTCCTAATTTGTCCTTCACCGCTGAAGGTGGCTTATCCTATATAATAAAAGGGTAATATGCAAATTGACCCTAACGGCAGAAGGACCAGAACGACCTCTTGACCAGTCACTATGAGGTGCACTGACTACCTCTCGGTTCCTTTCCCTGGCCAGCAGGTTCTGCTTGCCCAATGGTGAACGGGGAACCAGGGGTAGGTGGCGGGGGATGCAGGTGGCTCAGGCCAAGGCCCCCGCCCCACCAGTCGCCCCACACATATAGGGCAACCATGGTGGGGGTGGGGCTGGCGAGCAGGTGGGAATGGCTGACCTCTCAGTCCCGTCCCCTGGCTGTCAGGCTCTGATTGCCCGATGGCGAACAGGGAATCGGGGTGGGCTGGCAGCGGGGTGCGGGGCTGGCTGCAGGCAGCTGGGGAAGATGGCCCTGATCGCAGGCCAGGCCTAGGAACTGTACCCACACATGAATTTCGTGCACCAGGCCTCTAGTACATTAAGATAAAATTCCAGATGAAATTTAGTGGTTTTCAAAGTAGTCACCTTGACTCTCTGGGTTCTCACGTATTAATAATGATGACGTTGATAATAATAGCAGTTTCCATTAAGAGCCTACCAGATAAGCACTTTTAATAATATAATATTTAATCTCACCAATAACTTTGCAAAATAAACATTTTTTACCACATCACAAATCTCTAAATTGATACTGAGAGGGTAAATAAGTTACCAAGATATTAAAATGGGCAATAAAGAATATAGATTGTACAGGACTAGACAGAGCTATAGAAACCCACAGCAAGGCCAACTCAGCATGAGTTAAAAGTGGCATTTCAATGAATTTCCATATAGTAAGTGCTTAATAAATAGTAACAAATTTTAAAAAACGGACTATTTAATCAATATGTTTAATCTCTCTACTAAGGGACATAATAGATGTCGTTAAAATGGGAAAACATACTTTAGCTTACATAGGTAAAGTCAATTTGTCATAAATTGACTTATAAAGTAAATGTTAATAAAAATATTCTCAAAAGTATTCCTTAGAAATTGATTTTTAAAGTTCATAAAAGACTTAACTTGTAAAATTACCCAGAAAAAAATATTGTGAATCTCAGAAGAATAATACCTAATACTGCTGAAGGTCTAAGTAAAACCTCTGGTGTGAGCAGAGCTTGGTGTGATCTTTTTGGAAACCAAATTGGCTATATGTATCAACACACACACAACACATTTTTATCCAATAATTCTATTGTTAAGAATTTATCTTAAATCTTATAGGATATGTACAAATACATTTCTTATAGTACTATTTATAATAGCAAACATTGGAAACAACCTAAATGTCCATCAGTAGGTACTGACTAAATTAATTACACATATCCACTCAACTGAATATCTATGACTATATGGAAAGATTTCTAGGACATAGTGTTACTTCCAAAAAGTAAGTTGCAAAATACATGGTTTAGAAAGATGACATTTATGAATAAAGCATGTATGTACATATACACTCATACACATTCTCTCTCTTATTTATATCTTTATTCCTAAAATACACATGAAAGGGCACACAGAAAACTGTTACCACTAGATTGTGGGTTGGAGTTGGCAAAGGTCAGGGGAGAGAATTTTACTTTATTTACCTTATATAGTTTTGTGCAATTTTGAGGTTTTACAACAAGCATATAAAACTTGATTACTTTTTGAAATAATTTTAATAAATTAAAAATTTCAATACTTGTAATAAGTTTACTTAATAATTTTAATAAATTAACATTTAGAATACTTAACAAATTATTTAAAAGAATTGTTTATAAAATAATTAAATTATTTTTTTAATATTGCAAAATAGCTTCATTATTATGAATTGTGAGAGAGAACTTTCCTGTTCTGACAACAGTCTAAAAAAGCACTTAAGACATTTTATATAGCAGGCTGATAATGACCTACTCTAGGATCCTGACCTTATTTTGTGCCACATTCAAACCATTCTCCAGATTAACTTTTAAATAGTTGTGAGTAAATTTACTGACACACTGGCTACAATCCTATCTAATAAAAGAGAAACATGGTAATTGGCGTACGTCCCCTACCCTTCCCATTGGCTAATCAGCGAGATATTCAAATTAACTGCCAGCCAAGATGGCGGCCAGCAGCCAGGCAACTTGAAGCTAACATGAGGCTTGCTTGCTTCAGTGAGGGAGGACTCCAACGTTCCCCGCCTGCCTTGCCGGCCTCTGAGCCTGCAGTTTGAAACATTGTAACAAATATAGAAGCTAAACAAAACCCCAGAAACCTGCTTTCAGCTAGCTGGGATCTCAGAGCTGGAGTTGATACAGAGTTTCGATTATAGAACCGAAACAAACAAGATACCTGCTTTAAGGAGCGGAGGCCTAAGAGCTGGAGCCTCAGAGCTAAAGCTGGCCCAGAATAAAAAAAGAAAAAGAAAAAAAGGAGCGGTTGGGAGCTTCAGTCACCCCCAGCCTGAAAACAGCCCTCAGCCCCTCACCCAGACTGGCCAGGCACCCCAGTG
>NW_006383006.1:2827984-2831673 GCF_000327345.1 Myotis davidii
AGCAGGCCTAAGCCAGCAGGTCGTTATCTCCCGAGGGGTCCCAGACTGCGAGAGGGCACAGGCCAGGCTGAGGGCCCCTCGCTCCCCCCGAGTGCACAAATTTTTGTGCACCAGGCCTCTAGTCCTCTATAATGAAGGCGTAGTATGCAAATTGTCCCCTTCACCAGGAATTAGTCTGGGAGCTTAACCAGAGGGTGGGGCCAGCTTGGGGAAGGGAGGGAGGCCCAGGAAAGCAGCCAGCAGCTGCTAGGGACCCTACTAGTGCATGAATTTTGTACACTGGGCCTCTAGTGTAACCCATGTGAAACACAAAACAAGCACATTTGAAAAAATTGTTTCACTGATCCTTGCCTAAGATACTTCTATCAACAATACCATTCCCTACCAAATTCAACTTTCCTGGGCTGGGTTTTTATTTTATTTTATTTTTTCAGAGAGAGAGGAATAGAAACATCAATTGGCTGCCTCCTGCAGGCTCCCTACTGGGGATTGAACCTGAAACCACCGCATGTGCCCTGACCTGGAATGGATCCCATGATCTCTTGGTGCATGGGTTGATGCTCAACCACTGAGCCACACCAGCTGGGCCCTGGGCTGGATTTTGCATGGGCCAGAAGCTGGAATGAGAGTGAGAAGCTGAAAGGCAACACACTGAGATAAGACCTTTCTACATTTGTACTAACAGTTTATCAAGTTAGGGAAGGACGAGAACCAAGTCTCCTGTCTCCCAGAGTACTTTTTTTCATGAGTAGGGGGGATGTAGGGAACCTCAGATTAATAAAATTATTTGTTACTTTTTATTAAGCACTTATTATGAACCAGGCACTGTGCTAAGTGTCTTAGATGGTTATTTTTCTTAATCTTCACAACAACCCATGAGGTATTATTACTTCCATTTTACATAAGAATAAACAGATTAAAAAATAATAACCAGAAAACAATCGTAAGATACCCAAATCACAAATTTTTCCCTATTCTCTTTCTTCTTGAATCATTTTTGATTTCTGCTCTTTTTTGTTAGAAATAAAAAATATTTGCTGTAGCCGGTTTGGCTCAGTGGATAGAGTGTCAGCCTGAGGATTGAAGGGTCCCAGGTTCGATTCTGGTCAAGGGCATGTACCTTGGTTTCGGACATATCCCCAGTAGGGGGTGTGCAGGAGGCAGCTGATCGATGTTTCTCTCTCATCGATGTTTCCAACTCTCTATCCCTCTCCCTTCCTCTCTGTAAAAAATCAATAAAATATATTTTAAAAAAAGAAATAAAAAATATTTCTAACATATCATGTACATTTTACTAACTTCTCATTAAAATATTATTTCCATAGTTCTCTGTGTTTTTTTTAAAGTTCTATAACTCTTCCCCCCACCCCCATTTGCTCCTCAATCAACCTTAAGACAATTCACAAAACAGACTTAGTCCCCTCATTTTAGAGATGAGGACCCCAAGGTCCAGCAAGTTCAGGGGAGTCTTTTCCTATTCCCTTCAAAGGCAATTCCAAACTCAAGTAGACCCAACTGCTTCACACCAGCTTCACAGAGACAACAGACGCCATCAGGCATGAATTTCCTCTTTCTGTCTCCCCTCCCGACACCTAACACTTACCTTCATCTACACCATTTCTTCCCTCAGAAGCCAGAGGAAAAAAGATCCATTCTCTTGATTCGCAGACTAATTTGTGCCCAGAATTCCATTCCTTCCCATCTATTCTAATTCATTACACCACTAGTTATTCTCACTTCTCTGCTCCTCCAACCTCTCTCCCCCACCCCCCACTGGCTCTCTGCACTCAGGGAACCAACATGCAAATATAGTATTTGCTTCCACCTAAAAATAACAACACCCAAACTGTCTTTTATTCTACATTCCTCTTTACCGCCCTGTCTCTCCTTCTGAGCTAATTTCCTTGCAAGTGTAATTTAGACCGGCTGCCTCCATTTACTTATTTCCCATTCACTATAACATGGATCCTGCTCTGGTTGCTGCACAGAAATTGCTCTCCCTGCAGTTATTGGTAGCTCTTAAACACTAAAGCTAAAGGAAACTTTTCAATTAACAAAACTTTATCCTGACTCAAACTTTTGAGTCCCAGTATTCAAACTCGAATTGGTAGAACTTCAAAACTCATTCTATATATTTCAAAGAGGAAGTGAGAGGAAGAGATAGAAACACCAATGGTGACAGAGAATCACTGATTGTATGCCTTCTGCACGCCCCCTACTGGGGATGGAGCTCGCACCCCAGGCACGTGCCCTGAACCGGAGAACCTGCAGTTCCCGACGTTCTATCCACCGAGTCACACCGGCCAGGGCCAAAACTCATACTTTTAATCATTATGCTATATTGCTTCCAGGTAACCACACCTTTAGTCATCTTGATTTTCTTCTCCATCTCAGCCCGAGTCAGTCACCAAATCCCAATGAATAAATTACAAGTCTCCTTAAACATCTCTGGAGGCAGTTTTCTACTGGTAATGCCGACGTTCTATCCACCGAATCACACCGGCCAGGGCCAAAACTCATACTTTTAATCATTATGCTATATTGCTTCCAGGTAACCACACCTTTAGTCATCTTGATTTTCTTCTCCATCTCAGCCCGAGTCAGTCACCAAATCCCAATGAATAAATTACAAGTCTCCTTAAACATCTCTGGAGGCAGTTTTCTACTGGTGATGATGCCTGAACATCCACCTCAGAAACTTGATGGTTACTATTTTAAACCCCCAACAAGATTCAGACCGTATCATGAGGGAATAATCACCTCGCCTCTGTGATTCCCTTCTACCCTAGAATCACAGAATTTGGAAAGTAGAGGGGAATGTCATTTTATAGCTGAGAATCTGGGGCTGAGTAATTTACTTACTGGCAGCTTAGCACAGAGCCAGGAATACAAGACCATCAATAGTGTGTATCTGCGGGGAAAACTGTATTGGGTGAAACACAACCTCTGTAAAGGTCTGTTCATTTTGCACCAGACCCCTCTGACTTCTCAGACTTGAGTGGGATCTCTCCTTGTAACCTTTAAAGCATTAAATAAATTAGCACTAACAGTTAGTATCCAAGGACCGACCCCTTCCTCTACTTGCCCACCAGCGTCCGCGGTGCAGATCTTCCCGTCCAAGTTCTGGCTGTCGGTCCCCAGACTCACCTCTTAAAGATTTCTGTCAACAGTTGAGTCAACTATGAGAACTTAGATTAAAAATTTCCCTTCACACGGAAAAGCTTGCAGTACTGACAACTCGAGCTTCCCTGACAGTTTACGTGTCCACAATAAGCCGTAGCGGACAGTCTTCCCGCGAAACCGCAGTCCCAGGGAATCAAAGAAGGCAACCCGTGGAATTCTAGCGCAAGGTACGCCCGTCTCAATTCTCCTCAGCGAGGCGCGCTCTTCCCGGAAGTGACGCAACTGGTCTGCGGAAGAGGAATCACGGAGGAGGGGTGGTGTTTCCGTGCAGAAGTCCGCCGGGTGGGTAACTAGAACGGAAAAGCAGCTCAGCACCGTGACGGGCCGGGGCTCTTGAGCGCCTTCTGGCCATGGGCCCGCGAAGCCGCGAGCGCCGGGCGGGAGCCGTGCAGAGTACCAACGACAGCAGCGCCCTCAGCAAGAGCTCCCTGGCCACGCGCGGGTACGTGCACGACACCTTCGCCGCGCTGCTAGTTCCGGGGACCGCGCGCCGCGCGCCGCTCATT
>NW_006383006.1:2831742-2840883 GCF_000327345.1 Myotis davidii
GCCTTCCTGGCGGACGTGCGCGGCCCCGGGAGCGCCTCGCGCCCAGGTCCTGTCGCTGGGCGCTGGCTCGGACTCGCTGTATTTTCGCCTCAAAGCTGCAGGCCGCCTGTCCTGGGCTGCGGTCTGGGAGGTCGATTTTCCAGACGTGGCGTGGCGCAAAGCGGAGAGGATTAGAGACACGCCGGAACTGTGCGCGATAACCGGGCCTTTCCGGAGCGGGGACCCTGCGTCAGCGCTGTGCTTTGAGAGTTCGGACTACCGCATCCTGGGCTTGGACTTGAGGCAGCTGGAGCGATTGGACCGGGCGCTGGCCGCCGCGGGCCTCAATGAAGCCGCACCCACTTTGCTCCTCGCTGAGGCCGTGCTGACCTACCTGGAACCGGATAATGCAGCGGCCCTCATCGCCTGGGCGGCCCAGCGTTTTCCTGATGCTCTTTTCGTGATCTACGAGCAGATGAGGCCGCATGACCCCTTTGGCCAGTTCATGCAGCAACATTTTCAGCAGCTCAATTCTCCTTTGCATGGCCTGGACCGCTTCCCCGACGTGGCGTCCCAGCAGCGCCGCTTCCTCCAGGCTGGCTGGACTGCCTGCAGGGCCATGGACATGAATGAATTCTATCGCTGCCTCCTGCCCGCAGAAGAACGTCGGCGCGTGGAAAATCTCGAACCCTTTGACGAGTTTGAGGAGTGGCATCTGAAGTGCGCCCACTATTTCATTCTGGCCGCTTCTAAGGGAGACACTCTCTCCCAAACTTGGGTGCTTTCATCCCCAGAGCTGTTTCCTTGGATAGATCCTGCTTCCCCTTCCGGGACCCTCCTTGCCAAGGTGGTCACTAGTGACAGCCAGGGCCCACACTTTAAGAGATATGGCCACGCCTCTGCCCTCTTGAGCCCAGGCATTCTCAGCGCAGGTGGATTTGGAGAGCAGGAAGGGCGGCATTGCCGAGTGAGCAAGTTTCACTTGCTCTCAAGATGCAGTGACTTTGATTGGAAAGGCAAACCAATAGGCAGTAGGGGGACTGAAGCTCAGTGGGATGGACGCCTTTATCACACCATGACAAGAGTTTCCGATATTCAGGTTCTGGTTCTGGGAGGGAGACTGTCCCCAGTAACTCCAGCCTTGGGGATTCTCCAGCTTCGTTTTTGTAAGAGTGAGGATGATAGCACCGAGGATCTAAATGTAACGGTAACAAAAGCTGGCACAGAAGGAGATTCCACTTTGTCATGTTGGCGGCATTCAACAACACAAGTGTCCTATGAAAATCAGAAGTATTTGTTTGTCTATGGGGGCCGAAGTGTGGGGGAACCTGTACTGAGTGACTGGCATTTTCTCCACGTGGGGACAATGACTTGGGTCAGGATCCCAGTGGAGGGGGAGGCACCTGAAGGCCGGCATTCCCACAGTGCCTGCAGCTGGCAAGGGGGGGCCCTTATTGCTGGAGGCCTGGGTGCTTCTGAGGAGCCATTGAGCTCTGTAGTCTTTCTGAAACCAACCACTTGTGGATTCCTCTGGGAATCAGTTGATATCCAGCCTCCCATTACCCCAAGGTACTCCCACACAGCTCATGTGCTTAATGAGAAGCTTCTACTGGTTGGAGGGGTCTGGATTCATTCCTCCTCAGTTCCCGGGGTGACTGTTATCGATTTGACTACAGGATTGAGCTCTGAGTATCAGATTGACACAACAGGTGTACCATGGCCTCTAATGTTGCACAACCATACCAGCATCCTCCTTCCTGAAGAGCAACAGATCCTGCTCCTTGGAGGTGGTGGGAACTGCTTTTCCTTTGGCACCTACTTCAACCCCCACACAGTAACATTAGACCTTTCTTCCCTGGGTGCTGGGCAGTAAGGACTGGACTTCTGATTTATTTTGGATCCACTAAAGTAGACAATAAAGGTTTCCACAAATAGGATTTGACTTCGGCTACAGATATTACCCTACTTCGTGCCCCTCCTTTTTATTTTATTTTATTTTATTTTATTTTATTAGCACTATTATGTTAAAACACATACCATCACTCAGAGAGATGATACAAAAATAAAACATAAGTAAGCCTATCTTAAGAGAGTGGTCATACAGTCCTAGAGGAGGCCTTTAGATCCCTATATCTAGTTGGTCTTCCTCCCATTTTTTAATCTGTGTTTATCCATTTATTAGAAATTCATGCAGTGGAGGAGGGGTGGTTGGAGTAGGGGTGTCCCTCAGCCCAGCCTGCACCCTCTCCAATCTGGGACCCTTCAGGGGATGTCCAACTGTCAGTTTAGGCCTGATCCCATCGGGCCTAAACTGGCAGTCGAACATCCCTCTCACAATCTGGAACTGCTGACTCCCAAGCCTGCCTGCCTGCCTGATTGCCCCTAACTGCTGCCTGCCAGCCTGATCACCCCCAACCACTCCTCTGCCGGCCTGGTCACCCCCAACTGCCCTCCCCTGCCGGCCATCTTGTGGCTGTGGGCGCCGCCATCTCTGCAATGGTGTGAAGGTCAATTAGCATATTCCCTCTTTTTTAGATAGGATTGAGTTACAGTGACCTTTAACCGAAGTCAAATTAAAAATTTCCCACTCCTATGGTTTGTGATTTGAGGAGGTACCTTGGAAAAAGTTTCACACAGATTCTTGGTAAGAATCTAAAGTTGAATGTAGTTGAAGGGGCATGGTATTGACCTCATTCTTCATGTAGGAAACCTAAAATGAACCCAGTTACAGCTTTATTAAAGCATTGTGCTATTTAGTGTATAAGAGAACTCTGGGATAGATTAAACAATGATCTTTATATAGGACTTCATTGGAAAATATGCTTTTGTTCCATTTTTGTCCCTGGTTCCATATTTATATAGATTTATGAGTGCTTATAAATCAAACAATTGATGCTTCAACTCATTGCATACATGATATGGTAATGTTTTGCTTCAGTTCTCCTCTCCACCCTTCACTATGGTCTGTGCTCCAGGGGGCTCTCCTTCATGGACTATATCAATGAGTTTTCTTGTCTTCTAGTTTCTGGTGAGTTCTACCAGTCACAGGCACCAGAGGGAGATGTAGGACAGGAAGAGTGAGGCAGGGCATTCTCAGTGTTTCTCCTACTAGTCTGCAAGTTGGCAGAGTCCCCCCCCCCCCCCCTTTTTTTTTGTCAAAGGTCACAGCTTTTTCTCCATGTAATAAGGTATAGCTCTAATTCTGCATCACTCCAGGTTCCAGTAATTGTTCCTTCTTACCTCTTCAGGCCTAGGATTGTAATTGCTCTTTGCTAGACCTGAGCTGCACTGTTCATTATAGTAGCCATTAGCTACATAGCTATTTGAACTTCAATTAATAGAAATTGAATAAAATTAAGAATTCAGTGGCTTAGTTGCATTACCCACATTTTAAGTGCTCAATAGTCACATGTGGCCAATGGCTATGGTACTGGACAATACAGATGTAGAACATGTCCCTAGATCTGGACACTGCTGAGGTACTTCACTACCTTGACTTGGCTTCTCTTAACCTTGCTCAGTCCTTTTCAATTAGTATCTTCATTAAGCTCTCCTCAATTATCCCCTTTAAATGGACCATCTTTCCTAGTGAGCCTTGTGGGATCAATGAAATGCCTTAGGTACTCATCCTTAAAATTTAAGCCTTAATTTCTCTAAATTGTGTCTCAAAAGGTAGTGGTTTTAGTGGTACTAAGCAAACCAGTTTAGTAGTTCTTGTTAGTCTTTAGTCCTTGAAAGCTTAATAATACCTTGAGATTCTATAGTACTATAAATTTTAACATCTTGATGGGCTTAGTATGGCACAGACTTCTCTCTTCCTAAATATTTTTATAACAACTTTGCATATATATGAATGTGAAAAGTGATTAATATAAAAACTGAGTAGCAAACACAAACCTAAGTGTATGGAGAAGGCAATGTTGGCTCTGTTAGCAATGAAGGTTGGAAGTTCATTGTTGGCAATGAAGGCTCCCAGGAGAAGACAACCGCTGTCTAGCTTCAGCTTCACTGAAACTGCAAGAGCCCTTTCAAGAGAAGTTGTTAGTTATGGTCATGAGAGAGTCCTGGGAAACAAGGCTGACTACAGCTAAGCAGCTGGCAAGACTATATATAGGTGGGTACTAGATTACTGCCAAGAATATGACCAGAAGAGGAAAAGGCTACATGCTTTGTAGTTCCTATCTTTAAGTTCACTACAGCCTACTTCCAACTTTCAGGAGCAGATGAAAGCAGAACATTGATGAAATGAGTGCTCTCAGCTATGTAATAGTACCAGAATTCTAACCTAGAAATGACTCCAAGGCCCTGGGAACATCTGTAATGCTACTTTTAGGTGGTGCCACCAACCATTATTATTTCATTACTTTTGCGGGGGGGGAGAAGGTGGTGCTGTGGTGAGGTGGTGTTGGGGGTGGTGGGTGGGGTGGAATCATAAAGAGAATGTGGATATGTGCCAGAGCCAAATTCTTGGCCTGTTCTCTTGAGCACTGGCCAGTATGGCACATTATGACTAATCAGGCTTGTTCCAGGAAAATTATCCCATTTTCCATAAGTGATTACCAGATTAAGCATGCCCTCCACCTCTAACCCGATACATGCATCATACTCAGGTAAGGAATTAGTCATTTCTCAAGCTCTACTCATTAGAGCACTTAGAAGTTTTGTCAACAACATTTACTATGTGCCTTTGGAACAGCGCTCTGTGTGGACTGCTGCTGGATCCCAGTTTCATAACAGTAATCAGCAGAGGTGTGGGCCAGATTGAGAACTCCAGTTGGACAATAATTTTTGCTTTTTCATTTCACCTCTGAATATTTTTGTTCTAAAATTCTGGAATGGAGCTCTAGGGTAGTTATGAGAGTTAAAGAAAGGCCTTTTTCTTGTTTAGTAATTGTACTTTTCTTTTTAAACCCTCACCTGAGGATATGTTTTTATTGATTTGGGAGGGGAGGGGGGAGAGACATTTATGTGAGAGAAACATTGATCAGGTGCCTTGACTGGGAATCAAACCTGAGACCTTTCGGTGTACAGGATGATGCTTCAACCAGCTGAGCCCCACTGGCCAGGGTTGTACTTCTTTTTAGGCCAGAAAAATTAAGAAAGGGAGATAATTTATTATGTTGAATTTACTGTCAGGGTCTCAAAAAACAGTATCATACTAGTAAGGATATGAAGACAGATTAAGAAAAACTTCTGGAATATGTTCTTCAAAGGCCAGTGTTGCCATTTCCTTGTGTGCTTTTAGAACTTTACCACCAAATGTCAATTTTTCATTTTTCTACAGATTTGATCCTCCTTAGTGATGTTAGGAAGATGACATGCAACATGTGTTCCAGTGGCCAGGCACTGCCTTGGTCTTCTCTTTCAGTTGATCTCAGATCTTGAAAGTCTTGGTTTATTTCATGTGCATTTTGTGATTCCCAAACTTAACCTCAAATAGCCCCTCTGAGACGCCTAAATGACACCTCCTGGAAAATACTCCCATATGGCAGCCCCAAATGTAACCAACCACTGTGTTAAAGAAGCCCGTGCTCTTTGCAGAATCTGGTCAATAATAGAAGAACTAGTTACTAAGGTGAGTTCCTACATCATGGGAACCAACAATGCCTAATGTCATATTAAAACTAAACTAAGCTTTTTGACTACAGTAATGAAGAAAGGGAAATAAAATAGCATTAGGCTGGCAAAGTAGGTCATGAGTCCTGGATAATCACATTTGGACTTGATGTTTAAAAGAGAAGGAGATTATGTAGAGCAGAAATTATGAAACTTATAATCAGCTTTAGAGTCGGTTAAGAGTTCCTTGGATATCAGTAATGATGTAAACAGTTCTGTCATTCCACAGTTTAATTTTAAGGCTGATTATTTTTCTTGGACAATAACATAAGCCCTAAGTTGGGAAGGGGCAGTTTCTTGACTGAGGGAAGAAATTGTGTGTCTAGTTCACTTCTCTATCCCTGTCATAGTAGAATCTCAATAAATACCTGTTGGATGGAGGTCCAATCTGACACTCAAATACATTACATTTGAATATTACTATTTTGCCTACCATGCACAAACAGATGTCAAAAGTCCTTTAATTACTGTGTGTGGGGGGGTGTGAGTATTCAAGTTTTAAAGACCCCTATTTAAGAGTTTTTAAAATTCAATTGTTTTGCCCTGGCTGGTGTAGCTCAGTTGATTGAGCGTAGTCCCATGCACAAAAAGGTCTCTGGTTCAATTCCTGGTTGGGCATATACCTGGGTTGCAGGCTCAATCTCCAGTAGGGTGTGTGCAAGAAGCAGCTGATTGATGTTTTTCTCTCTTGCTCTCTCTTCTCTCTTCTCTCTTCTCCCTCCTCCTCCTCCTCCTCCTCCTCTTCCTCCTCCTCCTCCTCCTTCTTTTTTTTTCTCTCTCTCTCTCCCTCCCCACCCCCTCTCTCTCCTATTTCTCTCTTCCTCCCTCACTCTCCCTGCCTCTCTCTTTGAAATCAATAAAAACATTTAAAAAAAAATTCAACTGCTTTGACCTGGGTAAAGGTGGTAGACTTCCCATTGTTACTCCTAGTGTTACAGATTACACCTGAATCTTTTCCCTGATTGCAATTTCCAGCTGATCCTCATTACCTTTTGCTCAACATTGGACCATGGTTACCCCATGTCTTTTGGAAATGAAATGAGCTAACTTTGCCAAAAGTTTAATCTGAGGGAGTGGGAGCATGCAATTAAATGTGCTCATGAGCACATACATACAAGATCTTTCTAGAATGTGATGCTTCACTAGGCATGACTTATTAAAAGAAGTTTAATAGAGGGAGAAGAAAGACCTTGCCCTAATATTTACATGAAAAGTCATGTGCCACCTAATTGGCAGACTAAGGCTACGAAATAAATTGTCATAAGAATGATTTTTAGGATATGACACCATATCCTGCTTTTTGCATTTCCTAGTCTTTGTCCACATTTTTAAACTTTTCATTAGAGCCTCAACCTCTGATTCATAGTTAGCTTACTATTTCAGAAAAAGTTAGCAAAGATGATCTTTCTTATTTATAAATACATCAGTACATAACCAATACTTAAGGGGAAAAATACCTTTGCCACCACCAGACCTCAAAAAAAACCCACTCAATTAAAAAAGCAGAGTTTACATAGACACAGAGAAGAGACTGGTGGATGCCAGAGGGGTGGGGAGTTGGGGGATTGGGTGAAAGAGGTGAAGAGGTTAAGAAGTACAAATTGGTAGTTATAAAATAGTAACAGGTATGTAAAGTACAGCCTAGAGAATATAGTCAGTATATTGTAATAACTATGTATGGTGCCAGGTGGGTACTGGAAATACCTGGGGGGACACTTTGTAAAGTGTATGATTGCCTAACCACTATGCTGTACACCTGAAACTAGTACAAAATAGTAGTAAATGTAAACTGTAATTGAAAAATAAAATCTAAATAAAAAATTGTAATACAATACACACAGCATAGTCTAGACTTCAATCCACTGAATTTATATTTGGACAATTGAATCCAGCCAGCATATCTTTATTTCCAGTGCATGACACATAGTCAATGTTTTTTAAAAAATGTCACATGAATGGCTATATGTTTGAGTTAGGCTAAAATTAGTAATAAATAGTGAATTGTAATAAGATCAGAGATTACCACCAGAAAATCAAAATATAGTGTAAAGCCATAGTAATTAAAAATAGATTGATATTGGTGCCAGAATAGACAAATAGATTGAAGGAATAAAGAATTCAAGAACAGACTACATGTTAAGGTGACATTTTAAACTAGTGAGGTGAGGCTGAACTATTTGGTATATGACTTGGGACCACCACCTGGCTAATCATTTGTGAAAAGTGATGTTTGCTCCCTAATTCTCACAAATACAAGCCTAAATTCTAGATGTATTAAAATCAGACCCAAACTTAATAAGGAAAACAAAACTAAATTCTATGAGCATCAGAACAAGTATAAAAAAAATGTTATAAACTTAGTGGTAGAAAAAGGCCTTAAAGAACACATACAGTGGGGCCTTGATTTATGAGTTTAATTCCTATGAGACTGAGCTCATTAAGGGGCTCATTAAGGAGCTCATTAACTCAAATTACTCCATCAACTCAATGCAAAAAATCGGCCGAGAGACTATACCAACAAAATTCAGAAAAAGTCTGATAACTTTATTCATTTAAAATTTAAGGGCAAAAAGAAAATACATTAAAATTTTAAAAGATTCATCTTTCCTCTATCCAGGATCATGCCATAGGGAGACTTGTTTTCCTTTTTCATTCAGTCCCTAGAATTAAGATGCATGCAACTCATTCCTCTATTTCTCAACACTAGCTTCTGAGACATGTTAAGAAAGGGGAATCTATCTGACCAGTTTGACTCAGTGGATGGAGCGTCGGCCTGCGGACTGAAGGGTCCTGGGTTCGATTCCGGTCAAGGGCATGTACCTTGGTTACAGGCTCATCCCCAGTAGGAGGTGTATAGGAGGCAGCTGATCGATGTTTCTCTCTCATCGATGTTTCTGACTCTCTATCCCTTTCCCTTCCTCTCTGTAAAAAATCAATAAAATATATTTTAAAAAAAAGAAAGGGGAATCTGAATAATAAAAAGTGGAGCTCTCAATGGATAATATCCACTTTTCATTTGTTTGGTCATTCATTCATTCATTCATTCATTCAACATTTAAGTGTTCTAAGCAGGATATATCAGTGATCTAAATAATCCCTTGTAGAATTTGCAGCCTAGCAGTGGGAGATAAAAAATTAAACAATAAAGATAATAAATACATTATCTAATCTAATAAAAGAGAAACATTCAAATTGACTGTACCTTTGCTATGCCCCAAGCCACACCCACCAGCCTATCAGAGTGAATATATGCAAATTAACCCAACCAAGATGGTGGCCAGCAGCCACAGAGCTGGTGCAAGCAGGAGGCTTGGTTGCCCTGGCAATGGAGGAAGCCAAGCTTCACGCCATGGCCCTGGCCCGCTCTGGCCTCTGCTGAAGGCAACAAAGTTTCAATTATAGACGATAAATAAATCCCAGATACCTGCTTCCCTCTGCTCAAGGAGTTGCTGAGAAAAAGAAAAAAAGGAGGGGCTGGGAGCTTGTGTTGCCAGGGCCTGTGGCCAGCCTGCACACTGCCCTCAGCCCCTCACCCCGGATGGACAC
>NW_006383006.1:2841622-2849341 GCF_000327345.1 Myotis davidii
TGTGTGGTTTTAAAGCCACTCTGTACAGTTTCATAAATGTTGTGGAAGGAAGGAAGGAAGGAAGGAAGGAAGGAAGGAAGGAAGGAAGGAAGGAAGGAAGGAAAAGGAAGAGAAAGAAAGAGAGAGAAAGAAAGAAAAGGCTTCAAGACTTTAGGCCTAAGTAACTGGAAAGTTGGAGTTGCCATCAAATGAGTTGGAGGAGACTATGGGTGTGCAGATTTGTGGGCATAGATCAGAAGTTTCAGGTTGGATGTGTTGACTTTGGGAGTCTGTTAAACATCCAAATGGAGAGCTACTTATTCAAATGGTATCTATTTTATAACCGCCCTCCTCACTCTCCACATTCACTCACTTTTTTTTCCTTCTGTAAATAACCAGACCAAATACAGGAATAGAACTAGCAAATAAAAAGGGCTGAACTAGAAACACAAATTGTAGCTTGAAGAATAAGAGTGGCCCTGGCTGGTGTAGCTCAGTTGGTTGGAGCCTTATCCTGTGCACCAAAGGTATCAGGTTTAATTTCCAGTCAAGACACTTACCTAGATTGTGGGTTTGATCCCTAGATAGGGCATGTATGGTAGGCAACTGATCAATGTTTCTTCTCTCTCTCTCCCTCTCTCTTTTTCTCTCCCCCCTTTGCTCTAAGCATGTCCTTGGGTGAGCATTAAAAAAAATAATAATAGAAATCAATAAAAAAGACTAAAGGGGGGGAATGGGAGATAACTGTAATACTGTCAACAATAAAAATACATTAAAAAAAGAATAAGGGGTAAATTCTCTGTGAGATAGCCCAAGCCTGCCTGCTTCTGGCTCCCAGAGCCTCTCCTGGAGCCTCTTTCATTCAGACCCATTGTCTTTTTTTTCCCTCCTGGTTTTTATTTCTTTCTATATTAATATTTATTATACACACTGTGTAAACATGCTTCATTAGCAGCTTTTTCATAAAGTCCAAATGCCTCATCTCCTTATTTGATAGCCCATTTATATTAAGCTATACACTAGGTCCTAAAGCACATGATACTGTTTCATGCCTCCATTTCTTTACTTGCAGTGCTCTACCCTTTTTGGGAAGGGAGAGGGGTAAATTTTTCTAAAAAACAAATATACAACTTGGAATGGATTTGAGGCAAATTTCATTCTCAGAAATTCTGGGAAGTCAATTGTGCCATTACCATCAGCATCCACTTCATAATCATGTCCTGTAACTCTGCTTCTGTGGGATTCTGCCCAAGAGACCTCATTACAATTCCCAATTCCTTTGTTGTTACAGTTCTATCACCATCTTTACCAAACAGTGAAAAAGCTTCTTTGAATTCTGCAATCTGCTCTTCAGTTGGTCAGCCATGCTGCAAGCTCTACTGGTCTCCAAGACTCGACCACATAACCACTCAGCTTGCTTGCTCCACTTGGATTCCCAGTTGGGTTCTTGAAACTGCCCCTCTTGGTTTATTCTCACACCATCCCAACCTTGGTAATACAACTCCTACTTGACTTTCAAAGCTTACCTTTGGGAAGCATTCCCTGATTCTAATCCACCATGCCCTCAACCACTTTTCAGGATGGTATGGATTGCTCTTCTGTATCGCCATAGAACCTTGTAAATACCATCCATATTTCACTTACCATATTGAGTTATAATCTGTTTTCTAGTCTGTCTTCTCATTCCAGATTGAAGCTTCTTACGGGCAGGAATAGTATCTTATTCATTGCTGTATTCCCAACACCTGGCACCCTATAAACAAACTGAACAAGGATCTCTCATTGTGGCTGTTTAACTTCTTGGAGACAGAACTTTCTCATATCCTTTCAATGTTCCCTTAGGTCATTTAGCCTTTATCTTTAGGTCATGACACTGGAGTACAAAATAAGAAGATAGACATAAGAGAAGAGCATAAAAAATGAAAAGGGAGCTAAAAGCCATGTGGTCTAGGAAGGGAGAGAAAGAGAGAGTATGGCAAGACTTGAGGTATGGGTATCTTCTACTCTCTCACCTTCACCTCCTCAAAACTGAGGAGATGTCCAATAAAGGGTGGTAAAAACATTCAGATAGATTTAGGCAACTCCCAGGGCAGGAAGACCAGTTTGGCAGAGCTCCGCAGGACAAGGTAATGAGAGGGAAATCTGGAAGCAGTATAAAATTAAACATCAGTATCTGTAGCCCAGAACAAAAATATAAACCCTTAAAATGGAGCAGCTACAATAAAATAGAGAGTAAGGAACACATTCTAGATTATTTGTAATAATAATAAAATTGGTAGCAGAACTGTATCAAGTACTTACTAATTGCTGGCACATTATCTCACTTAACTATTACAGCAACTCTATGATGAAGTAACTGTTATTTTTCATATTTAAAAGATGAGGCTATTAAGGCACAGAGAGGTTAAGTAACAGGATTAATGTTGCACAGCTGTAAGTGGTAAAGCCAGGCATCATACCCAGGAGGGTCTACTGATGGAACTCAGGATCTTAACCAGTCTGTATGACCATGATACAGCAACGGGACCAGGTGACTCCTGAACAGAGAGGAAAGGTGGTTGAAGAATCAGAGATCACACTAAGATCTCTATGTTTGGGTTCTCACTCATATGAAAACCTGAATATTACAGTGTATAAAGATATTATTTGACTTACATTTTTTAAAAAATGTATTTTTATTGATTTCAGAGAGGAAGGGAGAGGGAGAGAGAGAGAGAAACATCAACGAAGAGAGAGAGAAACATTAACGAAGAGAGAGAATCAATGATCAGCTGCCTCCTATCAGCGATCGAGCCAGCAACCCGGGCATGTGTCCTTGACCGGAATCAAACCCAGAATCCCTCAGTCCACAGGCCGATGCTGTATCCACTGAGCCAAGCCAGCTAGGCTTGACTTACATTTTTAAAGGATCCCTAGAACATTGTTAAAGCCATTGACAAAATGAGAAAGAGAGGCAGTTTAAGGAGAACAATGAATTGAGTTTGGGATATGTTGGTGGTGTCACTATGTCAGACACAGATCAGTTTCTCAAGGATTAGGGTGGGATTTAATGGGAAACAATGAGATTTTTAGGCTCAATCTATAAATTTAAGCTTTTAATTAATGGGAAGGAGATAGTGAAGCTAATCTTTGAATTTAATGACAGACATTTGTTATCTTAAATCCTCTCTGTTGCATTTACACTGTGATAAATAACTTTTTTAAAAAGTAACATATTTTATCTCCCTGATATTGGAGACATTCACTCAGTCAAGGGACGGGTGAATTTAGAAATCTAGAGACTGTAAATTATCATCATTGTTCTGCATTCAGCAGAAAACTTTTGTGGTAACTCAAGTCCTCTGTGAGGCTCAGCTATTTCCAGATGCTGGACGCAGCCTTGTGATTCTCAACAAACACCTTCACCCTGCTGTACTTATTATATCAAATACGGTGTCAACAAGTCATAATCCTGCCTCCTTCATTACCCCAAAACCTGAGTCATTTGCTGAGGTAATCACCGTAAGTAAGCCCTTTAGGACAGTAAGTGAACTACCCAGAAATGAAATGGGATGACAGGTAATGAAGTTCATTACCAACTGGTCAACCTCTGTGGTCCTAGCCAAGAGCTCCTTTAGCTCAAATAAGGAATGCTGAGAAGAGAGAAGGGCCCTACTTGAGCAGATACATGCTTTTCAAATAGTCATAATCTCTTCTATTTATCGAGCGCTGACTTTGTGCCCAGAACTGGGCCAAGTGCTTTCAAACTTTATCTCCTGAAATCCTCACAACCTGTAGAGGTATATTATTATTTTGCTCCCTTTGAAGATGAGGAAACGGAGGCTTCGAGAAGGGATGTAATTTGTTCATGGGCACAGGCTAATCGTAGAGTCAGGATTCTAACTCAGGTTTGAGAATCCTGTAGTAATCCAGGCTCACGGTAGCTCTGAGGCTTGGGCTGAGTCCCACAACACTTCACTCATCTGCCTTGTAAGAGAAACTAAGTGCATGACAAAACGCCTTGACGCTGCATAGACCCAAACTGGAACCATCAAGCTGGCGCTTGAGGGAAGTTCCTCTGAGAGTGTGCTGCTGGTCAGACTGGCCATACAGGCAGCGTGGACCCTGCCCCTGAAATGCCAGAACTCCCTTCTCTGCATTGTCAGCCAGCAACCTGAAACTCCTTTCTGTTGACTTTGAGACCTGAACCTTACATAACCCTTTCTGCCTCTGCTCCTTTTATAGGCCAATGATTCCATGCCACAGTGAAGTCAAATAACCAAGGCATTGGTCGCAGCTGAACACAAGCCATTGAGGGGAACCAGTGTCCTTTTGTCCAGAACAACTAACCAAGCCTGAAACTATGATGGAAACGTGTGGTATTTCCTGGGGCTGATGTAGTGCAGGCAGCTGCCCCAGGTGCTCAGTCCGGACATCCTAACTTGAAAACTAATTGGGATGGCCAAGTTTGGGGACTAGTGCTGGGAAATGAGTTAACCTGGAAGTAATTCTCTCAGAATTTCTGCTACTTTTATATCGAGTGCCTTAGAACTCAGACTCCTTTTTCAGCTTCTCATTCCATACTATAATCTTATTTGTTATAGGTTAAACATTAAGAGTGAGTACTAACCTTCAGATCCTGCGCATAGAGGAAATAATATCTGTCCTGATAGTTGGCCCCTCTGGGGAGCATCTTTTTTATTCCTTTACGAGACCACAGATAAGTGTCATTGTTAGGGGACTGTGAGTACGTAATTCTCTCCCACTAGTAGAAACAGCTGCTGTTTTGAATCTTGGAACTTTGATTAATGGTTACACTCAGTACCTCACCTGCCCCAACCTTGAGGTGTTGCATAAGTCACAGGGCACCCCAGAACACCTTGTCTCATTCTTATTTATTTATTTATTTTAATTTTTATTGATTTCGGAGGAAGGGAGAGAGAGCGCGCGATAGAAACATCAATGATGAGAGGGAATCATTGATTGGCTGCCTCCTGCACGCCCCCCACAGGGGATTGAGCTCCCAAGCTGAGCATGTGCCCTTGGCTGGAATTGAACCCAGGACTCTTCAGTCTGCAGGCCAACACTCTATCCACTGAACCAAACTGGCTAGGCACCTTGTCTCATTCTTAAACACTATCTAGATGCTCTCTTTCGGGATGCTGTGTTTACAAGGAAATGGGGATTCCCACCCCTCCCCCTCTCTAATGACAATCCTGATTTGCTGCCTTCACAAGAGCTCTATTTTTATTGATTCATTTGTAGATATTTTAGTGGTCATAAATAATAGATTGGGGGGGAGGGAAAGTGGGGGCTCAAGAGAAGGAGACCGGGTGTAAAAGTAGAGATGCTCTTCCTTGATCCCAAGCCAACACCCTTCAGGTGATGAAACCATCTCACAGTCAGGGCTCTGGTGAAAGTGCTGAAACAATGGCTTGGCCATGTAGCCATCCTTAAATGACCTGGCCCCTTTTCTAGGTTAGAGAACAGCCACACCTCACCTTAATGATTTTTGCCCAAAGTCTCTCCTAACCAATGAGAATCAAAACCAGAACAATCATTAACATCGCAACAGACTGACGCAGAAGGATCTTAACCTGGTTCTACCTGTCAGGTTCTAAATAAACCTTCCATTGCCTAGCCTAATGGCTCTTCCTGTGGTTTAAAAGTTTTCAAGGGAGCTGCTTGAGTTCATTCCACATGTAAGTCGAACCTTCCCAAAACAACAAACAGGTAATTGTCAAGCCCAGGTGGAGTCCTTGGGCCTGTGACAGGGGTCTAGGAGCCATGGGACCATCGAATGCAAACCAGGAAAGGGTGCTCCTGCTCCATATTCCTTTGTCAAGAGATCAGAGTGGGCTTTGGGCCACGGCTGAAACCTAGTCACAGAAACTTGGTGTGGAATGTACACAGGCAGCTACAGGACGTCCAGCAACCAGAGAAAAGATCAGAGTGCCTACTCCTTGTAGAGAAATAACACCCATCCTTTTAGTAAAAGTGGAAAAGGCAAGACCCTTCATGGGCAGTAACATGAGGTGTAGGAGGGGAACACATTTTAGAACCTGGATTCACCACTGGGTGACCTGAGGTAAGTCACATAGTCTCTCTGGGCCCAACACAGTCTTCTCATCTGTAAGATGGGTTTGATAAATACCTCACCAGGTATTTATGAGGATTGAAAGGAGCCAGAGGCCCTGGCTGGTGTGGCTCAATGGACAGAGCGGTGGCCCAACCACCGAAGGGTTGTGGGTTCTATTCCCAGTCAAGGACTCGTACCTGGGTTACAGGTTTGATCCTTGCTCCTGGTCGGGCTCCAGATTCTTTCATACCATTCTATCTCCCACACTGACAGGAAAGGAGGAAAAGCCAATGTAAAAATGTGTTATCACAGACAACAGTGCAGTAGTCACCAGTGGGAAGGGGGTAGTGGGGGTTTGAGGGGGCCTAATACATGGTGACGAACGATGGTTTGATTTTGGTGGTGGGCACACAGTGTAATATACAGATTTTGTATCATAGAAATGTACACTTGAAACTTATATGATCCTATTAACCAATGTCCCCCTAATAAATTTAATTTAAAAATGTATTATCGGTCATAGCAGTACTATTCACAATAGCCAAAGGTGCAAACAACCTAAATTTTCATAAGCTGCTGAATAGGTAAACAGAACATGGTATATCCATACAATGGTATATTATTCTGCCATAAAAAAGGAATGAGGTACTAGTAAATTTTGTTTTACTAAACAAGCAAGCAAGCAAACAAGGAATGAAGTACTGATACCCACTTCAGCATGGATGAATCTCAAAAACATATGCTAAGTAAAAGAATCCAGCCAGAAAAGGATACATATTGTATGATCCCATTTATATGAAATATCTAGATGAGACAACTTCTTAGAGATTCATAGTTGCCATGTGTTGGGTTAGGGAGAAATGAAGAGTGATGGCTACATGGGTACAAGTTTGTGTGTGTGTGTGTGTGTGTGTGTGTGTGTGTGTGTGATGAAAATGTTGGGCAACTGGCCAGTGGTGATGGTTTCACAACTGAATGCACTAGATGTCACTGAATTATACACTGTAAAATTCTTTTAAAGTGGTAAATTTCATGTTATGTGTTAGCACAAGTTTTAAAAAATCTTATAAAGCTGGTCACTGTTATGGGCACTTGGGGCTTAGTCCTGCTAGGATCCTCTGGAGAGCCAAGTAGAACGTGCTTAAGAATTGTCCGCCCTGAATGAGATAAAAGGGAGCACTTATTTACCGGATCCTGGTCCCCAGTGGTCAAGGATTGGGCCCTGGGTATTGACTTTCTCCCCCCTTTTCAGGTTTGCAAATGAGTGAGTGCCCAGCAGGTCAGAGAAACACCGAGACAGAGTGTGAGAGGTTCCTGATGATGTTTAGACCCAGTGCTATCAGGTCTCACCTGCGAGGAGGTATGTTGTCAGTCACACCTGGCTGTTGCAGAAATAGTTGGAGTTAAAGTGGGCTGAGGGGACGTGAGGTGAGGCATGCAATGTGCCCAATACACCCTCAGTTTGAAATACCGTATTTGCCGGCGTATAAGACGATTTTTTGGCCCTGAAAAATATGCCTCCAAGTGGGGGGTCGTCTTATACGCCAGGTACACTTCAGATAGACTGCCCATAGTGCTTGCCCCGTGCCATAGTGGCCTCCCGATGCCCGCCCACTTCATTCCACATACCGTTCAGGCATCAGCAGTGCTGCTGGGTGTATGCTCGGCTGTTATGCGATTTT
>NW_006383006.1:2850257-2867636 GCF_000327345.1 Myotis davidii
CTGGAATTACCTGTATGTTTACCGGTAATAAACTTGCACTGTTTTATGTATATGTTTGATTACATACAGCCTTGTGACAGTTTTCCTGCATGTCATAAGCATTTGTATATAAATTAAAATGTTAAAATCAAATCTGATATTGTTTTACCTTTTATTTGGTGTGCGGAAGGTGTGCGGAAGAGGGGGTAGTCTTATACGGCGAGTATATAACAAACTCTATATTTTGAGTGGAAATGTTAGGGGGTCGTCTTATATGCCTAGTCGTCTTATACGCCGGCAAATATGGTACTACAGATGCAGACTCATAGAAGTAGAAAGTAGATGGGGAGGAGAGAGAAACAGGGAAGAGCACTCCCTGCTCTTCACTTAAACTTCAGGGTGTCGTTGTCCCATCTTCTCTCTTTAAAATGATGATTAGCAGCTGTCTGTCCACAACTTAACTCCACCACAACCTCCTACTATTCAAACTTACCCGCTTAATTTCTACCTCAGCCCCTTTCACCATAGCATCAGGCTGTCCACATCATTACTGTCTCTACTCTCTGCACCCATCAACTTCCTCCTTCTCTCACCTTTCTCCCAAACCTTTTTACAATCCATGATTCATGAACTCTCAAGACAGTTCTAGGCTCTTGCTTCTTAGCATTTTTATACCATTTATCTGATAAAATCCCAACTCTTCTGGTGAAATCAACTCTCAGGTTTCTCTATGGCCACATCCTGAGATGCTCCATTGAAGAACAGATAGCCCACCTCAGGACAGATCACTGTGGTAGAGACTACCAACGCCATGCTCTAATATATAATCCTATCTAATAAATGAGAAACATGGTGATTGGCATACGACAGCTACCCTGCCTATTGGCTAATCAGGGCGATATGCAAATTAATTGCCAGCCAAGATGGGGGCTGGCAGCCAGGCAGCTGGAAGCTAACATGAGGCTTGCTTGCTTCAGTGACTCCAACATTCCCACCTGCCTTGCCGGCCTCTGAGCCTGCAGTTTAAGAAACATTGTAACATATAGAAGCTAAACAAAACCCCAGAAACCAGCTTTCAGCTGGCTGGGATCTCAGAGCTGGAGTTGATACAGAGTTTCGATTATAGAACTGAAACAAACCAGATACCTGCTTTCAGGAGTGGAGGCCTAAGAGCTGGAGCCTCAGAGCTAAAGCTGGCCCAGAATAAAAAAAAGAAAAAAAAGGAGCAGTTGGGAGCTTCAGTCCCAGCCTGAAAACAGCCCTCAGCTCCTCACCCAGACTGGCCAGGCACCCCAGTGGGGACCCCCCCCCTGATCCAGGACACCCTTCACGGCAAACCAGCCAGCCCCCACCCATGCACCAGGCCTCTATTCTATATAGTAAAAGGGTAATATGCCTCCCATATTGATCAGCGGAGCCGAGAGGCCTCCTGGCACAGGGATCAGTGTGACAGGGGGCAGCGCCCAAACCCCCTGATCGCCCTGCGGCTCTGTGTGTGATAGGGGGCGGGGCCACAACCTCCCTATCCACCCTGCTCTGTTCCTGACAGGGGAAGGCACCCCAAACCCCTGATCAGCCCTGCTCTGTGCCTGATAGGGGGGAGCTCCCCAACCCCCTGATCACCTTGCGGCTATGTGTGTGACAGGGTGCGGCACCCCAAGCTCCTGATCGGCCCTGCTCTGTGTGTGACGGGGCAGCGGCCCAACCCCTGATCGGCCCTGCTCTGTGTGTGATGGGGTAGAGCCTTAACCTCCCCATTGACCCTGCCCTGAGTGTGACAGGGGGTGGTGCCCCAACCCCCCATCAGCCCTCCCCTGAGCATGACAGAGGGTGGCATCCCAACCTCCTGATCCGCCCTGCTCTGTGCATGACAGGGGGCGGCGCCCCAACTCCCCAATCAGCCCTGCTCTGAGCCCGACCAGGGGCTGCACCTAGGGATTGGGCCTGCCCTCTGCCACCCGGGAGCAGGCCTAAGCCAGCAGGGCGTTATCTCCCGAGGGGTCCCAGACTGCAAGAGGGCTGAGGGACTTCCCCTCCCCCGCAAGTGCACAAATTTTTGTGCACCGGGCCTCTAGTCTTTAACAATAGCACCCTGATGCCTAGTTGGACACATTGCTGCCAGGAATAAAAGACTGCATTTCCCAACTGCCCTTGCATGCAGGTGTGGTCATGTGACTTTGTTCCAGCAAATTGAGGGAGAATGTTGGGTGGTTGGTGCAGGGAAGCTTAAAAAGATATGATTTAGCAGAAGAGCCCCCTTTTTGTCTTCTGGTACAGCTGGGTTGGCCATCTTGAACCATGCAGTGACCATGCAAGTCAAGATGCTCAAGTAAAAAGTAGTAGTTTTGACCCCTAATAAAATCATAGACCAGCCCTAGTTTTACCTTCATAATTCCTTTATATAAAACATAAAGTTTTTTTTTAGTCACTATTATTATTACTAATTAATTTTATTATCACCAACCTCAGAAGGGCCTGAAATACTACCTAACAATCCTGTCACCTCTTTCCAGTTCATTCATTCTGGAATTCGCCTCTGTGGTTATATCAAACCATCACCACTCTCTTCAAATATCTGACTTCCCATTTCTCACCTCATAGTAAGCTGATGACTGGGCCTCTTGCTTCAATGGCAAAATAGAGGTCATCAGATCAAAACCCCCTCAAATTTCTATCACAAACTTACCTGCCCACCTTCCCTTCTTTACTACCTTTCCTCTTGCTACCATAGAGACTATATCTCTCCTTCATTTGAGGCAAATCTTTCCACCATCCTATGTCCAACTCACATAGGTTTCTCTTCCTGATATTTTTATTTTACTTAGCATAAGGAAAAATAGAAGGCAAAATCTATCTTTTTCAGTGTATTCTTCCACCAGTTTTGACCAACATATATATTTGTGTATATACTACCATTGCAATCAAGAACTGCCGCCAACATGACAAAGTGGAATCTCCTTCTGTTCCACCATCCCTCAGAACTCCCCCAGCCTCAGACCAACATATAGAAGGAGCTTAACCCTCCAGTCTCTCGCAGTTCCTGATACTCTGTCTGTTTCTCACATCCCACTGCCTCACTCATTTAGGTTATCTACCTGGCTCCTCAGATATTTGAGTTTGAGGTGCCTGGATTATTCATTCTCTTTCCTGTATCTTTTTAACTAATCCCTTTCTACTCATTCTTTCCTATCAACACTTAATGATGCTCAATTCTCTGACTAGTGAAAACTCCTCCTTTGACCTTCCCTTCCCTCACATCAAACTTCCTGAGTTGTTATTTGGGGATACCCTCAGTCAAATCCCCCGTTTTGGCCTAAAATTCTCCTGATACTCACCAGAAAGGTTGGGGGGAGGGAACAAATAAACAAACAAACAAAATCAAGTTAAAACAAGATTTGCTGTATCTTTTTCAGATGATAAAGTTCTCATGTTGCCACATTTAACATTGCTTTGGGATTTTGGTAAGAAATTTCTATTCAAATCGTGCCAACTTGCTCTTTTGTATTAAAATTACAAATAGTGCAAACCTTCCCACTGACATGGCCCTAAGTGAGGGAATGCGTTTAGATCCAAAGTTATATCTACAAATACCAGTAAGTTCTGCTTCCATTCTCTTTGAAGGAAGCAGCCAGTATAAGAAACCATGCATATCTTTTCTTCTAAAGTGAGGGATCCAGATCCATTTAGACATTTGGAAAATTAAAAATGTGAAATCTCATTCACAGAGGTTGGTAATATTTAAATATTATTGAATACTAGAGGCCCGGTGCACAGATTCATGCATCGGTGGGGTCTCTTGGCCTAGCCTGCAGGGATTGGGCCAAAACCAGCTCTCAGACATCCCTCAGGGGTTCCCGGATTGTGAAAGGGCACAGGCCCTGGCTGAGTGGCGCTCCCCCTATGGGAGCACACTGACCACCTGGGGCAGCTCCTGTGATGAGCGTCTGCCCCGTGGTGGTCAGTGCATTGAATAGTCAGCTGGTTGACTGGTCACTTAGGCTTTTATATATATAGGTTATTTTGAGTAGAAAATAAAGAGACAGTGAAAAAATTCCCTTCTACTGGCCTCTGCCTCTTGGTCTCCTGAAATTCTTCCTTCATTGATTTTTCCTCCCTCACTGATTATTATTATTTTTAATCCTCACCTGAGGATATTTTCCCATTAATTTTTAGAGAGTGGGAGAAAGAGGGAAAGACAGAGAAATATTGAGGTGAGAAAAGCACATCTATTGGTTGCCTCCTCTACGAGCCCCCACCAGGGCCCTTGCTGGAGAGGAGCCTGCAACCGAGGTACATGCCCTTGACCAGAATCAAACCCGGGACCCTTCAGTCCACAGGCTGACACTCTATCACTGAGCCAAACTGGCTAGGGTTTCACTGATTATTTTTAAAAGAACAAAAATGAAGCCTGGCAAAAGAAAAGGAAGTCATTTCTAACTTTGCTCACATTCACTGTCTCCATTTTCTCCTCTCCCATGTAGTCCTCAACTCTCTCTCTAATGTCTTTTCCTCTCCCACCATCACACCATCTAAATCTCTCTCACTAAGGTACAGTAGTCTCCATACTGATGTATACTTTTCATACTTTATGTTACTTATGGCTTGGCAGCACTCCCTCCTCCTCCTCCTCCTCCTCCTAGGAAGAGAGAGGGGGGATGTGGGGGGAGAGAAACATCGATGTGAGAGAGACATATGGGCTGGTTGCCTCCCACATGCACCAGGGGTGAGGATCAAACCTGCAACTGTCCAGTGTGCAGCTGATGCTCTAACTACTGAGCCATGCCAGCCAGGGCAACGCTCCCTGCTTCTTGAAACACTTTGGCTTCTTAGGACAACCACCTCCTGGTTTTCCTGATACCTCTCTGGTTCCATGACCATCATCTCTTTTACTCATCCTGGAATTCCTAGGGTCTCTTCTCACTCTGCAACCATTTCACACAGGCACTCATCCAAATCCTTGGCTCCCATGACTATCATTTTATGTCCCTAACCCGGACCTTTTTGCTATGCTACAGATTCATCTATTCAACTGCCTAGTCAGCCTCTCTCTTATACATCTAATGGTTATCTCAAAGTCAACCACAATCCTAAACCTGACCCATGTTCTGACCTCCCAAACTTGGTCCTCACGCAGTGTTTTCTATTTCAAAAATATCATCACCACCCACCCAGAAGCATGAAGCCAGTAACCTCATGACATCTCCTTCTCCAGGTTTTAGATGTTTAGGCAAAACCCCTCCATTACTCTTCTTCCATCATTTTTAAGTAGCAGAGGGCCATCCTGGGGAAAATGGTATTGGGGAACCCACCTGGACTAACTCACCTTGGATGTTTACTTATTTATTTATTTTTGGATGTTTATTTATTAAAACAAGGTGATGGCTTGGAGTGGTCCAGATTGAAGTCAGACAGGCTGGTGAGGGCAAGATGGGTGAAGCTTGCCACCAGAAAGGGACTGTCTGCATAAGATCCCACGACTTAACAGCAGGGGCTCAGAAACTGGTCCCAGGCAGAGGATGTGGCTCTCTGGTTCCACCCTTCCAGCTATATAACCGAAGGCCTCTGCAGTCCTACCAGGCTTGTGGAGTTGGTCAAGAACCTCTAGCCTGGTGGGGATGAGCCAGTCAACTCATCCTTGTACATGTGCAGCTGGGTTCCCATTTTCCAAGTAGGCAGCAGCCGTCGAGAGAGAGCAGGTCTAATTCGTGGACAAAAGGAAGCAACCCTGGGGATTCTCCAGCACTTATGGGGAGAAGTTCCTAGGAATTACTTGATTTCCAGCTAATTTCATAGGGGAACTATTGATATTATAAAAATGGGCGTTATTTTGTAGATGGCTCAGCCTGTGCAGGTGGGATCAGACTAGAAATCTAGAGATGAAGGCAAAATATACAAATAACTATTTAGAGTGTCATCAGTGCTAAGAAAGAGAATAGACGTGTTCCAAGAGATAAACATGGGGTCTCAGCTAGTTAGAGATAGCTTCCATGAGGAAGTGACATTTCAGGAGGGAGGATAGAAAATATGATCAGGGAAGGGCATGGCTTGGGGAAACACATTGGGAATGTGGTAACTGGGCAAACCACCAGGAAGCAAGTGAAAGGAAGAATTGTGGGGGAAATAGCTGAAAATGTGGTCGGAGTGAAATACCCTGGTGAACCATGGGAAGATCTTGGACTTTGGAGCAATGCAAGCCATTGGTGAGTTTAAGCAGGGTATGACCTAATCAGCTTAGGTCACATATTATGTTTTCAGACCCCCTGAGAATACTCAAGCCAGTAGTATTGACAAGACTGAGTAAGACAGAGGCTGGTCTTAGCTCTGACCATTTCTCCACGGTCACGAATGTTTACTTGGACAGTTTAGCAGAACGTCTTGACTCGTGTTTTTTCACTCTATATGAAACTCACATTCTGAAGGATCTTAAATATTACCATTAGTATTAATAAAACTGGCTAATGCTTGTATAGTTCTTTAAGGCTTCTACATGCTTCCACAAATCTATTTTATCTAATCCCACTATCTATTTGATTCTCAATGCAACTCCATAAAGTAGGAGTTGCATTGAGAATCAATGCTATTGGCCCCATTTTGTATGGGGGAGTGCCCTTACCAAGGCTTACATGCCAAGCTCAGAAGGTCCAGAGCAGGGTTCTGAGCCAGGTTTTCCAACTCAGAAACCTGTGCTCTGTCCCTTTTGGTCACAGGGCCTTCATATATCAGGTTCCGAACAACTAATGAAGTTTTGTAATATTTACAAGGATAAGTAAGAAATAATATGAATTTGGGGGAATGGGTGGAACTAATTAGTTCGATTTTGATCATGTTGAATTTGAAGTGACTACAGAACCTTCAAGTGGAAAACCCAGTAGACACATATAAGGGTGTTGAGCCAGGGAAGGATTATATGTGTCTGTATTTATTTTAGGGTGAAAGGTCCTCAGAACTTGCTGTCTTGTTGTGGGACGAATCTAGTGGATTAACCCTAGCAGAGGTTGGTCTAATATCATAGATCAGGTGTCCTCAAACTTTTTAAACAGGGGCCCAGTTCACTGTCCCTCAGACCGTTGGAAGGCCGGACTATAGTGTAAAAAAAAACTATGAACAAATTCCTATGCACACTGCACATATCTTATTTTGAAGTAAAAAACAAAATGGGAACAAACACAATATTTGTATTTGCATGTGGTCCGCGGGCAGTAGTTTGAGGACCCCTGTCATAGATGATTCTATAGTAAAAGACCTTTTTTTTTGTTTTGTTCTGGAAATTAGATTTAAAACTTGACTCTATTGAGCACTTGTCTTTTAGGAGAAAATCTATACAGTAAACAGAATATAATATAATCAGTCAAAGAACATAATTTGCAATACTTTGATGGGTATTGAACATAACTTCATCGCTTGATTGCACCTTCATTTTAAAATTAGTTGCTCAATATAGCTGCTGAGCTAAGTTCCAGGTGGGGATGATAATCATGTGTGAGAGCTGATATAGGTAGTGGTATGAAAAAAATAGGAGTAATCCAAAGCTCAATTTAATAGGTGATATTTAGGTTTAAAACTCACAACAGTAAAACTAATTTCAACGTAGTGTAGGAAACACAGCTTTGTTTTATGCAATTTTGAAACTTACAAACCTCTGACCCCTTTTTTCCCTGTTGAAAACAATTGTTTTATAAAGTGAGTTTTGGTTGCTGCCAGTTTCAAAAACAACCCTAGCTTTCCCTTCCGTCCCTGCTTTGCCTTTGCTGTGTCCTTGGCCTAGAATGCCTTTCTTCCACCATCTGTCTCTCTAAAATCCTCTTCATCCTTCATGACCAGTGGCTGGTCACATGTCACAGTGCCTTTGTTGAGCTCCTCCCCAGAACACCTACAACAACTGAGCCTACTACCCAGGGCAGTTTCCTCTGAAGAGGATATTGTGTGCTTTATCTTCATTAATAGATTCTTAGTTCTTCCTTTGGGTTAAGATTGGCTTATAACTTTGTGTGCCTCAAAACTTCTAAAATGGTGTTTGCAACATGACAGTCATTCAATATTTGAAAAAGGAAGGAAGGAAAGAAGGAAGGAAGGAAGGAAGGAAGGAAGGAGTAGCAGGAATTGGAACACTTAGTATTAATGAGGCCCTTAAGGTTGGCCAAATAGAATTTTCTTTGGTTAACTGGTCCTAGATAATAATATGGTGGCTATTTTTGGAGAAACCTCTTTTCCCATTTAAGCCCCCAAATGAAAATGGAAGGGTTGAAATAAACAAATATTTGAAATGTAAAAGCTTATTTTTACAAGGCAAAAGTCATTACACTGTTAAGGCTATATTTTCAAATAGGATGGCAAATAGTTTTCCATGGATATGCTCCCATTACACAAGTTCTGCCTTTAAGATACATTGTGATTGTAACTATGGAAAAAATCGACCTCAGCGGAGACAAAATAACAGCAAGGACATTTATCTAAATGTATACCCCCCTCCATCATTTATAAAAATGTATGCTAAAAATATTTTGAACATAAATTAGGACTTTTATTACAAAGAGCTGTTTTTTTTTTTTTTAATTCTGCCTTCATCAAAAGAGCATTTGTTTCTACTACAAGCGATTCTTGGATTAGTACCCAAAGTGTTATTTTTCTGAGTCGAAGTAAAGAAAATTTGATAAAAAGAAAGCTCTCAGAGTGCTCAGTAAACACTCGTTAATGAGCACGTTTAATGCATCTGAGGACCGTTTTCTAAATACACTCAACAAATTAAAGAAAGGCAGAGGATGTGACAGAAAGCTTTGCTTACAGTGGGAGCAGATAGTTTCTCTATGAATCACACAGGGAGTTAGGCGCCCCTTACATACCTTTGACAATGACCAGTAACTGCACTCGTATAACTAGCTTTATGTTTTCCTTGCAGCACTATTCTTTTACCATATTAAATTCTTCCTCCAGGAGTGTTGACTGGATGCTTCTGCTTCTCTCTTTAACCTGTGAATCTGGTAAGAGACACACGTCCAGATCTCCAGCCATGTCCTCCTGCCCCGTTTTTCATTTCCTCTTAAAACATATTTTTTCCCCTCCCTGATTAAAAGCATCTTACTTTCCCAAGAATTTTTTCTCTCTTTTTTAACTCAGAAAAGTATAAATAAGGAAACTACAATAATTTACAATCTCATGGCCCTTAGAGGATCACCGTTTATATTTTCTTCCATCTGTTAAAAAATGGGTCTATCCATAGAAATAACATTTTTTACACCATTGAAATTGTTAAGCCCAGATTTCAGGATCCCCAATAGACCATCAGGGAGCCAGCTGAGTCCGATGCAAAAGCAGATAGAGTCTTTATTCGAGCTAGCTCGGCTCCCCGACCACACTTGCCGACGCAGCGGCAAGCGGCAGAGAGAGCTAGCTCTGTGGGGAGAGGGGCTTTATAGGGGGGTTGGAGTAAGGGGAGGAGAGAGGACTGTGGGCCCTGCCGATTGGCCAGGTGCAAGTTGGAGTCTTGTTACACAGGATGTGGTTGTGTCTATGGTGCACACTTCCCTTGATTGTCATTGGTTAGTTTAAAGAAATCCTAGGTGTGGCTAGCAGAGGCTTGGGCTTCCGGGAAGAAGCTCCTTGCCAAGCACATGGCTAAGTCTGCTGCCCAAAAATGGAGGATCTGGGGTAAGATGGAGGGCGTAGCCCTCGCCCTTTCAGAAATAAACTGCACTGTTTTTGTATCCTGCTCCCCACAACCCCCACTAGTTAACATTATATTGTGGTCATTTCCCCTCATCAGTGGAAACTTTACCACCTTCATTTTTATTCTTAAAAATATTTTTATTTACTTCAGAGAGGAAGGGAGAGGGAGATAGATAGAAACATCAATGATAAGAGAGAATCATTGATCAGGCGCCTCCTGCATGCCCCACACTGGGGATAGAGCCTACAACCTAGGCATATGGCCTGACGGGAATGGAACCATGACCTCCCCTTTCATAGGTTGGCGCTCAACCACTGAGCCATGCCGCCTGGGCCCCAACTTCATTTTTAATGAATAATTCACCATTTCAATGAACTTCATTTTTTTTCTTCAAGATGCAAAGGTCTTTGGGTCCTAATGGGCTGTTCAAAGGCTTTTTCGTGACCATTTGTGATGACCTTCCTGAGGGCAGCTTTGTCCCTTATTCTTATCTAGGCAACGCGGAGTGATGCCTGACACCAGAATGAGCTGGTTTAGAGTGAATCTAGTCCCAAACCTTGAGGTGATGGGTGCAAAGGAACAGATCCAAACCAAGCTTTGCTTTTCATGCCACTTGAGTTTTCTCAGCTCAAAAAAGAGGCCACAGAAACAATTCTTTTAGCAATTCTTGAAAAGGGTTTAGAAAGATTTCTTTTCCTTAAGCTAAGATGCACCCGGAACAGTGGGAAAGCTAAGAGCAGGAAGAATACTGGGAGGAGGAGGAAATGGCAGCCCCACCCGACTCAGGATGGAAGGAAAGTTTCTAGTCAGATGACAGTAAATGCTCAGAGAGGCAATTAAGTCTAGAATCTTAATACTGATTAGTTGAAGGGCCCTGGCTGACAGAAGAAGGAGGAAGATGAAGCAGGGTGAGTGGTGGGAACCTAACTTTTCTAAAGTGCTAAGTCAAGAGAGCAAGATGTATAGAGAGGGCAGAGAGCGCCCAGAAAAGATAGGAGGGCCTATATTGATGTTGACAGTTCATTGTATAATCTGGCTTCTTTCTCCCAGTTCTTTACCTTCAGTCATTCATTTTGTTATGAATGGATTCAGTTTAACCCTGAAGCTTGGGAAGTCTGAGGTGGCCCACGAGGACCTTGACCTTTACCCCTTGGTGCTTGAGAGGCCATTTCTGTGGCTAACTCTGGAGCTGTGGGAGGACCCCTTGGGTCCTAGACCTCTCTCCTGGTCCAATTTCTCCTCTGGCTCTCAGCTCCCCTCAGAGAGATGCTCTCCTGCCTTTGGGTTCTTTTTTGAGTTCCCTTAGAACCAATGCTGCTCTGCTGCTGGGAGTGAGGAAAAGGTTGGGCCAGCCTGGCAGGCTCATGGGAAGGGCGCTAAACATGGATTATGTATTTTTAAAATTTGTGCTGTAAATTATACATCATAGAGTGGAATCTAAAAAACAAAATAAATGAACAAACAAAACAGAAACAAACATAGGTATATAGAACAAACTGATGGGTTGCCAGATGGGAGGGGGGTTGGATGAAAAAGGTGAAGAGGTTAAGATGTACAGATTGGAAGTTACAAAATAGCCGCAGGGCTGTAAAGTACAGCATAGGGAATATAGTCAATTCTATTTTAATAACTACATATGGTGTCAGTTGGGTACTAGACTCAGGGGGCTCACTTTGTAAGTTATATAAATGTCTAATCACTATGCTGTACATCTGACTAATATAATATTGAACATCAACTGTAATTAAGTTTATAAATTTTTAATAAGAATAAGAAATAAATTATATATCCTAGAAATTATTAGAAATTTGAGATGTACATGGTATTTTAATATAAGCCAGAGTTCAGTAGAGAAGGTTCAAGAGGCTTATTCATATGCTAGACTCCAGGGTACTTTTGTGCTAAATTCTAGGCTATTTTTCTTCCTTCAGTTATCCCCAACTATAGGAAGCCTAAAATGTTATAGTTATCATATTTAATGTTTTAAAATACGATACTTCAATTAAATAAGTAATACACACAAAAATAAATGCTTGTTATAAAAAGGTTAAAAGTTCATATATTAGGATTTTAAAAAGACCAAGTCCCCCTTTACATACATATGTAAAATCTGGCTTTTTTCTCATAGGAAGAAAATTGTTAACAATTTAGTTAACTGCTTCCAAATAATAGTAGGTTATATAAAATTATTTGTTTTATACAATGAGATTACATAATATATATTATCTAATGACTTGCTTTTTAAAAAGCTAACTCATATATCTTGGAAATCTTTGCATGTCAATACAAAGATCTGAAATAAATTATAGTTTTCAATTTCGGGTAGATAAGCATAATGTATTTAATAAATTTATTAATTAGTTTAATTTATTACTATGCCTTGTTCATGGACATTTAGATTGTTTCCACTATTTTGCCCTCTTATACAATGCTGTAATATGTGCAAATGTTTTTTAACTGAAATGTTTCTAAAAGAGGGACCTTTGGATCCACTTTTAGTTTTGATGGATATTAGAGGGGAGAGAAAACTTAACTGTTTTCCCCTCTACCGATTAAGTTCATTGGCTGGGGACCTATAAATCAGACTAACAAGAGAAAAATAAATGGAAATTTATTAACATGTGTATTGCAGATACACGTGGAAACATTCAGTGATGAATAACTCAAAGAGTTGGTTAGAACTTGGGCTTATATAGCATCTTAACAAAGCAACAGTGAATTTTTAGAGAAAGGAAAGACAAAGGGAGAGGACTTTGAATTTCTAGTGCAGCAATGGAAACGTGGGGAAACTAATGGGAGATAAGACTAGTTAGAAAGCTTGGTGTGTGGATTCCTCTGCTGCTTCTCTGGGATGTTGAGGGCCCAGAGCTCTCTCTGGTGATAACTTCTATTCTCTCTCTTAGAGAGGAGAGAGAGAACACATTTACACGTTTATGTCCTCCTTTTAGACAAATGGGGGGAGGGCAGAGAGCCCTTCTTGTATATGCTTCTTCTCAATTGCCTTTAGCTAAAAAAAAAATATTTAGTTTTTGGGATGGCATATTCTGCTACCCTTCAATATCAATCAGTTTCTCTAAAAAGTCTGTATGAATTCACACTTCCACCATATGAGACAGTCCTTTCCATATACAAAATAAGTTATTGGTATTTTTAAAAATATTTTTGAATGAATCAAAGATGGGGTCTCATTATTGTTTTAGTTTTCATTTCTCTGATTATTGCAAGACTTAATATTTATAGAACATATAAATAGAACATATTTATAGAATATTTATAGAACATATTATGGACATTAATCCAGTGCTATATTTTCTGCAAAAGACCTAATGATTTAACTAATGCAGCCAGCCGGGAACACGTTTATCCTGCCAGCAGCTATTTGCTGAGTACTGGGTGTCAACAATCAAACAATATAGTTAATTATGTAGACATTAAATAAAAATAATGGTTCAAAGAAACATGTCAGTCAGTGGTTAACTGACAAATAAGTAGTTTAGAGTCTAAGAAATTTCATAGCAGCGGGAAAGACCAGGTGGGCCCTGGGGCTGGTCTGCCCTGACAGGCTGGCATTTAGGAGGAGGAGGAGGCTGAGATGGAACTGTGGTTTTCATTGTGTTCTTTGGAAGCCTATGTTTATTACATTTTCATTTGAATAAAACACTGTATTCATTTCCTGGAAAAAAGAAGGGTGGGGGTGGGGGTGGGGGGAGTCTGGAGACTTCTAGAGCGGCCACACAGGCCAGAAGAACTAGGTTCTGGAGTCAATTTGTTCAGATATAAGTGACAATTTTGCCACCTACTAGGTGGGTGACACTGGGAAAATTAACCTCATTGGTCCTCTGTCTGCTCATCTGTAATATGGAGTTAATAAGATCTTGCTGGGTATTTGTAGGAATAGGAGATAATGCATATAAATCCTGGAGCTTAATAACACTTAGTCAATATTAGCTAGATGCAAAACTTTTGTTAAAGGTGCTAAGATACCTCCATGTTCTGAAATGTTTAAGAAGGATTCCTTGGAGGAGGTGGAGGCTGAGTTTCGCTTGAAGAATAGTTACAATGGGAACAAGTAGAGATTGGGGAAGGGGCAGGGACCATGCAGAGGTAGAGCTGGGCATGACCTATTTGGAGGCCACAAGTGGAGCAGTTTATTTATGGCTATTGGGAGATAAGATGTTGGGACCACATTGTAGAGGGCTTTGAATGCTTGACTAAGAAGTTTGGACTTGAACCTTTAGGTAATAAAACACTTTTTCTCTTGCACACTCAAAGAGGCACAGAAGCACTGCATAGTCTCACCACATAGGAATCTTCTTGTGTTCTCACACAGATGGACCCTTTCACATTTTTTAAAAGGGAAGAAATAAAAAAGAATGAAGCATTTATCAAAGTCCCAAACTGAAAATACTAATGAGTAGTAGAGAAATAAAAGATATTGACCAAGGAGCTGGATAGAGTGACAGAGGCGGGAGGAGGGAAGGAGCTGAGTCCACCGGACAGTGGGTGGCAGGTGCCAACTCTCTCTCTGCTGGCTGAGCCGGGGACAACTCATTGTTGCCATCTCCACCTGGAGCTTCCCAGCCCTTCCCCTGTAGCCTGATCGCCCTAGGTCACAGTGATGGCGAACCTTTTGAGCTCGGCGTGTCAGCATTTTGAAAAACCTTAACTCTGGTGCCATGTCACATACAGAAATTTTTTGGTATTTGCAACCATAGTAAAACAAAGACTTATATTTTTGATACTTATTTTATATATTTAAATGCTATTTAACAAAGAAAAATCAACCAAAAAAAATGAGTTCGCGGGTCACCTCTGACACACGTGTCATAGGTTCGCCATCACTGCCCTAGGACATTATTGGCAGCGGGTTCCTTTAACCGGCCCCGGTCTTTATCCAAACCAGCTGTTTCTTTGCCTGACACCTGCCCATGGACACCGGTGTCCCTTGAACATAGGTTTTCCTCACCAACACCTTCGTGTAGGTCCTTAGCTTTTGCCGAAGGTGATTGCAACAGAGTTCGCACTGCTCTTCTCTTGTTCATTATTTTTTTCCTCTGGTCTGGGCTACATACCACAGCCAGATTAATCCAGAAGTACAGCATAGATCATGCCACTTCTGCTCAAAAACTACCTTTAATCAAAGTAACACTTTCCCCTAAATACAAAAAAGATATGTATTTAAGCTAAAGCTTAGACAACCCAAAAGAACTCAAAGAGAAATTTCCCATAATTTTACCCTTTAAAGGTAATCTGTAACATATTTCCCATATTCTTTGTCCTGTTTGTTAAGTCAAGATGAGAGGCACAAAGCTTGTGTATCTAACTCTTACTGTAAGAATATGTGTTGCACTGAACATCCATATTTTTTGTACACAAATTATGATTTTTTAAAGGAAAAATTCCTAGAAGAGGAATTTATGGCTCCAAGGTATTTGTGTTTTAAGGCTTTCTTTTGTTTTGTAATACATTGTGATAAATTACCCTCAGAAAGTCATAAATTGTATTCTCCCTTCAAGGATAAGTGTACACATTACTACCAAAGCCAATAGCAGCATCTTGGCCCTGCTACCCTCACAGACTCCTCTTCTGTCCCCTCCAGCCTCACTGCCCTCCTGCCAGATCATTGTCCTCCTCCTTCATGCATGTGTCATGTATACATTCAACAAACATCTCTAAGCACCCGCAAGGGGAGGCAGGAGAATGTGAAGGGTTAGGGGACAGGCTCCAGTTTCTGTATTTGAATTCCAGCTCTGCCCTGCAACTTCCTGCATGTCAGGAACAATATTAACACCTCTATAGGAGTGGTTGTAAGAATGTAAATGGTTTAAGTCATGTAAAACACTTCAGACAGTGCCTGACATGGTAAGTATTAAGTACAAAAGAACATTAGCTATCATTATCTGCAATTAGAAAACTTGTTCCATTCTAGGCAGGTGTAAAAGGTGGCCAAGGACTCTGCTTCCATGGAACTAATTCCAGATATGATAGAGTGCTCTGCAGAAAATAGAGGGTGTTGAGATGGCAAGCGACCATAGGATGGGAGGTGGGGCATCATCTTCAATGGTCAAAGAAAGTCCGTGGTTACCTCTGAACCAAGACTCAAAGGGAGAGATAAAACCTTCCGTGAGAACCTGGCTGGTGTGGCCCAGTGATTGAGTGTCAACCTATGAACTAGAAGGTCAGTGGTTCAATTCCCAGTCAGGACACAATTCCCAGTTTCAGGCTCAATCCTCAGTAGGAAGTGTGCAGGAGGCAGCCAATTGGATGTTTCTATCTTTCAATCCCTCTCCCTTCCTCTCCCTCTAAAAAATCAATAAAAATAAAACACCACCATATTATTATTTTTTTAATCTTCCACAACAGCAGGGCTGCCTCAGGTTTTGATCTCTCAGAGAACAAGAGCTTTGTATCTCAGAATTCATTGCAGGCAGAGGGCTGTTTTAATGCCTCTCTCTCTTAATTTTTTTTAACGCTGATAATACATGGGGATATGTTTTGATCCTTTTTATATCCTTGTCTTTGTATTAATTAAGCACCAGGCGTCTTGTGGCTGGGGCTTACCTCTCCTCTCACTCGTTACCAACTCCATGGACCAGTGGCCAAGTCAGGGCCTGTGGGCACTGACATGTTGTTACTCATTAATTCTGCTTGATTTCCTGCTTTGTGGCATCTCTTCCTCATCCTCTTGGCTTTTTTCCCTGCTCTTTTGAAGGCCCTCCCTTTGGTTCACTGAAGTCATTGTCTTCCTGACATGAAAGGCACTTCAGTGAGCCAAATGTGTAATTATATTAAGTGGAATAATAAAAAAGGAAACCTGAGCCTCCAATGGCGATGAGTTTTCTCCGTGCACTGCAACCTTGGGCACAAAGAGGAAGACCGCTTCCTTCTTCCTCCTCCCTTTCCTTCTAAACCAGGGTCAGCCTGGGTCACAGGAAAATGGAGGTGGCTGCCCTTAGGACAATGCTCAGAGCTGTGGACAGTGGCCAGGAAAAGGCTGCCCCAGTCCTGGTCCTTCCTGCAGAAGTTGTCTTCACTGCCTGGGTGGGTACCTGATCTCTCAGGATGGAATAGCCATTGGGCTCTATGTATGCAGTGGAGGGGCTTTCTGGGGAGGCTCAGTAGATCCTGGGATGAAAATGTCAAGACCCTCAGGAACAAATGGTATGCAGCCAGTTTCCAACAGGATCTAGGCCAGTTGCTTTCCAACTTTTAAAATATATATTTTTTATTGATTTCAGAGAGGAAGGAAGAGGGAGAGAAACATCAATGATGAGAATCATTGATCAGCTGCCTCCTGGACGCGCCCCCCCCCCTTTAATGGGGATCAAGCCTGCAACCCAGGCATGTGCCCTTGACCAGAATTGAACCCAGGACCCTTCAGTCCACAGGCCAACGCTCTATCCACTGAGCCAAACCGGCTAGGGTGCTTTCCAGCTTTTTTATTATGGCCCACAATTTACATCATGACTGAGAGCAAACTCGAGTTTTTCCTGGAGGATACTGTTTGGCAGCATCCCCAGCCTCCACCCACTAGATGCCAGTGGCAGCCTTTCTCCACGTTGTGGCAACAACAAAAATGTCTCCAGACATTGCCACCTGTCCTTCAGAGGACAAAATTTCCCTGGTGGAGAACCACTGACATAAATGAATGTACCGCTAGGGGGAAAAACCTAATAGATTTTTGTTGACAGAAATACAATAAAAATCGCCAGCAAAAATAGCAAAGGGAATACAAT
>NW_006383006.1:2867843-2868202 GCF_000327345.1 Myotis davidii
TTGGGCCTAAGCTGGCAATCAGACATCCCTCTGGCAGCCCAGGAGCCCTCAGGGGATGTCCAACTAACGGTTTAAGCTGTTAGTCGGACACCTTTAGGGCTCTTGCAGAGGTGGGAGAGGTTCCCGCCACTGCTTTTGCACTCGCCAGCCATGAGCCCGGCTTCTGGCTGGGGGGCACTCCCTCTGTGGGAGCGCACTGACCACCAGGGGGCAGCTCCTGCATTGAGTGTCTGCCCCCTGGTGGTCAGTGCATGTCATAGTGACCGGTCGTTCCACCATTCAGTCAATTTGCATATTAGCCTTTTATTGTATAGGACTAGAGGCCCAGTGCACGAAATTTGTGCATGGGGGAAGAAAAC
>NW_006383006.1:2886935-2888144 GCF_000327345.1 Myotis davidii
GAGAAGGGAGCGACAGAGACAGAGAAATATGGATGTGAGAGAAACATCGACTGGTTGCCTCCCACACATGCCCTGACGGAGATGGAGCATGTAACTGAGTTATGTGCCCTTGACCAGAATTGAAGCCAGGACCCTTCAGTCTGCAGGCCAATGCTCTATCCACTGAGCCAAACCGGCTAGGGTGCTTTCCAGCTTTTTTATTATGGCCCACAATTTACATCATGACTGAGAGCAAACTCGAGTTTTTCCTGGAGGATACTGTTTGGCAGCATCCCCAGCCTCCACCCACTAGATGCCAGTGGCAGCCTTTCTCCACGTTGTGGCAACAACAAAAATGTCTCCAGACATTGCCACCTGTCCTTCAGAGGACAAAATTTCCCTGGTGGAGAACCACTGACATAAATGAATGTACCGCTAGGGGGAAAAACCTAATAGATTTTTGTTGACAGAAATACAATAAAAATCGCCAGCAAAAATAGCAAAGGGAATACAATCTGAGGATGCATTATCACTAGTACTAAGAGCAAACAATGATCCCTGAATGCCAATTTTATACCTGCTGCTACGCTAAGGTCTTTACATGTGAATCTTTACTTAATGCCCACATGAGCCCTATGAGGTAGGAATCCCATTGTCTCCTTTTTCACCCAAGGACACTGATGTCTAGGGACATTAAATGACTCACTTGAGGTCTCACAGCTGAGGTGGTGAGTCTCATTCTCGCACACTGTGCTATGAGAGTTTTTAAACTTTTCACTGAATACCCACACAGTGGCACCCCAGGAAGCAGTAGTCAGTGCCCTCAGACACTGGGAACATGGTTTAGAAGCAAGAAATAAGCTATAAGTAACCCTGAGGCTCCCACCTGTCTAGATTCCTACAGCAAGGACATGCCTGTAGCTGAGGTCCCAACCTCCAGTTAGCTCATTGACTTAATTCATAAAAAATTCTAATTTGCTCTTTCTTTTATCAGCAGGCTAATAGAGTAACTTATAGAAGACTAGAGGCCTGATGCATGACATTTGTGCACTGGAGGGGGGGGTTCCTCAGCCCAGCCTGCACCCTCTTGCAGTCTGGGACCCTTGAGGGATGTCCACCTGCCGGCTTAGACCCAATTCCCCCGGGAATCGGGCCTAAGTCGGCAGTCAGACATCCCTCTCGCAGTCCAGGGCTCTTGCAATCCAGGGCTCTTGCAGAGGTGGGAGAGGT
>NW_006383006.1:2888201-2904214 GCF_000327345.1 Myotis davidii
AGGGGGCAGCTCCTGCATTGAGTGTCTGCCCCCTGGTGGTCAGTGCATGTCATAGTGACCGGTCGTTCCACCATTCAGTCAATTTGCATATTAGCCTTTTATTGTATAGGACTAGAGGCCCAGTGCACGAAATTTGTGCATGGGGCGGGGGAGGTCCCTTAGCCTGGCCTGCACCCTCTCACAATCTTGGACCCCTCAGGGGATGTCTGACTGCCCCTAACCACTTGCCTGTGGGATTGGGCCTAAACTGGCAGTTCGACATCCCTCTCAAAATCTGGGACCACTGGCTCCTAACTGCTCACTTGCCTGCCTGCCTCATCACCCCTAACCACTCTGCCTGCCTGCCTGATAACCCCTAACCCTCTGCCTGCCTGCCTGATTGCCCCTAACCACTCGCCTGCCTGCCTGATTGCTCCTAACTGCTTGCCTGTCTGCCTGATCGCCCTAAACCACTCTGCCTGCTTGTCTGATTGTCCCTAACTGCTCTCCTGTCTGCAGGATCACCCCTAATGGCCTCTGCCTCGGCCCCCGCCCACCACGCCCCCCCACCATGATTATATCCAGAAGGTCATCTGGAAGGACATCCAGAATGATGTCCAGAAGGTCATTTGGCTGTCTGGTCTAATTAGCGTATTACGCTTTTATTATTATAGATTGTTAACACAAGTGGCAAGGTTAAGTTTCAGTTACCTGGAAACGATTTGTTTTCTGGGACAGAGGTCACCAGGATCATCGTCCTCCCACTCTCAGGCCAGGACCTGCTGAATTCCCCTCTGAAGCTGAGCCCTGAAACCAGGGAGCAGGGTGGCAGAAGGCCTAAGATCTGGACAGGAACCTTGCCTAAGTCAGAGCCAGGTGCCACAGAAATGATTGAGAAGTGCCGGGGGAGGCTGAGCCCAGGGAAGCACGGCTGGGCGGTGACCTCGCCTCCCTCTCTCCCAGGGGCAGCCTTGGAGCTCCGGTCCGTGGACCTGCAGAGCCCCAGCAACAACAAGGCGCATCACACGCAGGAGATGGGCCTGAGGCGGCTCATCGTGCGCCGGGGCCAGCCCTTCACGCTCCAGCTGCATTTCAACCGACCTTTCCACTGCGGGACCGACCACATCACCTTCGTGGCTGAGACCGGTGGGTTCACCCTCCCCAAGGCAAAGTCCACTTGTCGGGCACCTACCTCTCCTTCCTGAGCCTCCCTTCGTCTCTCCTCCGGGGATTCCCCAGGACCCCGTTACTGCTCAGCACCCTATTCGTGTTGTTAAGAAAAGATGTGGCCAGCTCAGCAAACTGAAGTTGTGATAACAACGACCAACCTTTAAATACACTACAGGCACTGTACTAAACTTCACACACATTAACTCATTTAATCCTCATGACGAAACTTTCAGGTGGGTACTATTATGATCCCATTTTACAGATAAAAACACTGAGGCCCAGAGATCTTCAGTGGCTTCCCCAAGGACACACAGTGGCAGTAAAAACCTTAAACCAAAAGCCATTAGCAACAAGTGGTGGGAGAAGGTGAAGGTCACATAGACTTCGAACCTTACCTTGGGGTCATTCTTTCCTACACAGGACCAGCACCCACGAAGCTGTCAGGAACCCGAGCCACCTTTGGACTCACCCAGGCTCGACAAGGGAATGCCTGGAGTGCTTCTGACTTCACCATCGACTCCAACTCACTCTTTGTCTCCCTTTTCACACCAGCCAGTGCAGTCATTGGTCCCTACACTCTGAAGATAGCCATCTCTCAAGGCCAGGGTTACAGCATGACTCACCCAGTGGGGACTTTCATCCTGCTTTTTAACCCTTGGAGTGCAGGTACAGCTTGCTCACAGGTGGTAATGCTAACCTGATCCATGGGGAATGTTCTACCTAGAAAGCCCAGAAGAAAAAAATGCTGCATAGCTATGCAATACATTACCTAGTGCTCACTAAAAATCATCTTTACAAGGAATTTTTAGTGCATGATGAAAATGTTCATGGTGTGATTTTTTTAAAAAAATCTTATATTTCCTCAGGAAAAGATAGCACTATTGAGTATCTGTTACATCCTATGGAGAATTTCAATCTCAGGTCACAGTGTTACAAGAGCTTGGTTTTGGTCCCATAAGCTCTCTTTGCAATGTGTGATGTTCAGTGAAATAGATTAGGAGATGGAACACAATGTGATATGTAATTGTATTAACACATGTGCAGAGAAAGAGAGCGAGTGCGCAGAATATACCAAAATGCGTCTCTGAGGAGTGGGAAAGAGCGATTTTCATTGTCTTCTTTCCATCATCAGTGTTTTCCAAATTTCTACAACAAACTTGCTGCTATTACAATCAGGAAAAGATAGTTATTATTTTTTAAAAGCATACATTTTATATATCTGGCATCTAGAAAAACACATTATAGACTTTTAAGGGGTCCACTCTTGATTTCTATTGCCATCAACTCATTGCTTCTCCTTTTTCCAGCAAGATACTTTCATTACCATTTTTCATTTTTATACCCTGTTTTTTTGGTTCGGGGTTTTACCCCCTCTATTACGCTTTCATGTTCAGAGGATGACGTCTACCTGCCCAGTGAAATACTGCTGCGAGAGTATATCATGATGGACTATGGCTTTGTGCACAAGGGTCATGAACAATTCATCACCTCCTGGCCCTGGAACTACGGGCAGGTAACACTACCCCGGGAAGATGGGCTCACAAAGGCTGCTAACAAAACTCAGGGCGTGCGGTGCTGGACCAATTTCCCATCCGGTGAGGGGGGCAAGGAAGGAAAGGGAGATGCCTTTCCCTCTTAGTTGTTAATATTATGAAACAACTTAAAACATAATTGTAGTGAATGTTCATGAGCCTGCCTCAGTTTCAACAGTGATCAATTTATGGTGAATCTTGTTTCCTCTATCCCAGGGGTTTGCAAACTATAGCCCACGGGCCAAATGTGGCCCACTGTCTATTTTCACATGGCCCACGAACGAAGCATGATTTTCACATTTTTAAATTGTCGAAAAAGAATTTAAAAATAATATTTTGTGATGTGCAAATTATATGAAGTTTAAACTTCAGTGTCCATAAATACCACTTTATGTATTTATTTATGTTAATCCTCACCTGATGATAATTTTCCATTGATTTTTAGAGAGAGTGGAAGAGAGAGGGAAAGACAGAGAGAAACATCGATGTGAGAGAAACACATTGATTGGTTGCCTCCTCCTGCACGAGCCCTGACCAGGGCCCAGGCCAGGGAGGAGCCTGCAACCAAGGTATGTGTCCTTGACTGGAATCGAACCTGGGACCCTTTGGTCTGCAGGCTGACGCTCTATCCACTGAGCCAAACTGGCTAGGGCATTAAATACCATTGGAACACAGCTATGCTCATTTGTTGAGGTATCATCTGTGGTTCCTTTTGTGCTACGGGGGCAAAGTTACGTAGCTGAGACAGAGTCCCTCTCACCTGCAAAGCCTGAAATATTTACTATTTGGTCCTTTACAGAAAAAGTTTGCTGAACCCTGGTCTATACTCCTCCCCCTTGCCCCACCTCCCCCAGCAGCTCATCACTGGATTTATTTTGAATCAAATAATAGTTACCATAGCATTTAATTCAGTAATATTTCAGAATATAGCTCTAAAAGATGACTTTCTGAACAATAGAATCCCACAATATATACAAAATGAGCAGCAATTCTTCAATAACATCAAATATCCAGTCAGTGTACAGAGCTGGGGACCTCTGGCTCTGGTCCCAACCAGGACATCATAGACATCTGCTTTGAGATCCTGAACAACTTTTCTGCTCCCAACCACCAACCACAGCTGGTGCAGCTTCTCTCTGTCCACACACCAGGAGGGAAGAGCAGGGGAAGCAGGGAGCCCTATGGAGGAAGATCAGCGTCCCAGTTCTTTAACTGTGACAACCTGTGTACTTGTTTGGAAACTGAGACAAATGCCAGTGCATTTGGCAGCCAAAAGGACTGTGACATGTCACAAACACATGCTAAACGAATGCCATGAGCTGCACTGGCTTCTCCCGTGCTGAACCCTCTACCTGATTTAAAGGCTCCCCACATGCTTCTCCCTCTCCTCACAGGCCTTGCCCTGTGTTTATCCATCCTATCTTTTCCCACAAGTCCTCCAGAAATGAGACTCTCCAGGCCCCTGTCCGTGGTACCCGCCATGCTCAAAGACTCCCCTCCTCTCTCCCTGTCTACCTCACCCTTCAAAGCCCACTGGCTCCAATAGCCTTCTCTGATCTCTTCAGACAATGAGCATCTTTCCTCTCTGAACTCTCTTTGTATTTCCCATCAGCACCACCCAGGTCAGGGTTGCAGAATTCTCATTTTGATTTATAAGCTCTTCCAGGGCAGAGCCTTGTCTGATAGGAAGCCCCACCCCCCTACACACCTTCCCTAAAAGTCTGTTACTTTCTTGAAATTTCAGCATTTTAGACGTTTTCAGTCTTTTCTTTTTTTTCTCCCTTGCACTCACTTGGAAGTTTGAAGAGGACATCATAGACATCTGCTTTGAGATCCTGAACAAGAGCCTGTACTTCTTAGAGAACCCATCCAAAGACTACTCGCAGCGGAACGACGTGGTGTACATCTGCAGGGTGGTGAGCGCCATGGTAACGACAGAAGCTTCCCCGCCCATCTGAGGTCAGTCAGAGCTTGCCCTGGGCACGATGGAGACCCACCCACCTGTCCTTTGCAGATCAACAGCAACGATGACAACGGCGTGTTGCAGGGGAACTGGGGCGAGGACTACTCCCAGGGCATCAGCCCACTGGAGTGGAATGGCAGCGTGGCCATCCTGCGGCAGTGGTCAGCCAGGGGCGGGCAGCCTGTGAAGTATGGACAGTGCTGGGTCTTTGCAGCTGTCATGTGCACCGGTGAGTGAGGGGAGATGGAAGTGCAGAATCACTTATTTAATCTTCACGATAACCCTTCCAGGTCGGGCTCTGATATCTCTGTTTTCACTTGAGCTGACTGTGGCTGGCCCACAGCCCCTAGCTCAGGAGTGGTGGGCACTCGGCTCTTAACCCGCACACTCTGTAGTCTTGAGGAATCCTGCACATCTATGCACGAGGGAGGTTGACCTGTTGCGATCACCCCCATGGTGTCCTTGACGGAGCTTCTTTCTGCCACCTGCTTAGGTTTCTCAGCTCCAGGCGAGCCTGGAGTCGGGACAGGTTGGGGAGAGCGGATCTCACCCGTAGGCAGAGTTGGAAGCTCCCAGATATTTTCAGAGACATTCTTGAGGAGCTCCCATCAGAGACTTGCTACTTTGCAAACTACCCTGAAGGTGCACTGATGGTCTGTGCATTATCAGTTATTTACAATCTAGTGCAAAGTCATTGCTCAGGTTATCTGTAAAGGGGAGGGAAGACGGAGAGTACTGCGGTGCCTGCCTGTCTTCCCCGTGCAAGGCAGGGGCACCTTACACCGTGCTGCCGGCCACTCTGGTGCCCAGCAAACGTTGGCTGAACTCTTGGGCTGACTGTGAGTTAGAGAATGAAGGAGCACAGAATGGACCGAGACAGGGAACAAAGACAAAGTTCCAGGTTTTCCCGAGAGGGGCAGCATAGCTAGGCAGCTGTGTGTAGGAGAGGTTTAAATCTGAGTGTTCAAATCAAGTGACCTCGCGTTACTCATCTGTTTTCACTGTAAGATGCTCAGGACGGTGCCAGCATTGAGTAGAGTCAAATTCACCCTGGGGTGGCGAGGCAGGTATCATGGAGGAGGGCTCGGGCCGTTGGACCCTGAGATGAGCAGGAGGAGGTCTAAGTCTGCGTCCTTGCTCCACCTCTGAGCCTGTCACCACTCCCAGGCCCAGAGCCCTGGTCTAGCTCTCCTCCTTGCGAAGAGTTTGTAAAAAGCCCAGGAGCTATGCTGGGAGTGGACAGGTGATTGAAGACAGGTGGTGCTCTTTGGGCTCTTGAATAAATTGAAACCAAAAGATTGGTCACTCTCAATAGTCCATTTACGTTTCAAAGCGCTGTAATCCTCACAGCGGCTTCTTCTGAGCAGATGATGGGATAAACCTTCCCTCTCTGGAAGGTCACACCTGGCTCTTGGATTGATTTCATCTGGCCCGGGGCAGGTGTGCAGGTGTGTGTGTGGTGGCGATCCTGGTGGTGCAATGCCCACTTCGTGTGACTCCATCTGTGAAATCTTAACTCAGCTTTAAGAGGCCTTTGCAGCACTCCTTGACGGCCACAAGAGGATGCTGTTGCCTTAACAAAGATGGCCATTGCCTCGGTATTTGCAGGTTCCCTTTGTCTTAGATGTCTTCCCCTTGTCTCTATAAGTCTATCTTTGCTCTTCCATCCATTCTCTGATTTGTTTCTTACCTCTGCCAAACCCTTGTCTTTCTGTGGCATTACAGATCCAGAACCTCAGGACTGAGAATCATCTGGCTCAGTTCCTCGTTTTGTTTCATACGAGGAGACTAAGGCCTAGATGAGTTAAGCTACTTACCTAAGGTGACACAGCTTCTCTTCTGAAACTGGCCATGGCACTAAAGTTTTAAAGTTTCTTTTTAAATTATAAGATGTTTTAGATCCTCTGTTTTTAATTTGGGAAGTTGATGACTGGGAAAAGCCCTAAATGATAAATTGAGTTGTTAACTGTTGTTGTGACCCTCAAATGATCCCCCCTCTCCAATCCATAGAACAGGTAGCGGCCAAGTCTGGGGGCTTGGGTGTGGTGCTCTGAGGATGAAGGAGTTACAAGTATGGATCTGCAAGAATCTTTGCCTTCTTTCTCTCCTCCAGCTAGAAAGTTAGAAAGTGTGCCTGGCATACCAGTGATTTGGCTTACAGTGATTCTCCGTGCTTTTCTTCTCTTTAGTAATGAGATGCTTAGGTGTTCCAACCCGTGTTGTTTCCAATTTCCGTTCTGCACACAACGTGGATGGGAACTTGACCATAGATACCTACTATGACCGAAATGCAGAAATGCTGTCAACTCAGAAACGGGACAAAGTATGGTAAGGAGCCAACAGATCTCTGCTCTGTCCGCAGGAGGGTAGGGAAACTCTGGTTCTCTCTAGCTCAGCGGTTCTCAACCTGTGAGTCGCGACCCCTTTGGCAGCACAACAACCCTTTCACAGGGGTCGCCTAAGACCATCCTGCATATCAGATATTTACATTACGATTCATAACAGTAGTAACATTACAGTTATGAAGTAGCAACGAAAATAATTTTATGGTTGGGGGTCACCACAACATGAGGAACTGTATTTAAAGGGCCAGAAGGTTGAGACCACTGCCCCTAGCTGGAGGCAGTGTGCCCAGTATGTTGTTGCTGATGCTCAGAGAGTAAGTTCCCAGCCCAGGAGACTGTTCTGGCTAATTAGGTCATCACATCACATCAAACTCATTTCAGAAACAGAAGCCTATGGGAGAACATTCTGAAGCCGGCAACCAAATGAATGACCGATTGTGCCTCTAAATTCTGCACTCATTTTACTCTTCCTATTTTGGGTCTTTCTGTTTGCACTGCTCTCTGTTTTCCCTGTCAGGGCAAAGCTTAGAAGAGCTACCTGCATGGTTCCTTCAGTCTCTCTTGACTTCTCCTCCTCCCTGCCTCACTCCCTCTGCTTGTGTGCTGGCACGCATGCACGTGTGCTTGTCTAGGCCTTAGTCTCCTGTGTCTCTGTGTGTCCTTTGTTTTTGTATCTTTAGTCTCTTCCTGCTTCCTTTCTCCTCCGCTCTACCCCAAATCCGATTTTCTTTTCCAGCCAGTTTCCAGGTAAGACCTTTGAGTTGCATTGAGAACTAGCTGCTGTCCCTCTCTGAGCTCCTAGAGCAGTGATGGCGAACCTATGACACGCGTGTCAGAGGTGACACGCAAACTCATTTTTTTGGTTGATTTTTCTTTGTTAAATGGCATTTAAATCTATAAAATAAATATCAAAAATATACATCTTTGTTTTACTATGGTTGCAAATATCAAAAAAATTCTATATGTGACACGGCACCAGAGTTAAGTTAGGGTTTTTCAAAATGCTGACACGCCGAGCTCAAAAGGTTCGCCATCACTATCCTAGAGGCTGAAACTTCTCGGATTCAAGAAGCAGGAGTGTCTCTGAGAAGATCTGTCGCTCCTGTAGAATTCTGTCTGTGACTCATAGCCTGAATCTAATCATGAGGAAACACCAGACAAGCCAAAAATGAGGGCCACTCGGGTAAAGCAAACCAACACTCTATTCAAATTTCAATGTAATGAAACAGAGGCCAAGGAACTGTTCCAGATTAAAGGAGACAAGGAATACTGGACAACTAACTGCAATGCGTGATCCTGGACTGGGTGGAAAGAATGCCACACCTATCATTAGGCCAACTGACAAAACTGAGATATAGACATAAATTAGCTTTTAAAATCACTGTGTCAATATTAAATGTATGAGGTAAGGGAAGATCCCTAGTCTAAGGAAATATACACTGAACTAAAAATTTATATATATACTCCATATCTGTACTGAAAGAAAGGCACTGATAAAGCAAATAGGGCAGAATGTTAACAATCAATGAATTGGATAGACGGGTGTTCTTTGTACTATTTTTGTAATTTTACTGTAAGCTTGAAATTACTTCCAAATAAAAAGTTTAAAAAATATATAGGAGAATGAGGATATCAAGCACTCAGTTTAGCCGGGAGTCTCGCACCTGGCAAATTCGCTGGAATGTGAGTGCTGGCCGCCTTCTTCCTCTCTGTAGGAATTTCCACGTCTGGAACGAGTGCTGGATGATCCGGAAAGACCTCCCCCCTGGATTCAATGGGTGGCAGGTTCTGGACCCCACACCCCAGCAAACCAGCAGCGGTGAGTGAGGACCATGGTGGAAGGCTTTGTGGAAAGGCCGATCACGTGACAGGACACGTGAGCAAAAGGCCAGAAAGAAGAGGTATTTTCCCCACTTCCTCCCCTTCCCAAAGTCAAAGCAGAGACAACTGTGGGTCAGGGGCCTGACTTTGACACTGACAGCTGGGCCACCCAGATAAGTCAGTGGACCTCTCAGTTGCTGCCTCACCTGTAAGGTGTGGAGGAGGATGCTGATTGCTGTTTCACTGGTGGGGGGTGGGAGGGGGGTGTTGGGGCTGTGAGGCTCAGCTGAATTAATGGGAACTGGAGAGTGGCCTTCATGCCACTGCCCCTCCCTATCCCATCTCCCTTCTTCCCACAACCCCAACCAGCGCCCCTGGTCCAGGTGCCAGCAGCCAGGCTAGCCTGCCACAATGCCTGTTCCCCGCACAGGGCTGTTCTGCTGTGGCCCTGCCTCCGTGAAGGCCATCAGGGAAGGGGAGATCCACCTGCCCTACGACACCCCATTTGTGTACGCGGAGGTAAATGCCGATGAGGTCATTTGGCTCTTTGGGGATGGCCAGGCCCAGGAAGTCCTGGCCCATAACACCAGTTCCATCGGGAAGAAAATCAGCACCAAGTTGGTAGGATCAGACCAGCGCCAGGACATCACCAGCTCCTACAAGTACCCAGAAGGTACCCAGGGCCCCAGGGGACTTGGGAGGAAGGTGGTATAACCTCCTTTGTGCTACCTCCCAATGGGAATGGCTCCCACGGCAGGGTTGCTGGGTTTAGCCAATAAAAATACAGGGTGTCCAGTTAAATTTGAATTCCTGATAAATTTAGATAAACAAATATTTTATTAGTATAAGTATGTCCCAAATAGTACATGTGCAATTCTTATACTAAAAATTATTTGTTGTTTATCAGAATTTCAAATTTAATTGAAAGTCCTTGATGTTACCTGGCAACTGCATCCTAGAGTCACATCACAGACTCCTTCTGTCATGGCAGTGGAGGTGGCAGCAAGGGGAGAGGTAGATGCACAGGAGGGAAAGGGCTCCGGGGCCCGTAGAAGGGAGGGAGTAGATGTTCCAGTGGAGGAGGCTCCCAGGGTAGAGTCAGGCCACCTGAATACTACTCAAGGGCTTGCTATGTTCTAGCTTGGTAAGTTTGGACACCTTCTTACTATCCCCTTGCCTCTACTTTCTCATCTGTGAAATGGGTTAACAGTATTTCAGAGGGCTGATGTGAGGGTTAAGTGAGTTAATACCCAGAAACTACTTGAAACAGTGCCTCTGATGCACAGTAAATGTTCTAGAGAAGTCCAGTTTGGGGTAGTTGGGGTTAAGACTGAAGGTTGAATAGCCCATAGTGGGGGCAAGAGCTGAAGCTTTAAAAGGCTTGAGCATAAAAGCTTATTCTCTCCCCACAACACCCTTACTTCTAAAATACTGGGTATTCCCCAAAAATGTATACACACACTTTGAATAATTATAAAAACAGTGCTTATTAAAATACATTTCATTTTCAAAATTGATCTACCAGTTATTGAAGTGTGTATACATATTGGGGGGAGATCCTGTATTTTAGAAGTGAGGATCCTGGAGGGAGAGAGAAACCTCTGGGTGTGATGATGATGATAGTGATGACAGCATCAGTATTGATGACAAAGAACAATTCATTTAACCCAAAGTTTTGGCAACTCTATGAAGTAAGGAGGCAGCCCCAGGTTACAGATGACAGGACTGAGCACTGAGGGATTAAAGGCCTATGATGGAGGAAGGATTTAAACCCAGTGCCAAGCAATGCCAACCCCCATGTTCCCAGCCGTTATGCTGTGCTGCCTCCCATGCACTCTTCCTGTGGTTAGGGATTCAGGAGGGGAGCTGTGAGTTGTCCGGTGCTTGTTGTGCCCTCATCCTCTCCCACTGATGTCTTTCCTGTCTCTTCCTTCTTCCAGGATCTCCCGAGGAGCGCTCTGTGTTCATGAAGGCATCCCGGAAAATGCTGGGCCACAGAAGGGCCTCGTCCCCCTTCCTGGATCTGCTGGGGTCCGAGGGCCTCCGGGATCAGCCAGCGCTGCTGCGGCTTCACCTGACCAGGACCCCCGAGTGGGGCCAGGACCTGCTGCTGACGCTGCATGCCAGGAGGGTGCCACACAGAGCCCACCCCCGGGGGCCCCTCAGACTGGAGGTGCGCTTCTGCGCCCAGGCCCTGATGCACAAGGGTGGGACCCGGCAGCCCCTCTGGAGGCAAATAGTGCACTTGAACCTGGACTTTGGGGAGGGTGAGTATGAGGCAGGCCCGGAAAGTTATCTCCAGGACGGAGGGGAACTTTGGGGCCATGAACAAAGCTGGGCTGGACCAGCCAGATCACACAGAGACCTCCACATCCCCCACACACATACACACCTCGGATGCCATCCCACCAGGAGACACCTAGCAGAGACCTCTGGGTGCAGTAGGGGCAGGGTAAGCCTGCCTCTGTCTCCCTTACATATATACGCACAGACGCTTTCACACCCAGCTAGACTCACACACAGTTCCTCCTCCCCCCTCTTTCTGAGACCTGTTCCCTAGACCAGTGGTCGGCAAACCGCGGCTCGCAAGCCACATGCAGCTCTTTGGCCCCTTGAGTGTGGCTCTTCCACAAAATACCATGAGCGGGCGCACATACAGTGCGATTGAAACTTCATGGCCCATGCGCAGAAGTCGGTTTTCGGAAAGGAGATAGATAAAACAAGAATACAAGATGAGTGTGGATGGGAGAGTTGGAAGGGGTCGACCTCAGCGAACGGACCTCAATCAGATTGAGGACGTTTTTAGCAAAGGCCAGCTTAGGAGTACCCTGATTCAGTTAATAACAATGTCCCTGCCTATATAGTTTAAGGTTAAAAAATTTGGCTCTCAAAAGAAATTTCATTCGTTGTACTGTTGATATTTGGCTCTGTTGACTAATGAGCTTGCCGACCACTGCCCTAGGCTCACGGTGTCTTTTACCTGTGCTTAGAGATACAGTGGCCGCTCTTGCTACCCTACAACAACTACAGAAACAAGCTGACCGATGAAAAGCTGATTCGCGTGTCTGGCATCGCGGAGGTGGAGGGGACCGGGAGGTCCATACTGGTCCTGAAAGATATCTCTCTGGAGCCTCCCCACTTATCTATTGAGGTAAGGCATCTGGACACAGAAGGGACCCAGGGGCTCTCTGACTCACCCAACCCGGGGGCTGGGGGGACAGCAGCGAACACGACACAGTCACTGTCTTGACACCAAATGGATGATCAAAGCGCCGTATGGTGTGAGAAGCGCAGTTCTGTGCTCTGTATGAAGCGCACGAAGGCTTCCCAGAGGAGGCGACGTTTTACAGAAGATGCAAATGGAATGTAGGCTATAGGAAGACACTACACAGAGATAGAGACGAAGGCATTCTAAGTGAGGAAGTAGCTTTGCAGAGGCAGAGACAAGAAAGGCAATGACTGGGAGATGGAGTGGAGGAGAGAGATTTGAGAGAGACCACAAGTCAAATTCTAAAGGCGACTGCTGATAAGATGGGGGCGACAAGGAAGAGGGGAGCAAATGAAAGATGAGCCTCAGATCTCAAGTTCAGAGGCTTGAGTAGCTGGCGAGGCCATTGGACGGGGAAGGAATACAAGTGATGGACGGATACACGGAGGAGGGCAGGGTGTTCCCCATCTCCTGTTACCAGGACTTCCTTCCCCTGAAGCTCCTTTGCCCACCTTCCCCTCCTGCTCTGGAAAACATCCCCTCAGCCTAGTCCAGTGGTGGCGAACCTTTTGAACTCGGCGTGTCAGCATTTTGAAAAACCCTAACTTAACTCTGGTACCGTGTCACATATAGAAATTTTTTTGATATTTGCAACCATAATAAAACAAAGATTTATATTTTTGATATTTATTTTATATATTTAAATGCCATTTAACAAAGAAAAATCAACCAAAAAAAATGAGTTCACGTGTCACCTCTGACACGTGTGTCATAGGTTCGCCATCACTGGCCTAGTCCCAACCTGGCTTTGCACCTGGTAGCTTCCCAGAAGCACACCCAAGCCCCACTGAAAATGAGAACTGAGTGACTCCATTCAGAAACCACCTGGCCGCCTGATGGTTTTCACCTGGGCAGGCTGCCCGGCAAGTGACGTCAGGCGGCCTCCACAAACGGGGGGGCAGGATCACAAGTGCAGGCAGCCTGGTGCCTAGGTGAGAGCCTGCCCCTTACCTGAAGCCTGGCGACAGCAGGATCCGATGCCAGTTGGCTATGACATGGTCCCCATAGGTAAGAGACCTGGGGATGATGTGTGTGCCTATGCTGGGTTCCTGTTCCTTTTACCTGTTCTACTTTGACACCCTCATACAAGGGACATGTTTCTTTTTAACACAGCATTCCTATAGCCACCACCAGCTGGTTGGAGCTGGCACTTACACTGAAAGCTAATTGCCATCTGGAACTAGATGGTAGAGAAGGAAATAAGATTTCAACTTGGTGCCAATTTCTGATTGATGGTGGCTTCTTTCTAAGACAGGCCAGGGTGTGTGTTAACCTTGGATACTCTCATCTCACATTCTTTGCTCCCAACTGCAGTGTCTTAGCTCTAAATAAACAGTGCCTGCTGGTCAACAGAGGGATGGGGGAGTGAGGTTACTGAATTGGAATGCAGAAATGAGGTCAGTTGCCCACAATATCCCCGTCCTCTCTCCACACAGGTGTCTGAGAGGGCTGAGGTGGGCAAGCCACTGAAAGTCCACATCACCCTCACCAACACCCAGACGGTGGCTCTGAGTCACTGCACGATGGTGCTGGAGGGAAGTGGCCTCATCCACGGGCAGGTGTCAAATGAGTAAGTGCCATCGTCTGATAAGAGGTTCCTCGTGGGGTCACAGGATGGCCCTCAGCCTCCTGGATGGTGCCTCTGTGCACCCATACCGCCCCTCCCCCTCCCCCACTCATCAGGGAAGGTTGTCTCTGTGCTGTCGGGAGGTGGGAAGTGCTTGCCAACCAAGGCGGGTGACCAGGTTACCCACTGCAGTCACTCCTCAATGCTCTAACAAGCTCTTTTTTACTTTCAGCCTTGGGACTCTGGTGGCAGGACACACCATCCAAATCCAACTGGACCTCTACCCCTTCAAAGCTGGACCCCGCCAGCTACAAGTCCTCATCAGCAGCAACGAAGTCAAGGAGATCAAGGGCTACAAGGACGTCTTCGTAGCAGCGGCCAGGCCTTCCTGACATGCCCACCTCCCCCCAGGAACGCTCCCTACCCTGATCCAATTTCCTGATGCCCTCCTAGTACCCCCAACCCCTCCGCAGGTCCCACCCTGTTCTCCTGATGCCTTCCTGCACCCTCAGCCCATCCTCAAGACCACCCCTCCCCTTCTGACACCCTCCCTGGCCCCTTGCAGTCCTTCCCCTGCCCCCATGACCTCCCGGTCCCCTCCCTGTCCCACTGACTCCTGAAGGGGTAGTGTTACCTTTGCTCCTTCTCTCTCCTCTTCCCTGCCTGCCTGGGGGTATATGAAGCTCCTTTATAACCACTGTGCATCTTGGAAGGAGACAATAAAGACGTCTTTGATTGATCACTGGTGCTCTCGCTTCTGAGCTAATAAGCTACTTATTGCTACCAGCCTGTCCCCTTGGCTGCCTGCTGTGTGGTCCGGCCCTCCCGGCCCTTTTTGTCTTCTCTCTCCCCCTTTAGGGGATCATGCACAGAATACGCCCAACACGAAAAAGCTCAACACGATCCCTCGAACTCAGCCGCTCTGGAATCAAGGGAATTGTCAGCCTGCAGGCAGAGGTAGAGGAGCTCTGAGAACAGTGGCTGCAGTGCTACGGGGCCTGGACAGAAGCTGCCCAGCGGGACCTCTCTGCTGCTGGCCTGAGAGCACAAGGACAGCTGGGCAGGGCCACTCAGGGCGGCCCCAGGATGGATGGCTGCTCCCCCAAACAGGCCCTCACTTCCCTGACCCCCATCTTCCCCTCTCGGTCCCTCACCCACTTACTTCCCCTAATCTTTTATCCTCTCCAAGTCACCCCAGCTGGCCCCAGCATCTCTTTCTTTCCACTGTTCCTGTTATTTTAAGGACAGGGAGCCGCTCCTTTATATTTTCTTCCTGTAGCACTCAAGAGCATTTGTGCTCATTCCAGATAATTTGGGAAGAACAGAAAAGGGGGAGAGAATAGTCACTGATTTCTTCTCCATCCCAGAAGAAATCTCTGCTCACATTTCGCCATATATTTTCTGGTCTCTTTTCCCCCTTCATTGTGTGCATGTGCTTTTCTTTTCTTTCTTTCCTTTTTTATTTTTGTTTGTTTTGTTAATCCTCACCTGAAGATACCTTTTCCATTGATTTTTAGAGATACTGGAAGGGAAGATGGAAAGAGAGAGAAACATCAATGTGAGAGAGACACATTCATTGGTTGCCTCCTGCATGCGCCCTGACTGGGGCTGGAAATCAAACCTATGATACAGGTACATGCCCTTGACCGGGAATCGAACCCAAGACCCTTCAGTCCCTGGGCCAATGCTCTATCCACTGAGCAACAGGGGCCAGGGCTGTGCTTTTCTTAATTGTTGTCAATATTACAGATTTCCCCATTTCTCTTGCCCTTTGCCCCCCTTCACCTAGCCCACCCCAGGCCTTCACCAACTGTGTCCATGGGCTATGCATAGATGGGTACACGCTCTTTGGTTAATTTCTTCCTGTCCCCCCACCTCTGAGATCTGTCAGTCTATCTCATGCATCCATGTCTCTGGATCTATTTTGTTCATCAGTGTATTTTGTTAATTGGATTCCACATGTAAGTGGAATCATGTAATATTTATCATTCTCTAACTGGCTTATTTCACTTACCATATTAATCTCCAAGTCCATCTATACTGTTGCAAAAGATAAGAGTTTCTTCTTTTTTACAGCTGCATGTATTCCATTGTGTAAATGTACCACAGCTTTTTTATCTACTCATCTACTGATGGGCACTTTGGCTACTTCCAGATCTTAGCTATTGCAAATTGTGCTGTTATGAACGTAGGGGTGCATATATTCTTTCTTATTGGTGTTGAATATATTCCTAAAAGTGGGATTACTGGGTCAAATGGGAGTTCCATATTTAATTTTTTTAGGAAACTCCATACTGTTTTCCACAGTGGCTGCACCAGTGTGCATTCCCACCAGCAGTGCAAGAGAGTTACTTTTTCTCTGCATCCT
>NW_006383006.1:2904479-2928262 GCF_000327345.1 Myotis davidii
GGAACATGGCTACAGAACCTGGCTGGAGAACCTGGAGAACCTGGCTGGAGATCCTAACCAGAACTTCGCTGGAGATCCTGACTAGAACTTGGCTAGAGATCCTGGCTAGGCTGCTGATCAACTGAACGCTGTCTCCGTGTCATTCTTTCTTCGCCGACTCTGTCCACACCTTTGGGGACCCCTGGACCTGCTGGGGTTGGACCACAACACTCTCTGATGATCAGTGAGCATTTTTTCATATGTGTATTGCCCATCTGTTAAGTGTCTATTCAGTGTTAAAAATTTGCCCATTTTTTAACTGTATTGTTTGTCTTCCTGGGGTTGAGTTGTATGAGTTCTTTATACATTTTGGAAATTAACCCTTTACCAGATGAATTGATAGGGGCAAAAATAGAATGTTGGGATGTTGTACCCTGCAAGACCAAATTAATGAGTCATTTAATAAGCCAGTGACTGAGAGGAAGTTATGGCTCCAAATCTCCCAGTCCCAAAATGGTGGCAGCATCAGGCTTATTATATAGGCAAGTATTACAAAGGTATCGATTACATCTTTGGGGTTGGAATGAGGAATCTGGTTTGCACAAAGCAAGTTAGTTATCTATGAAGATTAATTATAGTTTGGGTCTTCAGACCACCGAATCAACAGAAATTGAGCAATTTAGTTATCTATAAAGATTAATTATGGTTTTGGGTCTTCAGACCACTGAATCAACGGAAACACATTATCTGGAGCTGCTGAGGCAATTTAGAATAATTGTGCTGTCCTGGTCTTGGGACCACTGAGTCAACCGGAATGCATTATCTGTAGCCACTGAGGCAACTTAGGGTAATTGTGCTGTCCTGGTTTCCAGGTACAGAAGAATGTGCTTCGAAAACCAGTAAGATCACAATCAATGGGATATTCAAACCTCCAACAATGGAGTATTCAATCGATTGGGGTAGCATACATAAGTTCAGAAAATCAAAGTAACGTTTCTATTGTTTCAGCAAGCAAATAAGTACAAAGCCAAGTCAGCAGGGTTAAAATTTTAAACAGCAATTCCCACCAAGCATGGTTGCCACCATGCTTCAGGGGAACCAGCTAGAATTGTAAGAAATATTAATCAGGCTGTTAACCGTGATTGTTTTGTTCTGATTAAAGAAGGCACATTCTAACCTGGCTGGCAGCTGCACTCAGGACCTGGGAGCTCACCTGGAAGCTCCCTTCTTCCCCTTTTGGAGTTGCCTATTATCTTGGAAAGATTAAAAATTTTGTTGCAGAAACTGGAGCCAGAAACCAGAATCGCCAGCCCTTGAGGACTCCAGCCCTTTTGCATATCTGTAAACTGCCCATTTGCCCTTTGCCTACTTTCCTCTGTACTTCTACCAATATAGGCAGCCAGCTATGGTGGGGTGCAGAGCAGATTTTTGTGGATGAGCTGCTGCTCTCCTATATTGCCAGCAGTATTGGAATAAACGTTCATAATGATTCAACCCTGTTGGTTACCGTATCATTGGTGAAAATGTTCTCCCATACAGTGGGCTTCCTTTTCATTTTGTTGATGGTTTCTTTGGCTCTGCAGAAGCTTTTTATTTTGATGTAGTCTCCTTTGTTTATTTGTTCCTTCACTTCTCTTGCTCTAGGTCCTGGAGTCTAGGACAGTGATGGCGAACCTTTTGAGGTTGGGCTGTACTTCTACCAATATAGGCAGCCAGCTATGGTGGGGTGCAGAGCAGATTTTTGTGGATGGCTGCTGCTCTCCTATATTGCCAGCAGTATTGGAATAAACGTTCATAATGATTCAACCCTGTTGGTTACCGTATCATTGGTGAAAATGTTCTCCCATACAGTGGGCTTCCTTTTCATTTCGTTGATGGTTTCTTTGGCTCTGCAGAAGCTTTTTATTTTGATGTAGTCCCCTTTGTTTATTTGTTCCTTCACTTCTCTTGCTCTAGGTGCTGGAGTCTAGGACAGTGATGGCGAACCTTTTGAGGTTGGCGTGTCAGCATTTTGAAAAACCCTAACTTAACTCTGGTGCCGTGTCACATATAGAAATTTTTTGATATTTGCAACCATAGTAAAACAAAAATTTATATTTTTGATATTTATTTTATATATTTAAATGCCATTTAACAAAGAAAAATCAACCAAAAAAATGAGTTCACGTCTCACCTCTGACACATGTGTCATAGATTCGCCATCACTGGTCTAGGAGATGTATCGGTGAAAATACTGCTATGTGAGATGTCTAGATTTTACTGCTTATGTTTTTTCTTCGGGGATTTTTATGGTTTTGTGACTTACTTTGATGTCTTTTAGCCATTTTGAGTTTATTCTTGTGTGTCATTGTGTTGTTGTTTTTTAAGTTATCATTACATGGCTATCATAAAGAAAATAAAAACCCACAAGAGAACCTTAGCCAGTTTGGCTCAGTGGATAGAGCTTCGGCCTGTGGACCAAAGGGCCCCGGGTTCGATTCTGGTCAAGGGCATGTACCTCAATTGCAGGCTCCTCCCCACTCAGGTCCTGGTCGGTGCTCGAGCAGGAGGCAACCAATCGATGTACCTCCCTCACATCGATGTTTCGCTTTGTCTTTCCCTCTCTCTTCCACTCTCTCTAAAATTCAATGGAAAAATATTTTTGGGTGGGGATTAAAAAACAAAACAAAACAAACAAACAAAAGACAAGAGATAACAAAGGTCGGTGAGGATGTGGGAAAGGGAACCCTTGTGCACTGTTGTTGAGAATATATATTTGTCCAGCCATCATAGAAAATAGTACAGAGTTTCCTCAGGAGTTAAAAATAGAACTACTATATGATCCAGCAATTCCACTTCTGGTTATATATCCGAAGGAAATGAAACCACTATCTCAAAGAAATACCTGAACTGCCATGTTCACTGACAATAGACAAGATATGCAAACAATGTAAGTGTCATTAGACTAATGGACAAAGAAGAGGTGGTACATACACAATGGAATATTGTGCAGCCAGGAGAAACAAGGGAATCCTGCCACTTGCTACAACATCGATGGCCCTTGAGGGCATTATGCTAAGTGGAGAGAAGTCAAATGGGGAAAGACAAACACGGCATGATCTCACTTACACAGACATACCTTGGGGATATTTCGGGTTGGTTCCAGACTACTGCAATAAAGCAAGTGGCAATCTCTTTGCTGGTGGAGAATCTTGCCTTCAATTTGCAAAATGGTCCATCTGTGACGTTCAATAAAACAAAGCACAGTACAATGAGGTATTCCTGTATGGGGAATCTATAAAAGCTGAGCTGTTAGAAACAGTGTGATGGTTACCAGGGACTGGGAATGGGAGGAATTGGGAGATGTTGGTCAAAGGACATAACCTTCTAGTTAGAAGGATAAGTTCTCGAGATCTAATGTACAGCTTTGTGATCATCGTTAACAATACTGTATTATATACTTCCGATCTTAAATGTTCTCCCACAAAAAAAGAAATATTACATGATATGATGGAGGTGTAATGGTGATAATCATATTGCAATATATTAGTGTTTCAGATAACATGTTGTATACCTAAAATTTACACAAGGTTATGTGTCAATTATGACTCAATAAAAAATTGTTATCATCACTAATTGACGCCTCTCCATCACGGAAAATTGAGGCCATCCAGAAGGCCCGAGAGGGAGCACATCCTGCCGCGGATGCTCAGGCATGGCTTCTTCCTCCGCTCCTCACCTGCTCTGTGAGTCTGCAGGTTCGCTCGGCTCCTCTCCACCCTCCTCCCCTCATCCCCTCCTCCTCCTCCCTTGTTTTGTATTCCTTTTGCTTTTGCCGGCTGCTTTGGGCAGGAAGGGCAGGAGCCTGCACACCCACACTCCACCTGTGTGCAGCTGCACCTGTCCCCAGTAAGTGCCGAGGCCATTTCTATGGGGCTCTGTCACTGCTCTGCCACGTGGCTCCCTGCTGCCCACAGGAGACCGGGAGCCTGCACTGGCTCCTACGGAAATTGGAAACTTGCTCCCTTTACAGGGTGGTAGGTCCTCCTTCGCTTAGTCGCTGCCCCTCCTGCCTGGAGATGCAGGGACTTGTGTCACTGGAGGGGATCAGTGGGCAGGCTTTCTCCTGGGCCTCCCAGGGGTATGGGGATATTAGCTATCTCTGCCTTCGTGGTTGATCTTTCAAATATTTCCTCTCTCCCCAACTAAAAATTGGCTTTTAAAAAATGTACCCTTTGTGTTTTCTTCCTTTATGTAGGCAAGACCGACTGGCCTCATTTCCTCACTTCGGTTAGAACTTCGGTTAGATGAGCCGGTTGGACAGTCTCAAAGCTCCCTGATAGCTCCGCCATCCCAGGGCCCAGGATGCCGGGGTCCCCACCACTGCTGGAGAGAGCCCTGAGATTAGGCCTGCGCAGCTCTGTTTCCTGTCCTGGCCCTCCCCTCACCTCACAGCGAACCGCGGGGGTCATCCGACCAGGCAGTTGTGCCCACAGATAAACTCTGGCAAAAGAAAAAAAATTTTTTTTTAGTTTTTATTGTTGGAAGTATTACATATGTCTCCTTTGCCCCACATTGACTTCTTCTAGCCCCGCCCCCAGGCCCCACCGCAGTCCTTCACCGCCCTATTGTCAGTGACCAGGGGTTAGGCAGACATGGCAAAAGAAATTTTCAGGAGCAGGAGGCACAAACCAGGCCAGCAGCACCCTGGTCAAGTGGTTGCTGGTCTTTCCGCCTGCTGTGGCGGTCACAGAGACTTTGTCCTCATATCCTTTGGGCTGGTAGTTTTGGAGTCCCTGCTATTCAGTGCATTGTGTGCTACAAAGGAGAGAGCTCTGGACAGAGTCTGGGCTCTGTCGTGGTGTGACCCTGGCTCCCTCAGTTGCAAGATGATAGCCACAATAAAACAGTGCCAGGCCTTCCTTCCCTCAGAGGGTTGCAGTGAGGATCCAATGAGAAAGTGTGTTCTAAAGATCTTGGTATCATACGCAGAGGCCCTCTGATGAGTTTAATCACCTCCCCTGGGTCACTGCCTCCATGTCTGGGGGTGGGAAGAGGAAGGAGGAAAAGGATCCCACCTGGATCTTCCAATTCTGGCTTCCCTTCGCAACTGTCTGTGGGGAGCTCTCTGCCTTCTCCTCAGACCTGGGCACTACGGAGCCAAGGACCCTGAATCTACAGACAAGGAGGCTAGAACTTGTCTAAGGCCATAATGGGAATTCATGGCAGGACCAGGACTAGGGTCCTAGTCTCTCTGAGTCTTATAAGGTCTGGGGGGCCCCCACCCCCACCTTGCTAGAGCTGGGCTGCCCGGAGGGATGGCCGGTGCCTCCGCACCTCCCAAGTGAGTGTCCCAGGATCTGCTCTGTGGCCCTTCCCTGCAGCCACAGCCTTGTCTCTGTCCAGATGGAAAGGTTCTCACCAACTCCACTCGGCTTCCTGACTCTCCTCTGCCTCCCTGACTCAACCCAGAGACCAGCTGCTCTGATCAGAGCTGCCCCCTCCCCTAGCACACTCTCTCCCACAAATGACCTGTAGGAATCAAATGATAGGCTGCATCTATAAGTCGCTCATTAGCCCCAGCCATGAAATAGGTTGTTGCTGGGTAGCCATTGGGCATTTTTCTCTCTGCTACCCCCACCTCTCCAGACCTGCCCAGCCTAGCTGCACTCACTTCCTACCTCCCCTCACAATTAATCTTACCTGCCCATGTCCATTTCTTTTTTTCTTTCTTTCTTTATTGATTAAGGTATTACATATGTGTCCTTATCCCTCCATTGCCCCACCCCCGCTCATGCCCTCACCACCCTGGTGTCTGTGTCCATTGGTTGTGCTTCCATGTCCATTTCTCCTTCCCATCTCAGCTAGTGTGACAATGGGTTCATGCCTTTACCTATTCATTCATTCATGGATCATCTTTTAATTAATTTATTCCATCAGTTAGCAGATAGGAACTAGAAAACCAGCCATGCTTCAGGTACTGCAAGGTTCTTACACAGGACTCTGGAGTCTGACTGTGTCCAAATCTAGCTCCACCAGTTCTTAGTGAGTGATGTTGGGGAAACTATTTAATGTCTTTAAGTCTTGATTTCCTCATCTGTAACATAGGAATAATAATAGTACCCAGCTCATGGGGATGGCGTGAATATTAGGTGGGATAATGCACATAAAGAACTAAAACAAACATGTTCACCCTGCATGGTCTCATTAACGGCCTCAATAAACAGCCAGCAAATCCCAACAATGGTGGCTCCTCCATTGGTGGACCCCAAGACATGATGCCCTTGCTGGATAATGAACACTGTGTAGCCTTAGATAAATCAGAGTTTTAAATAATGAAGGCTCAAGGACACACAATTTTTTATTGAGTCATTAAATAAAGCGTGCATACTGGTTCATTTAGGAAGCCTATATCCCTAATTATAACTACACCCCTAATTATTTAATTATTACTAAGTTTCCCTTGTTATAAAGTCCAAATAAAGGGGCTCAATTTTATATTCACGTTATCCTGGTTCTCTAAAAAGAGAAAAAGAAAAAAGAACTAAAACAGCATCTGGAATGTGAAAGCTATTACTAGTTCTTCTAGTAGTTTTCTTGTTAACCACTGTCATTATTAAGCACTGAGGATATACTAGTTAGACACAGGCTATGCCCTTAAAAAGGAAAGATAGGTAAGTATTTATAATGTGGAGTATGACTAGGCTAATTGAGAACACAAAAGGGGGTGCTCCTGAAAGCCTGGTGTGGAAGAGAGAGTCAGGAAGACTTCCCCAGGGCAATGCTTGAGCCTGGATACAAGAAAGTAGACAAGTGAGAGGAGAACATTTCAGAAAGAGACCAACTCATTCAAGAACTTGGAGGTGCAGGAGAGCAGGTCTCCGTGGGGTAACTGAAGGGGTTTGCCTGCCTGGATTCCAGGCTGGGAGGGAAAGATCCTGAAGGGCTCTGGGGGCGATGTTGACAAGTTTGGACTTTACCCAACTGTTGTATCTTGAGCAACCTGGTTGAATTGGCACTTCAGAAAAATCACGTTGGCAATTCATTTGGAAAAAGGATAGGAGGGAGGCTCGTTAGGAGCTGCTGTCTAGGCAAGTGGAGGCTTCAGGGAAGGCAAGACCAAGGGCACGGAGAAGGGCCAGTTTTAGGAAATAATCAGGAGTTGGACTGGACAGGCTCAGTGACTGATGGCTAAGGGAAGTCAGGAAGTTGGAGAAGAATAAGGTGGTACCAGTTTCTCCCAGAGTGACTGGGTGGGCACTGTCCTCACTCACCAAGACCAGGGATGCAGAAGGAAAGGAAGAGGGATGGAGTTCCACTTTTTTTTAAAATATTGATTTTAGACAGAAAGGAAGGGGAGGGGAGAGAGAGAGAGAGAGAGAGAGAGAGATCAACATCGATCAAGTGCCTCCTACATGCCCCCTACTGGGGATGAAGCCCAAAACCCAGGCATGTGCCCTGACAAGGAATCAAACCAGTGACCTCTTGGTGCATGGGTTCATGCTCAACCACTGAGCAACACCGGCCGGGCAGGAGTTCCACTTTGGATAGAAAGTGGGTGACGGTGTGTTAGTGAATTCTATATACACATGTATACTAGTAAATACACTTTAAATACTGACTGGGGATAGAGAGAGTTGGAAATACAGGAGGAGAGATGGGAGCTGGTGACTGAGGTTCCTGAGAAAAGCAGACAAGGAACCTAGAAAGCAGGGGTGCACAGGGAGAAGTGTCCCACAGGAGGGAAGGAAGGGGAAAGGGAGGGGGGTCGTTCTTCAGGCAGTCCAACCAACTGCCTATGAAGAACCCTCCCCCTTTGTGTCTCTCTTCTCCCATCAGTTCTTTTCTCCCTTACACATTCAGTCCAAGGACTTGCACTTTTCTTACTAGAATCTTACTAGATCACTCACTGGCGTTCCCACTCTCTCATCTATTTCCAAAACTCTTCCACGAATCTTCCCAAGTTTTCTTCCTCTACTGCTTTTATTCAGGAGTCACCTGGAACTTGGCAGATCTTACCCATGACAATACCTCTGACAAAAAATAAATATCAAAAAAGTCATACTAAAGTGATCCAGAGGGGGCTCTATGGCACTGATGTCCAGGAAGTGACTTCAGAATAAAAAAGAGGGCTCAGGTGCAAGCAGAGTCCTAGGCTTGGGTCTCAGTTGTGAGCTGTAGTCTTGTGGCCCTGGTGCTCCTTCTTGCAGGAGTGCAGCCTCTCTCCATCGCCCTGGAAGCCGCATCAGCTTACTACTCCCGCATCAGCTTACCTGGCTCCTTCCCTCCCAGTACAGCACCTACCAAAGAATACCCCATTGCCCAAGAGCTGTCAAAGGCCTATATAGCACAAGGCCCTGACAGTTCATTGGCCATTGCACTTCATCTTAGCAGAGCAACTTTGCCAAGAAAAACCTGAGGGCAAGTGAGAAAACCAGTTGTGATCTGCCCAGTAAGCAGGTGGCAGTGCAGCAGCCAGCCCCGCCTCCAGTGTCTCCTGGCATCTCAGGGATGGAAGGTGAAGCAGACACTCCAAGACCAGTTTCCTGAAGCACCGGGCCATCCTGCTGTTCCGTGGGGAGCAGCCCGAGCACTGAAGGCAGCCACCATGGCACAAGGTAGGGCAGGCCTGTGGGGCTGCTGGAGGTCAGGGGCAAGAAAGACAGAGAGACTGTAGGAAGTCAAGTGAGGGTGCATTCATAGGAAGAAGGGAGCAAATAAAGAACAGAGGCAGAAGGAGTAGAAACTCCAGGAACCTCAGAGTTGGTAACCCAAGAACCAGGAGACAGGAGATGCCAGCAGGTAAACACAGCCAAGCCAACATGCTGGCTTCTATAGCCCAGTAGGACAGGGCAGGATCAGGAATCAGGGGGTCATGGTTTCTGTTCTTTTTCCACCAGCTGACCCTTTGACATTGAGCAAGTCACTTCTCCAGTTCCCAGCCCCCATGCCTGAAAGAACAAGGGGGGTTGGACGAGACAATCTTGACATTATCTTCCATCTCTAGAAGTCTCTGAATTTCATATCTTCACTTCTTCCCCTACTTCAGGTCTCTTCCTCATCTTAGCTAATCTCACCACCACCCTTCTATCTATATCAATTCCCGCTCTCTAGAAAGAGCTGCTATGAAGATTAAATGGTTAGTTGAAATCATAAGAATAAGCTATAAAGTTCTATAAATGTAACAGACTTACCTTCGTTTACTGTTTTGTGTTAAATTTTTATTTTTAAATTTTTAATTTCACAAGAAATATACTAATACAGAGTTGGAATAAAATAAAGCAATAATTACAGGTGAAGCTATAGTCAGTCCCTTTACCCCACCCCCAACCCCAGCCTCATCTCCAGAGAAACCACTGTTACCAGTCTTTTGTCTATACATTTATATTCATATATACATGCTCAATGTAATATTAGTATGTGTGGCTTCTTTTTTTGTATATCTTTGGTCTAATCATATTGTACGTATTTTTCTACAGCTTGACTTTTTGTTGTTGTTGTTGTTCAACAGTATGCCTTCGGGCTCTATCCATGCCACTCAGTACCTACAGATTTTCACTATGTTCTACATTGCATAGTATTTCATATTATGGGTGTAAGTAATTTATTTACCCAGTCCCCTATTGTGAGCATTCAGGTTGCTTCCCTATTTTTAGTTATATAAGCAATGATGCAATGGAAATTCTTTCTATGCCTCTTTGTGCTTGTGTGGGAGTATCTCTTTAGCTAGACACTGAGACCAATTACTTTAAAAGTTGTTCCTATCGTTTTATTTCTATTTTATTGGTCACTTCACCACATTCTCCTTGCATAAAAAGAACAAATATGTCCAATGTTAAATGTACCTCCTGCTTGAACATCTAGTGTCTGGGCTGAAGAACAATCCCTATGTTACAGGTAGATGTTAACTGGACCCAGAATGCATCCAGAGGATGAGCTTTGTCCCCACTGCTCACTGTCAGGCAGATGCTACCACTCCTGTTGAGTAGTCTGGGTCATGTGCCTAAGCTGAATCAGGACCAGTTAGCAAGCTCTGTCTAGTCAACTGGTCTCCAAAAAGAATGAGCTTCTAATTCCACCACTGGGGAAAAGTCAAGTGCTTTCCCAACTGGCAGTGGGTTGGGTGTCCTTTCTGAACATGAGTGAAGGCTGGAAATGGGCGGTAGCTATTGGGTAATGGAAATAGCACAGGACTTGAGCAAGTAACCTTAAGTTTAACTTTGGGCAAGACATTTAATTTGCCTAAACCTTGGTTTTCTCTATGCCAAGTGTGGATGACATGACATTTCATGCCTCTACTGTTGTGGGGAGGATACAATGAGAAAACTGTCTTGAGGTACCCAGGACAATGCCTATCACAGTGCCTATCAAGCCCTCAATAACGTGTTCATTGAATCTGAAATTTGAAATAAGTACAGGGTGATTATACAAAAGACAGAGAACTTTACTCATCATAGCAAACATTTTTTAATACCTACAATGTGCTGAAAATTGTGCTTATACTTCTTTTATAAGAAACTCATGCTCATTAGCAGTCATGCTCCATATCCTCTTCATCCCAGCCCTTGCTAAACTCTATTCTACTTTCTGCTTTTATGAATTCCCTAGTCTTCATATTTTATATTAATGGAATCATATAATATGTGGCCTTTGTGTTTGGCTTCTTTCATTCTGCATAATGTTTTCAACTTTCATCCATGCTATAATATATTCAGCATTTCTTTTTATGGTTGAATAATATTCCCGTGTATCGATATACCACTTTCATTAATTAATCAGGTGATGAACATTCAGGTTGTTATAAATAATGCTGCTATCAACATTAATGTACAAATTTCTGTGAACATATGTTTTCAATCTCTTGGGTATAGGAGTGGAATCTCTAGGAGTGGAACTGCTGGGTCATATGGTAACTATGTTTAACATTTTGAGGAACTGCTGGACTGCTTCCAAAATGGCCACATCATTTTACAATCTCACCAGCAATATATGAGGGTTCCAATTTCTCTACATCCTCACCAACACTTGTTGCTTTCTCTCTTTCTTGTTATAGTCATCCAGGTGAATAGATGCGGTGAGAGTGGACATTCTTGTCTTGTTCCTTATCTTAGGGGGAAAGCAGCTAATCTTTCACTACTAAGTATAATGTTAGCTGTGGATTTTTCATAGATTACCTTTACCAGGTTGAGGAAGTTTCTTCTAGTCTTAATTTGTTGAGTATTTTCATTATGGAAGAATGTTGGATTTTGTCAAATGTTTTGGTTCATATTTCTTAAAATCTAAATACAGATGAGACAACACAGCTAGGTCTCTATCCCCATTGATTTACATCTAGTGGTGGAAAACAGACCAAAAAGTAACTGCAAAAATATCTGAACATCTCATAATGAGCCTAAATCTAATAGACTCTCAGTAAAAGTTTGTTGATGTGAATGAACAAGAGAGCATATTAACTTGTCCATTAAGCAGTTAAGGTTCCCTGTGAGTGATACAGTTACATGCTGTAGATCAAGTGAAGATGGGAAGAAGGGTAGGCCAAAGGAGACAAGCTCTATGAAGAAGGTGGGTCTTGAACAGGTGCTGGAGGAAAAGTGGACTTTGGTTAGATAGTGAAGGGGCATTCTGAGTTGGGGCTATAGCAGCAGCAAAATACATAGACAGGAAGGCTACCATTTGCTTGAAGACGGATCAGACGGACAGAGTGGTGAGAGTGGTGAGAAGTAAGAATGCAAGTGTAAGTGAAGACCAGGTATGGAGGATCGTTAGTGCCAGGTTAAGGAGTGTGCATTTTGTACAGTGGGCTGTTGGGTATTTCAGAGCATTTAAAGCAAAAGAACGGAATGATCAAGTTGTCTGGAGGAGAGGTATTCTGGTGATGTGTTAAGGGGTGGGTGATGTGGAGAGACGGAAAGCAAAAGACCTGATGGAGACTGTTCATGTCACTAGGAGTGAGGTGAGGCGGTTGGAATTATGTTAATGTGGAAAGGGACAGATGGACACCACAGACATTTTCAAGGAAAGCGTGAAGGGACCTATGACACATAAATGGATACAGACTGAGAAGGAGATGGATGAGCCAACTGTGGGAACCATGCGGTGACCATGTTCAAAGGTGAAGTTAGAAAAGCATCCCTTCTGCGGGAGGTACACTTGGAGGACACTGAGGTCAGTCTGCATCTTAGCAGAAACTCTGGGAGGCTGGGAGTGGGCCTTTCCTTGCTGACCTCAGCATCACACCTCCCCAAGCACTGGGCACATGCGTTAGTGTAGTCAGAAGGCCAGTGAATTGCACAGCGGCTCACGCAGGGACTTTCTCCCAGATTTGGATGCTGGTACAGGGGAAAGTGAAACTCAACTTTTGTTCAAGAAAGTGGATGCTGGCGTAAATCTGAGGACATGCTAGGCTAAAGGGCACAGACATACTTGGCCAGTCCTACAGGAGTTGGACCGAGAGAGAAAACCATGTCCCTCTAGGAGAGTAAGGGAGGAAGGCTGTGGGTGGCGAACAATGAAAATACATCCTGCATATCAGATATTTACATTACAATTCATAACAGTAGCAAAATTACAGTTATGAAGTAGCAACGAAAATAATTTTATGGTTGGGGGTCACCACATCATGAGGAACTGTGTTAAAGGGGCGCGGCATTAGGAAGGTTGAGAACCACTGGTTTAGAGGGTCAGAGAAGCAGGGAAGGAAGGGAGGAAAGAAGTAAAAAGGAGGCACGTACATGTACGGAGCCTTGTTTAATCCTTCTACCAACCGTGTAAGGCTGGTATTGTGGATTCTATTTTACCAACTTGGGAACTGAGGCTCAGAAAGGCTAAACTTCTTTCTCGAGTTTGCACAACTAGTAAGTGGTGGACAAGACTGGACCATGCTCCATAACCCTGCTCTTTCGTCTGCCCCGGCTGCCCCATTGCAGGGCTGGAGTTGTCCGTCACTGACTTCCAAAGCTCCCGGAACAACATGCGGCACCACACAGAGGAGATCACCTTTGACCACCTCATCGTTCGCCGGGGCCAGGCTTTCAACATCACCCTGTACTTCAGGAACCGGGGCTTCGAGCCAGACCTGGACAACATCATCTTCGTAGCTGAGACCGGTGCGAACCCCTGCTGGCACACAGGGGCGGGTGTGGGGGCAGAGTCTCAGGAGCTGGGAGGTTTCCTCAGAGGGCCTCAACTCTGCTTCCCTCCCAGGACCGATGCCCGACCTGGCCAAGGGGACTCGGGCTGTGTTCAGCCTGGCAGGTCGGCATAGCCCCAGTCCCTGGATGGCCTCACTGGAGACCAACAAGGCCAGCTCCCTGGAGGTGAGCCTGTGTGCCCCTCCCATGGCGCCGGTGGGTCAGTACCTCTTGAAGGTTCACATTGACTCCTTCCAGGGGTCTGTCACGGCCTACCAGCTTGGGAAATTCATTCTGCTCTTCAATCCCTGGTGCTCAGGTAAGGCGGGGTGCCTGTGTGGGGGTCCCTTGCCTCTGCCCCTTTGTCAATGCCACAGAGAGCCAGGATCAAGGATTTCTAGACCCCTGCTCCCTGGGAACCCACAAACCTCCGCAAACCCATGCACTAGGCATTCACTCCCAACCACCAAAAGGCAGGGAGGGATAAATTGCTATTTATTTACTCATCTAGAATTTTAAAATTATAAGCCAAGTCATCTTTACTTTAAAGGAAAATATTACAATTAAGTTTGACCACTGTTAACATTTACCTTTATCATACATTTTTAACTTAACTTGAGTTTTTTCATTGTAAGAGTTAATAAGTGAATTGTGGAATGAAGTAAAGGACAAAAAAAAAAAAAAGCAAAAGAAAGAAAGAGGAAGGAAAAAAGAAAGGGTGAAAAGTCAAACCTTATCCCAATCTCCAAGTTCCGTTCTCCAGAGGGAGTCCTGTTAGTGTTTTCTTGTGTAGCCTTACAAAAAATGTTCTACGCGTAATCAAATGTGTATTTATTGCATATATGTATATGTGTATAATTATATAATACATACCACACATGGGATTATTTAACACATAGTTTGCTCTAATTTGCGGGGGGGTTTTCATTTAAAAATTCAATGTTGGACATAGTTTCCTGTCAGTACATTCCTTCTAACAGCTACAATTACTTCACCATTTGGATGCACCAAATTTTTAACTGGTTCCCTATTTATTTGGACTGGAAAGTTTTTGTCATAGGCAAACATAGCTACAGGAAATATCCCAGAACTACCTGGCCCACAATCCCTGTCCTCTACATCTACCTGGGAGCAGGAGTAGTTCCATAGACAGCTGGCACGGATGTGAGCAGAATGAAGGACAAGCCAGGAGGACAGAGTAGGAAGAGGGCAGAAAGAGTTGAGAATAAGGGATTTGGGGCTGAGGTCAAATTCAACAAATTCTCACTTCTGAATAAGAGGATGTCTCCCTTCTCTTACTCCCTCTCATTCTACTTTCTCCACCAACCTTACACCGAGGGGACCTGCTGCGTTGTGCCAAAACCCAGAGCCCTGGCTGGGTTCTAATATCTCTAACCACCTCCACTGCTCTGTCACTGATTGGCACAGAACTCTTACCCATCCGCCAGATGAATAGGCCCTGCCACTGGATCAAGGAGGATGGATATCTGTTTGTTTTCTCTCTCTCTCTCTCTCTCTCTCTCTCTCTCTCTCTCTCTCTCTCTCACACACACCTACCTCCCCTCCAAAACTGTGTGTTTCAGACTTGTCCTGAGGGCCCCCTGGAGCTGTGGGGAAGAAAATGGTATCTGTGGGGTCTTCTCTTTTAAAGCTTGAGTCCTACAAAAGAAATGATGAGGTCAAAGCCAACCCCTAAATTCTGGCTTGCTCTTTTCCAACCAGGATTAATTAAGTATGGCAGAGCACAGAGCATGGAGTCACATAGGCTGTGTTCACATTTCACCCTGTACTATGTGACGTGGGCAAGCTATTTATCACTGTGAGCCTGTTTCCCCAACCTTAAAATGGGGCTGGGATGTAAATGTGCTTTGCAAACCAATAAATTCCACCAAAGGTACATTTGTACTGTCCCACCTCATTTTCACGCTGAGCCTGTTGCCGGTGTTGAGCAGGTCTTGCTTCCCCTCTTGGTGTCGCCCTGTGCAGTCCTCAGGGTTGTTTCCATGCCTTCTGTGGAGGGGGATGGGCAGGAAGGGCAAGATGACTTTTCCGCTTTGTGTCCTCCCATGTTGATTCCTAGGGGACGCTGTCTTCTTGGACAGTGAGCCCCAGAGGCAGGAGTATGTCATGAATGATTACGGCTTCATCTACCAAGGAAACAAGAACTGGATCCGCCCTTGTCCCTGGAACTATGGGCAGGTGAGTCTCGGCCCAGCTCATGGACCGTCTAAGGGAGAGGGAAGCAGGAGGGGGATGGGAGGATGCCCCTCAGGCAAGGTAGGTCTGGAACTACTGACTAATGGGAACTAAATGGTACTGGGAAGATGTGAGATGTGACTCCGGGGAGCTAGAGGAGCAGCCATAGAAAGTTGGAAGGTGTTCTTTGCTGACTGTGTCAGGATTAGAGAGAGAAGGGCAGCTGAAGGTACCCACCCAGGAACTCCACTGAGTGTGAGTGAGGATGAAGGCACAACCACGACAACGGCCATGGTGGTGCCTCATATTTTTGTGTAACTGTTTCTAGTGTGGTGTAGGTTGCTCTAGGTTTTGTTTTCCACACATATTCTGAAACATGTGACTTTATTTGTAAAAATAGCATCATATTAATCACAATGCTCTACAACAGCCCAACCTTCAGCAGATGCTCCAGGAAGTACAGAACCAGGCCAGGGAGGAGGGTTCTTGAGGCTGGCCCTGGCACTGGGGCACTGGCAGGGGGAGAGGACCAGCCCTGCCACCCAGAGGGGTGTCAAATGGGAAATCCCAGGGGAGCTTGTGGAGCCTTGTTTCAGTTTGCTATGGCTTCCTCTCCTGGACTTGTCGAGAACCACTGGTGTAGAGCCTTGTTCCAGTTTGCTATGGCTTCCTCTCCTGGACTTGTCCAACACGTGTGGCCTCAGGCCCAGCCTAGGCCCCCCAGGTGGATATAGTCAAGATGAGACATAGCAGCCTAAACTTGCCCCAGCTGACATCCCCACCCCCACACTCAGCATGGACAGATAGGGATCTTAGTGAGTCTCTGGACAGGAGGTTGCTGCCACCGGTGAGAAGCAGAAGAGCAGAGCTGCTGGTCTCTGAGTCCTGGGTCCTCTCATATCTCTTATTCAGTGAACATGTACTGAATGCCTGCTGAGTGCCAGGCAGGATTCTAGATGCTAGAGATATAAAGATGAATAAAACACTGTCCCCGAGCCCACAGTGAAGTGGGGACTCAGTCACATAAGCAGGTCACTTATGCAGCGTGACATGTAACGATTGCCAGACGGGCACAGGGGCCTCTGAGAGCCTGGAGGAAGAGCACTTGGTTGGGCATGGGGCTGTCTGGAAAGCTTCCTGGAAGAGGAAATACTTGAACTGAGTTAACCAAGAGAAGGAAGGTGGGGGGAAACATCACAGGCAAAGAGAAGGATGAGCAAAGACACAAAGGTGAGGATCCGTTTGACCTGCTGCAGGGGTTACAAGGAATCTGGGTGTTGCTGTAACAAAACTGGTGAGGCAAGGGTATTGAGAAGTAGAAGAAGGCCAGATCAGGGAGGGTCTTACGTGTCTTGTAGAGGAGGTTAGAGCTTTGATTCTGATCAAAGGTCACAGGGATCTTTGAACATTTTAAAGCAGAAAAGTGAACTGATCAAACCATCCCTTGGGGAAAGTGGATCGGAGAGCCTCCAGATCCTGTTTATTGCCCAGTGTTACATGGAAATCAATTAATTCACTTACTCTCATTCAACAAAGATGCTCAGAGCCCTTACTCTGTGCTGAGCACTGTGCCAGATCTGGGGTGTGAAGTTCCAAGGAACGTTCGAGAGAGGCAGAGCATACACTTAGGCAGGCAAGACAGACCTTGGCTACATCATTATACCTGAGCCTGATGAATAAAGATATAACTAGTGCTATGATACTAAACTAGGCTTGGGCTCAGCAAAAGCCCTCAGGACAAGTGGCATTCTCACCTCGCCTGCCTTGGGTGGGAAGTTTCCATAACTCACATGCTATTAGTCAGCCCACAGCCCTCCTGCATTGCTGGCACCATGGCAAGTTGGAGCCATCACCTTAGCCTTAACTACCAATGCTGAGCCGGATCAGCCGGTGGGAGTGGAAGATGAGGCAATGTGGTTTTAGCAAGAACAGCTCGTGAGGTCCAAGAGTGTGGAGATTGAGGAGAGAAGAGAGAGAAACAATTTTTCAGCCAGTCAGACACATTAGAAAAAACTCCAAGGATTTGACTTGCAGGACATACCAAGTGGGGGAGTTCTGATCCTAGAGCTTTGAGACCCTGTACCTGCTCGAGTTCATGGCTGTGCTACTAGACACAGTTACCTTCCAAGTAGGTTTGTATTTCAAACACACTCCATTGGAGAGCTGAGTGGGGTGGCTCCATATCTGCATGTGCCAAGCATGGGTGCCTTGCCTCTCGGCATCTCTCCTTGCAGTTTGAAGAGAAAATCATAGACATCTGCCTGGAGTTGCTAGACAAGAGCCTGCACTTCAAGAATGACCCAGCCAAAGACTGTGCCCTTCGAGGGAGCCCTGTCTACATCAGCAGGGTGGTGTGCGCCATGGTGAGGCTGGGTGTGGATTTGCCCACGCAGGGCATGTCCAGAGAGGGAGGAAGCCGTGCCAGGGGAGCCCTGCCCACTCACGGTTGCCCCTGCAATGGGAGAATGAAGAGTTGAGAGGCATGGGCCCTCTTGCAAAGCCATTTTGGCTAAGACTGATGAAAGTTATAGCTAACAGGTTTTTCTCAACTGAGCTCTGAAATAGCTGGGCGTGGGCCATCATGTCTATTAATCCCAAATTGCATGTTTTGGGAAAGGCTGAGGGTAGCCATAGTTTGTGAAATGGTCTTATTGTTTCTAAATTTCCTTTGCTCTGAGTATTTTTAAAAGCTACCAAAGCCAAGCTTTCCAGGGGATGGGGAGGTGAGGGGTAAGGGAGTGTGTAGAAATAGAATAATAAACTAATTAACTGTGGAACACAAGTCAGAGTGGCCAGCTTCACATCCCGACCCCTTCCCCGGCAGGTCCAGAAGTTCCCAGGTAAAATGAGATCAAAGCCTCCTCTGTGTCTCAGGCCTTGCAAGGCAGCTCACACATCACATCCTGTTGATGAAAAGGATGCTTCTAATTCTTCTATGTATGGCTTCTCTTCAGATCAACAGCAATGATGACAATGGGGTGCTCAATGGGAAGTGGAGTGAGAATTTCTCAGACGGCACCAACCCTGCAGAGTGGACCGGCAGCGTGGCCATCCTGAAACAGTGGCACGCCACAGGTTGCCAGCCAGTGCAGTACGGGCAGTGCTGGGTCTTTGCAGCCATCATGTGCACAGGTAGGGAGTAGAAAGTTCCCCATGAAATGACCAAAAATGCAATGGCTCACATACTAGCCCTCCAAATAATTCTTGTCTTCATCTCACACAGTTACCACCAAGGAACATTTGGAAGGAAGCCCTTTCCAGCAAAAATGTCTCTCCACTAACCTCAGGCTTCACATATCTGGGCTTATTTCAGAGGATGGTTTTGAGGTAGAAATCACACGCTTCCGGGACCCCTGGCACCCTTCCCTCTCTTCTAACTGAACCTGGCTGGAAACTGTCTGGTGCAAGCTAGGAAAGAGATGAGAGGCCAAGTAACTAGGAAAACTTGCAAACTGATTAGCACAGAGAATGGTCTTAATGAAGATGTTCATATGAGAGGGAAATATGCATCTGAGCAGTGGTATGGAACCCGGGCAAGATGACAGCCAAAGTGCAGTGGCCTTGAATTGGGAGTTTCACAAGTTCGGAGGTCTGGAGGCCTGGCTCAGGCCAGGGAATTAGGGGGTGAGGGGAAATAGTAGATCAGCTTTTCAGATAGGGAGTAGATGCAACATTAGGGGAAGAAAAGCTAAAAAGAATAGGCACGTGGGAAAGACGGCAGGTGGAAGTTGGTTTGCAGGTGGCAAGAGGAGCAAGTAGAAGGAAGTGGGAGGTAAATGTTGAGGACACTGACACCTAGAAATGAGTTGCACACTGGAGGTAGCAGGAGGAGGTCTTCTGCCTCACCCAGGGACTCTTGCTCCTGGCCCTCACCCTCACCCTGCCCCCCAGCCTAGGCCAGCTCTCAGCCTCTTGGCATGCATTTCCCTAAACCTGACTTGGGTCACAATCAGGAAGTTATTAATGTTACCTGGAGGAAGATGCCAGGCATGGCTTTTGTTCACAGCACTCTCTAGTGCAATCCAGGGAGGCCAGATCTGCCCACAACTTGGTTTTATCAAGGAGTGAGGCCTTTCGTGTAGAAACTCCCTGGAGGACAAGGCCCGGTGCACTCTGTACGCATGTGTGTGCTGAGTCCAGCTCCAGTCTCCTGGAGGAAGCCCAGACAGCCCTGGGCTGCGAGCAAAGGCCAGACCTCTGTCCAAGGGTACAAGGAGGTCTCTGTCAACACCCAGAGGGTGACTTCACACAGGTTGGTGAGGAGGAGGTTCCGCCGAACTACTCCTCCCCTGCAGCTGCACAGCCCCGGCTTGAGTTAATGCTTTGATTAGTCAAAGATTCCTTGGTCCGTGTTTTGTTCTGTTCTGTTTTGTTTTAATAAGAACCAGGAATCTGACAGCTTTGATTGTGTGACAGATAAGAGTTATGGGCATTTGGGTAAACTAGGATGTCTGAGTCATTGAGGGAGGAGGCACAAGAGTGAGAGGCAGAGGACGGATCAATCTTGTTTGTGCAGGATAGAGAGGAAATCTTCCTGTGCATGGAAAGCCTTGAGTCTAATGGGCCAGAAGAATGGGTGTAAAAGAAAAGGCCAGGGTTTGGGGTGTGACTATCTGGAACTGGTTGATGACAGAGGTGGAGCCAGTGAATGGAGATTATGCAAGAGAGCAGACCAATTAAAATGTTTATGAGAATAATGGCTCTATAGTGATCAGGGAAGCAAAGGGTTGGGCAAAGTGGGTCAAATGTGGGCTACAGTGGGTGCAACTGAAGCTCAGTTAGTGCCAGCCTTCCCAGAAAGGCCTACCACATTGTATATTAATAAGTATATCAGTTTTTAAAACTCATTCCAATAACACTTATTTATTGAGTCCTTATTCTATGCTAGGCACTATGCTTCAAATACTTTTGGGTATAAAAGTCTGTATCCTCCACTAAAAGTTAGAGGTCTATCAAGCTCCTCAACCCGATTCACCTGCCAAAGCGTTACTATTATTCACAATCACAAGAGCTGATGGTTATGGAAGAATTCCTTTGTGCCAGGAACTGCGCTAAAACTTTGACAGCTTAGAGTAATGTGAGGCATGTGGGCTCCAGAGGTAGACTGCTTGGCTTCAAAACCAGCAAGGCCATTAGTTGGCTGAATAACCTCGGACGAGTCACTTAACATGTGCCTCAGTTTCCTCAGAGGACTAAGCTCACACATGGAGAATTCTTAGAATAGAGCCTGGCTACGGTGAGTGTTCAGTATTAGCTAGGATAGTTCTGTTTGATCCTCCAAATGACGTTGTGAATTACCTTCACCTCAATTTTGCAGGTGAAGAGATTGAGTGATGGAGCGAGGCTCACATCCAGGTCTGGCACGCTCTCACCACGAGGCTGTATACTGCACAGACATGACGAGCAGCCACTGTGTGTCCAGCATTCCCTGTGCTTCGGGCACACAGTGAGCACTTTCACTCTTTCTAATCGTCACAGCCACATGCAAAGTAGATATCATTACCGACCATCACTTTACAGGTGAAAAAACTGAAGCTCAAAAGTGATCAAGTGACTCTTGTGTGACCCAGAAGTACATCCTCCGCCCAGTAGCTCTACTTCCCAGTATTGCCTTTTTTAAATGTGAACAGATTGACATCAAGTTCCTAAAGAAAAATCATAGAAATGAAACTTTGGATGCATCAAAGATAGTGCTATAATTTTTGGACGGGCTGTTTCCTTGACAACCGTTTAGTTGTCTATTACTCGGAGAATTTCAGAGAAATCCCTGGCCTACCCTTCGATGCTCAGGCCCAGCTGCCCTGCGACTCAGTCATCCTGTTCTGGCCACCCACTCCTTGTGACAAGGTCTGCCCCTCAGCCCTTGGCTGAGGTCTGTAAAGTATCCAGGAAGCCTCGCACTGTAACCAGGAACAGAGGGGACAGTGATGATCTGTTGTCTGAAAATTCTCCCCAAAGCCAGGTGTCCAAAAGCCGCTGATTGTATGATTCCATATATGTGCAATGCCCAGAATAGGCCAATTCATAGAGACAGGAGAGTGGCTTAGTGGTTGCCTGGGGCTGGGGGGAGGGGGGAATGGAAAGTGACTAGTAGACATAGAGGTGTGCTTTTTTTAGGTGAAATGTTCTGGGATTATTAGTGGGGATTGTTGTACAACCTGTGAATATACTACCAACCACTGAAGTGGTGACTCTAAAAGGGTGAATTTTATGGTATGCGAATTATCTCAATAAAGTGTATTTTTTTAAGCCAGGCATCCTAGGAATATGCCTGGTCCTGGTAGGCTCCTACCCACAACTGCATGGGGGAGCAGTAGGGGCAGAAATGAGGGGCTGAGGGTTGGAAGACTTGAACAATTGACTCTGAGCAGGTCCATGTGGTATCATCTCCTCCCCTGTAAAGTAGGGTCCTGGGCCATGGTGGGAAATGGTGGGAAGGTGAGGAGGCTGAGAGCTTGGGGCTGGGCACCTCCTCTCTTCATGGAGCTAAGATTTCTCCTCACTTGTTTATATAGACTTATTTCAATACAATAACTCTTGTCCTCATTGTTTTTACTGAGTCACTCATTCTGAAAGAAGGAACCTCAGCCAAGGCCCCCGTGTGCTATTTAGCTTCAACCTTTGGCTTAAACACAAATCTACTATTATTTTCCACGGATTTATGAGGCATCAAAGATTGTATGAAATCTTCCCTCACCAAGTTGTTAATTAATATGTGGCAAGCACTTAGAAAAATGCCTGGCACATGGTTAGTTTTACATTAAGTATTAGCTATGATAATTCGTCTCCTGGTGTTTTAATCTCTGCCTCTTAGGCTCCAAAAGTCTGACTGGCTCTTGGTTAAAAGGTTTTTATTTTATTATTTTTAAAATATATATATATTCTCCTGGTTCATGGGTCGTTGCTCAACCACTGAGCAACATCAGCTGGGCTAAAAGGTTTTTCTAGCCATCTACCAAACTTCAGCTTTCTATTTTCTCTACCACTTTTTTTTTTTTTAAGAATTTTGCAGATTGTAATTAAGGTCCCAAATCAGTTGATTCTAAGAAGGGAGATTATCTTCAGTGGGTTTGACCTAATCAGGTCAGAATTTGATTAATAATTTAAAAAAAATTATTAATTTCAGAGAGGAAGGGAGAGGGAAAGAAAGACAGAAACAGCAATGATGAGAGAGGATCATTGATCAGCTGCCTTCTCCACGCCCCCCACTGGGGCTTGAACCCACAACCTGGGCATGTGCCCTGACCAGGAATTGAACTGAGATCTCCTGGCTTGTAGGTTGACACTCAACCATTGACACACAGTAGCTGGGCTCTAGCACTTTTGGGGTTTATTTCCTTGCTTTGTTCCTTGGAGTGTTTGGGATTAAATTAATCATATTCCTCGTGTCATGGCATTTATCGTAATAGGTCTTCTTCAGGCCCCTCATTTTAAAAAATGTATCTAATTAATTGATTTCCCCCACTTATCTCATAAGCCATTTCCATTCACTTCCCCCTAAGATAGGGAAACATTTTGATGTATTTAATATATAGCATTGTATTTAAAGGTGTTCTTATAAAAAAGTATATTATCTTTTGTTGTTGTTGTTTTAATCATCACCCAAGAATATTTTTTCCATTGATTTTTAGAGAAAGTTGAAGGGAGGAAAAGAGGGGAGAGAGAGAGACATCACTGTGAGAGAGAGAAATAAATTGGTTGCCTTCCAACCCAGGTACATACCCTTGACCAGGAATTGAACCCGTAACCTGTTATTGTGGGGGCCAACATTCTAACCACCGAGCACACTAGCCAGGGAAGTATACTGTTATATTTGTATAATATTTTTTCCAGTATGTATTTTTGTTTTATAGATTGTATTTTTCACCTTTAAAAGTTCCATTGGGCCCTAGCTGGTTTGGCTCAGTGGATAGAGCATCAGCCTACGGACTGAAGGGTCCCAGGTTTGATTCCTGTCAAGGGCATGTAACTCAGTTGCAGGCTCGATCCCCTGCCTCAGGTTGGGTGTGAGCAGGAGGCAACCAATCAATGTGTCTCTCTCACATCGGTGTTTTTCTCTCTCTGTCTCTCCCCCTCCCTTCCACTCTCTCTAAAAATCAATGAAAAATTATCCTTGGGTGAGGATTTTTTAAAATTTCATTGAGTCTTTTCTTTATCTTCAATTTTTCTTATTATATTTATGTTTTCCTTTACTTTCTCTTGAGCATATTTATAGTATTTAAAATACCTGTTTTTTTTTCTATGTCCCTGATTCTATTATGATCACCAGATTATTTATTCACTTGATTCTTAGATTCACTTGTTGATAGATGCATGTTTGTTGTTCATAATTTGTATCTTTACCTTTTTCTTCTTCTTCCTCTTCTTAAAGGATACCTTTCAGCATTTCATATAATACTGGTTTGGTGGTGATGAACTCCTTTAGCTTTTCCTTTTCTGTGAAACTCTTTATCTGGCCTTCAATTCTGAATGATAGCTTTGCTGGATAAAGAAGTGAGG
>NW_006383006.1:2928596-2931363 GCF_000327345.1 Myotis davidii
AGCTCAAAGGCAGCTTCTAGACAGTTCTTGAGAGACTTTAAAAGTGTGGTTTTGAGCTCTATATCTTCCATTTCTGACATTTCCATCCTGTTTCTTTGTCTCCTCATTTTTTTATCTTTTCTTGGTGCACCCCCTAGTGGTATTTGTTCGAAGCCTTGTTGTAGTTAACCCTTGATTGATGTCGGGAATACCTGGGGTGATTTGACCTCCAGGCTAACTGGCTGTCAAAATACCTGTTTTAATGTCCTTGTCAGTTAGTTCCATGATCCCTGTCATTTCTGGATCTAGTTCTATTGAGTGACAATTTTCCTGTTTCTTTACATCCCTATATCATCCCTATATATATATATTTTTTTATTCTTGATTTCAGAGAGAGGAAGGAAGAGGGAGAGAGAATCATTGATTGGCTGCCTCCTGCATGCTTTCCTGTGGGGATTGAGCCCACAGCCCAGGCATTGCCCTTGACCAGAACCGAACCTGGGGCCCTTCAGTCCGCAGGCCAACGCTTTAACCACTGAACCAAACCAGCTAGGGCTACTTTTTTTTAAAGTAGGCTTTATTTTTTAGAGCAGTTTTAGGTTTTATTGTCACTGCGGACAAGTGAGAATATGACCTCGTGCTAACATATCTGAAAAACTAAGGCAAGATAACCATCTTGTTGTGGAAACAATTAAAGGCATGGTACCTGGAGCAGGAAGTGGTTACATCTACCATTTGGAAGCTTACTACAACCCGGGAGAAGTTAAACGATGCTAAAAATCATCAAATTTAAATGCAATTACTTTGATTTTATATTAGCTGGGGCTTTGGCTCTATTCTTCAGTATAAGCCATGGAAGTGTGATTGCAAAGCTGACCAAATGAATTTCAATAAATTGAACTCTAACTTTCCATTAATTTCTCTTATAAAATTGGAGCTACATTTCTGTATGCGGAGGCAGGGCTGGTGGTGGAGGGAGAACTTGTGAGAAGCCTTCATGTCCAGCCTGACACAGACTGCGTGTTTTAATGCACCATCAGCACAGTGTCTGCCACCAGTCAGGAGTGAAGCTGCACTCCTGGAGGGCAGGAATGTCTTTAGCTTCTGTGCACTTTGCATCTAACTCACTGCCTGGCTCATGGCAAGGGCTCGACACTTGTCGCTGAATAAGTGCTAAAATGGCCAAGTAAAGAGAGACAGTAATTCATGCTGGGTGTTGTGCAGTATGCCTTGGGAACTCTAATTCTTTCCCAGCTCTGAGATCTTCTCCACCTTTTCCAAATATCACCATGTGAGTGCGCATGCCTGTAGATGCACACACACAAGCACCCCCCATATGGGTTTCTTTTTTATGGGGGACTCAGCTCCCACAACACTATCAATGAGCCACCTGAGTCTCATGTCAAACTGTGAATCATTGGGAGTGATACTCTGCAGAAACCGTGTGCACAGGTTAAAGACAACCCGCTTCCAACACAATTTAATGCGCGTCTACTCTGTGCCCATCCAGACATGTGGGGCAGGAGTGAGCACCACCACTGACACTTCAAGTGGCTGATCATGAATTCTGCAATCCGGGTGAAGAACAGAGGCTTGTTCACTGCTCTCCCTACTCAGTTCTCCTCAGCACATTCTCTTACTACCATAAGTGTTACCCACCCATTTGACTGTCATCTTAGCATAAATCCTGGCCCACGCCATGCTCCTGAGTCACTTGAATGCTCTTGCATCACTCCTGTCTCAGGTTCCTTCAATGACAGCTCTTCGAACCGTCACCCTCCCCTCTGAGGCTGTCCTGTGTCACCTCCACCTACAACTCGCTTGTCGGCTCTGCTCACTCCCTGCCCTTGTTCCTTGGCCCTGTGCAGACATGCAGACGTGCCACTCCAAGGAGAACTCCAGGTTCCCCTTTGGGCTTCTCTCCTCCCTGTCTTGGTCCATATCCAGGGGTGTGTCCATGCCTTAGCTTGGAGAGGCTTTGTGCCAACGTATGAGCAGGAGCCTAAACTAAAATCTATAAACAATTAAATGTTTAATATAAATAAGTATTTGAACTAAAAATTATGAACATTTTAAAAATTACAGTAGTATGTGAACAATGCTGAGAAGTATCTATATATTTTTTTCATTAGTTTATTATAAAAGAAACACGGAACTTAATTACATGACGAAAGATTTCAGAACTTCAATGGAATGGGCAGCTTCACATGATGCCATTTCAATAGTGATTTATTTCAGTCTACTGGTACATACTTTCCAGGAATGTCACCATCTCTAAATAAGAAATAATCCTTGTCTAGAACTACTTCGGTGCCTCCATATTCTGGAAGGAGACCTTTATCTCCAACTGTCACGCTAATAGGTTGAATCTCTCCACCCTTTCCTTTGGAGCCTGATCCAATAGGGACTACTGTGGCTTGCAATACTTTTCCTGGAGGTTTTTCTGGAAGCATCATGCCTCCTTTGGTTACAGTTTCTGCAGCGCTGCTTTCAGCTAATACTCGGTCAAAGCGGGGAAGGAACTTCCTAAGGCCTGTCCTGCCATGACTCCGACCACCGCTGCCTGTGCTCCGCTGTCGTACCGCGGCTGCAAGGAGAGACCTGCAGTCACTGCTGGCCACTATCTATATTTCTTTTTTTTTTACAGCGCTGCTCAGCTAATACTCGGTCAAAGCGGGGAAGGAACTTCCTAAGGCCTGTCCTGCCATGACTCCGACCACCGCTGCCTGTGCTCCGCTGTCGTACCGCGGCTGCAAGGAGAGACCTGCAGTCACTGCTGGCCACACTA
>NW_006383006.1:2933034-2941122 GCF_000327345.1 Myotis davidii
CTCAGAGTCTCCGACTCCCTCCCGATTGTAAACAATCGCGCCCTCCGCGCCGCCAGCCCCGCTCCGCGCGCACTCGGTACCTGAGAATTTCACTTCAGCACTGCGGCTCCTCTGAGTCTGGATATAATATTCTCTTTACTCCTAGTTGTAGAATTTCCACTCAGCCAGCCCTCCTGTGGCTCTGGATGTTGTCCTTTCCCTGGTTCAAGCTTAATTTGAATTGGTTGTTCAAGGCAGCAATCTCTGGTGTTAACCTATGCCGCCATCCACTATCTATATTTCTGACTGTCATTTTATCTCCTGGAATCTGTCCCCAGGGAGGAAAAAAGACTGATCTATAAAGATGTTCATCACAGCATTATTTACAACAGGGGAAAAAAATGGAAAGCAACCAAGTATCTACAAATAACCACCCCTAGAAATCTTGTTTTTGCCAAATATTTGATAACGTAGGAAAGTGCTTGGGATGTGGAATAAGGTGAAAATACTAGAATGCTGAACTGTTTGCATAATACTGGGAGGTGAACTCAGAATTGAGTACAAGCTGAGCAGAGAGACCAGGATTTGAGGGATAGCTCTGCCACTTCTTAGCTGTGTGACTCTGGTCCAGGTGAGCAAACTTTTCTTAGCCTCTGATTCCTCATCTACAAAATGGGGATAATAACACCAGCTTCCACGTAGAGTTGTCCTGGGCATAATGTATGCAAAACAGCACCATGCCTGCTGGTAGATATTATTATTATCATTACTTCACAGTTGGACTTTAGGGGACAGGGATCCCCAGGGGCATTGGTGGTAGGATGGGCTGGGAGATATTGCTGTTCTTAAAAGAATGCAGAGCGGGAGAAACAGAGCAGAGGACAAGAAAAGAAGTTGGTTGGCAAAGGGAAGAGATGCACCGTCAGGAATAAAGATAACATCCTACCGCTTTCCCAGAATTGCTCCACCAGGTACAGCCTCCCTTTTCCAGGCTTCTGTTCCACAGTTTCCTTCCCTCTGGCTGGGTCTGTGATGCTTTCTTTGAGAAGCTGCCAAGACAATCCACCCATAGAAAAGGGGGGGAGTCCAAACCACGGGATTCTTTGCCTAAGAATCTGATGTCCTCAGCCAGCGCTCTCTGTCATAGAAAGGAAAACTTTCCAGGTATTTGCTTTGGAGGTGGAAATTTATGGCTAGGAGAGAAATGCGACTGAGTCAGGCCACCGAGTCTTGCTAAAGGGGTGTGCCCGCCCCGCCCTGCTGGCCCAAGCAGGGGAACCCAGGCCTCCCTAGACTTTCTGTTGGCCCTGACAGTGCTTGTTGAAGCAACCTGCACCTTTGCACGCAGTGGCTTCTGTGAGCACCAGGGAGAGGAGCTCAGGAGGATGGGGAGGAAGTTGGCAGCATCACCAACCCAGTGCCCCAGACAGCTCCTGCTCGGTCCCGAAGGCGCTAACTGAATGATTTCCCTGGGCCCAGGCCCTAACTCCAGGAAGCCACAGAGCTCCTGCATCCACAACCCCAGAAGATTTTCTGCCCTTTTTGCAGTGATGAGGTGCCTGGGGATCCCCACCCGCGTGATCACCAACTTTGACTCTGGCCACGACACAGACGGGAACCTGATCATAGATGAGTACTACGACAACACGGGCAGGATCTTGGAGAATAAGAAGGACACTGTCTGGTGAGAGACAACTTCTCGTTCTCTTTGTAGGGCGAACCCCACCAGAAGAAGTGAGTCCATGAGCCTGATGCCCTCTCAGGCCCCCCCACCCCCACTTTTCCCAGCCCTGCGGCTCAGTATCCCCAACCCAAAGGCTGGGACACAGCTCAACACAGAAACAATGGTTTTGAGCTTAGAATCTAAACATCACAAGAGCTCCCTGTCCTGGCTGAGGTTTTCCTCTTTGCCGCCCCCTTCATTCGATACTCAGCCTGTGGCTGCAGGAGGACTGGAAGTCTCATCTCCAGACACAAAGACCATGATGGCCTCTGAGTCAGCAGCACCCACAGGAAATGGCACAAGGACTTTCTGGGAGAGAGAGGAGGGAGAGAGAGAGAGAGAGAGAGAGAGACATGTTGATTAGTTGCCTTCTGTACACACCCCAAACAGGGTCGGGAATTGAACCTGCAACCCAGGTATGTGCCCTTGACTGGGAAACGAACCCATGACCCTTCTGTGTGCAGGCTGCCCCTCTAACCACTGAATTACACCAGCCAGGGTTGGATTTTTAACCCAATTACTAAAATAAGAGTTATGCCCAGCCAGCAAGAGAGAGAGAGAGAGAGAGAGAGAGTTGGCGCTGGAAGCCTTCATTCTCTAGTCACCAACAGAGGAAAGCTCCTTTCAGGGCAGGTTGGGCTCACAGGAGGAAGAGCCATCACTGCTCACCCACAGAGGTTTGAAGGCCTGGGGGTGCTAAGTCTGTCTTTCTACTGGTCAGTGCACCTGCTCATCGTCCCTTGCCTTCCTCCAGAAGGAACACAAGCACTACAAACTTGCCCTTAGCTTAACTGACACTGGCTCCTGTGGCTTCTCTCTCAGGGACTACCATGTCTGGAATGAGTGCTGGATGGCCCGAAAGGACCTCCCTCCCGGATACGGAGGCTGGCAGGTGCTGGACTCCACGCCTCAGGAGAGGAGCAATGGTGAGGCTCTCCATGGGAAAGGCAGAACCCACTCCCACGGAAACAGCCCTCGGCCCCGCCTGTCCCTGCAACGGTCCTCATGGCTCTTCCGTTCTCCCCCAGGCATGTTCTGCTGTGGCCCTGCCTCTGTCAGAGCCATCAAAGAGGGAGAGGTGGATCTGAACTACGACACGGCCTTTGTCTTTTCCATGGTGAATGCCGACTGTGTGTCCTGGCTCGTCCACGGAGGAAAGGAGCAGAGGCTTCACCGGGACACGCATTCTGTGGGCAATTTTATCAGCACCAAGAGCATCCGGAGTAATGAGCGGGATGACATCACGGAGAACTACAAGTATGAAGAAGGTATGACTATCCCAGCCCCCTCAGAGTCCAGGTCCTGTGGGCACCTTCCCCCTACCCCAGGGAACCCCCTCAGCCAGCTGGAACAGGCCTCTGGGGAACAGAGGGTGTCTGTGGGGCAGGACCCAGGTCCATCTGAGCCCTTCAGTTTTGAGTTCCCAGTTCAGGCATCCCCACTGCCTCACTGCCTCATGCCCCCCACCCCACCCCCATCCCACAGGCCAGTGAGCACTTTCCCACAGACATTCACATTGACTATAGGGCCATTGACAGGCATCTTATCAACAGTATATGAATTCCTCAGCCCTGCCTTCCCCGCAAATCAGCCTCCCACTGAAGATGGGGGTGTTTAGTAAAAAAAAAAAACCCAAACGCTTCTTAATTAATTAAATTAATTTCCTTTAATGCATTGTTTAATTTACTGTATTTTATTGGGTGTTTGGAGGACAAACTAGATCACCAGTCAGCACCCAGGCTGCTATAAGGCCATATGCTCACTCTTGTGCCCGCCCCCTGCAGAAGATGATTTGGAGATGTGGGAGACCTGGCAGGGGCTTCTTATCCAAGCCAGCAGGGGCAAAGAGGCAGCTAAATTAGTCAGCTGTGGTTTATAATTCCTGGAAATTGAGGAAGACCAGTCACCAGGTTCAATCACTAGGGAGCCAAGCAAAAATACCCAGCCCATGAGGGCCAGCAGCAGGGTGAGGGGCAGGATCTGAGGAGGACTGATCGGGAATGTGTGGAGGGTGGGGGAGGGTGAGCAATTGCTGGGAATGCGGGCAAGCGGGTGTCTGTGGTCTGTCTGTGTGGGCCTTTGGGGCCACCATAGAGAAGCTCCAAAATCCAAGCCTAGGAAGGCGCTACACAGCAATACCGTCCATCCCCTCCCCACCCCCATCGACTCCGGGTTATCTTGTTTGGGGTGCCCAGAAACAGATCCTGTGGCAAGGATCCAAGTACAAGTGGTTTATCTGTGAGGCAATCCAGGAACTACTGGAAGGAGGGAGAGTGAGCAAGGGAGACAGGGAAGGGGAGGGAGCCAGTGCAGGGGCCCATCAAGCCTGTTCGAAGGTGGGCGGCAGGAGCTCAGGCCGGCTGGGGAGCTCTGACAGTGAGGTTGCCAGAGAAAACACAGGATGAATAATGCTTTAGTCTAACCATATCTCCAATTATTTGTTGTTAATCTGAAATTCAAATTAAATGGCCCTGTAGTTTTATTTGCTAAATCTGACCACCCTATCAGGGATTCAGTGTAAAGTGTAGAACAACATCCAGGGTCAGCGATTGTCTATCTTGTTCATCTCATGGCACACATACACTAATTACTAAAATTCTGCAGTACACCAAAAAGATTTTTTTGCTGAGTTGACAAAAATATGTATAATTTTGAGTCATTCACACCAGGTGCCTATTGTTGTGCTGGCTGTTGTCATTTTTTATTTGACAATCTAAGGGAAAAGAGGTCAGTACCCTGACTAAATAGTCACATCTTGCATGTTTTAAAAATTCTTGGGGCACACAGGTTGAAAATCACTGGCCTAGATTTATCACACCGAAGAGGCAAGGGGCTATTATTTATCCACCAAATCCTCTTGGTCATGAGTTGGGGGTGTAAATTCTTTAGCACTTTTGGTCTGCCCCATGCAAGAGCAGAGAAAGCCTCAGGCAAAGAGTAGTAGCAGATGCTAGAATTTGAAATTAGGGCACATGGGCATTGAAATGGCAAATGCCAAGGCAATATGGGTGGGGCACGGGCAGCATTTGCTACAAGGTCCACAGGGTTCCCTGTGAACTTGGGGGATCTGGAGCTATATTCCAGTGGGCCTGAGTGTGCTGCTCAGCCAGGCAGTATTCTGTCTCCTCCCACCCAGCCTGACAAGATCTGAAGGCAGAGCAAACCACAGATGAGATAAACCTGATCCACATCTCTCTGTGTCCACTCTCACTGAAGCCAGTGTCTCAAGATTCTCTTCTGCATGAAACAAGGCTTAGATCAACCTCCAGAGCAAGGGGACACAGTGACCTCTGCCTGGGAGGTGGCGGGGATGCACTAAGGGGGTAAAGCGGGGCCCTGGCGACAGTAAGCGTCCAGTGAAGGCAGCTGCTGGGATTATTAGGGAAGCACGGTGAGTACCCCTGCACTTCCCGGCCACGCGCCCCCCTAGGACTGAGATCTGGGTGCTCTGGGAACTCAGCTTGACTGAGTTCCTCTTATTATTTTCACTGTGGTTTTTCATCTCTCAATATCCAGGTGGTCTGCACCTGACTAATAATGTAGTGCTGGAACCGAAATCAAATCATGCCCTGCTGTCTTGAAGGGCATTTGTGGGCGTTGGTCTTCCCCATGGTATAGTGACAATACTATAGTCTATTGGTCATGAGCACAGATGATTTTATTCATGTGGATTTGGCTTCTACCTGGACTCTGCCCCCAGCAAGTTGTGAGACTTGGGCAACTGACATGACCTCTCAAAGCCCCATTTTCCACATCTGTATGTGGAATAATAATAATCTCTCTCTCATGGGTGATGTGAGGTGTGAAAGGAGTGAAGTGCTCAGCAGAGCCTGGCACTTAGAAAGCACCTGATAAATTATAGGGAGTATTTGTTGTTGGAAATGCAGGTTTGAACAACCTTGCAGTGTTGGTATGGCTGTTGGGAAGGATGGTCAGCCACGGCCTAACCGCTGGCCCCTAGATGGTGCTATCTCTGCCCTCCCAGGTTCTCCCCAGGAGAGACAGGTGTTTCTGAAGGCTCTTCAGAAGCTGAAGACTGTAAAGTCCCGGGGCCACTGCCAAGCAGGCTCACCATCTTCCAGACCCTTGCTTCGGAGGCTGGATCCACCTTCCCTTCGGCCCAGTGATGTTATCCAGGTCTCCCTGAAATTCCAGCTGCTCGACCCTCCCAACATGGGCCAGGACATAAGGTTTGTCCTGCTGGCCCTCAACATGTCGCTCCAGTCCAAGGACCTCAGAGTGAACCTGAGCGCTCAGTCTCTGCTGCATAATGGCAGTCCCCTGCCCCCGTTCTGGCAGGACTCAGCCTTCATCAGCCTCTTACCCGAAGAAGGTATGGGCTCTGGGTATGGGACTGGGGACTCTGTACACAGATGGGTTATGGAAATACCACTGGGGTCAAGCCAGCCAACAAGGGTTCTGGAGCTTCCCTGTGACACCATCTTCCTGGTGTCTCCTCAGCACAGATTTCTCTTCTTCTTCCCTTGTCTGCTTTCCTCTGCCTCTGCCTCTGCCTCTGCCTCCTGTCTCCTCTTCTTCCTTCTACCCTTCCTTCAAGGACAGTAGCCTGGCTTCGTGGGGAAAACCTGAGCTTTCGAGTCATCCTAACTTTAGAGCCTCAGCTCACCCATTTACCAGCAGAACAACCTTGGGCACGCCATTTCACTTCCCAGTGTCTCCATCTGAAAACCTGCTACCCGCTTCACTGGGCTCAGTACATGTTGGCTTCCTCCTTTCTATAAGAGGGTCCCCACATCCACCAGGCCCAGCTTATTTCCCCAGCAGTCTCACCTCATCCTTGTGTTCTCTCCCTAGCAAAGACCCATCCCTGTCAAATCTCCTACTCCCAGTACAGCCAGCACCTGTCCACAGACAAGCTGATTCGCATCAGTGCCCTGGTGGAAGAGAGGAGCAGTCCCGAGAGGATCCTGGTGAACAAGATCATCACCTTAGTGTATCCTACCATCATAATTAATGTAAGCAAGAGCCCTGGATGGCCTGGGGGTTCCTTGGGACTAGCTGGGAGTGCGAGGAGCCCTGCAGAGCCTGCTCAGAAAAGCAGCCCCTCCTTTCCTCTGCCTCTTCTGGTGCTTCCAGGAACTTCCCACCTGGATTGGGAGGTTTATCTGAAAACACTGGGTGATGTTTCCATCCTCTTGCACCGTTAGATGCCTTGTGGTTGGACCTTAAGCAGCTGCCATGGAGAGGTCCCTCGCTTGTGCCACCTCCCACTCTTGGCCTTCCCCAAGGTCAACGTGAGCTCAATTGGGAGGGACCTGAGAAGGGGGAGAGCACCGCCTGAAGGACAGCTTAGGTTTGATTTGCCATTTCCTGACTGTGCATCCTTGGGCAAACCCCTGGGCCTCTGCTTCCTGAACTGTCAATTGAGAGGATTAGACAAGATGGCCTCTGAGGACACACCCTGTTCTGCCGTCCTGTGATCCTCTGAGTGGGAAGATGTCAGGGGTCCCTTCCTTCCACTGCTGCCTCAGCAAAGCCAAGCAGCTTCCTGAACCCTGCCACACGAGCCTCTGGTGCCCTCCGCAGTGTGCATCTGGCAAGCCTCGCCTTGGGGGGTTGGGAGGGTTTCCAAAGGTGCTTCTATGTTTCTTAAAGCCACTTCCTTGCCTCTACAGCCCTGAATGAGCTCTTCATGTGAAAAGAATGAGCCAGTTATGATAAAAGGGAAGGAAGGGATGGGGTAGAATTGCAATCAGAGGAAACAAACAAAAACTGCCAAAGAATATTCTCTTTTTTAAAAAATTCTTTATTGTTTAAAATATTACATATAGGCCCTAACTGGTTTGGCTCAGTGGATAGAGCGTCAGCCTGCGGACTCAAGGGTCCCAGGTTCGATTCCAGCATGTACCTTGGTTGCGGGCACATCTCCAGTAGGGAGTGTGCAGGAGGCAGCTGATTGATGTCTCTCTCTCTCTCTCATCGATGTTTCTAAATCTCTGTCCCTTTCCCTTCCTCTCTGTAAAAAATCAATAAAATATATTTTAAAAAATCAATGATATTTAAAAAAAATATTACATATAGTATTACATACGTTTCCTTTTTCCCCCATTGACTTCTCCCCAGCCACCCCCACCCCCCAGCACATGCCCTAACCTGCTTAGTGTCTGTGTCCATTGGTTATGCTTATATGCATTCATACAAGTCCTTTGGTTGATCTCTTACCCCACTCCACCCCTCACCCTCCTCTGCCTTCCCTCTGAAGTTTGATAGTCCGTTTGATGCTTCTCTGTCTCTGAATCTATTTTTGTCCATCAGTTTATGTTGTGTATTATATTCCACAAATGAGTGAGATCATGTGATATTTATCTTTCTCTGACTGGTTTATTTCGCTTAGCATAATGTTCTCTATGTCCATCTATGTTGTT
>NW_006383006.1:2941983-2950350 GCF_000327345.1 Myotis davidii
TTGAATTTATGGATTGCTTTGGGTAGTATGGACATTGTAATTATGTTGATTCTACCAATCCATAAACATGGTATATTCTTCCACTTGTTTGTCTTCCTCTATCTCTTTTTTTCAGTGTCCTGTAGTTTTCTGCATACAGATCTTTTACCTCCTTAGTAAGTTTATTCCTAGGTAGCAGAATTTTTTTGGTGCAATGGTAAATGGGATTTTTTTTTTAAGTTTCTCTTTCTGTGAATTCATTATTGGTGTATAAAAAAGCCATGGATTTCTGGGTGTTAATTTTGTATCCTGCTACACTGCCAAATTCATTTATTAAGTCTAGTAGTTTTTTGATGGAAGCCCACCATGGAAGCCCAGCTCTTCAGAAAACAGATCTAAGGAACAGAGTCCTCCACAAGTGTGGTGAACTGGAGAATGAGATTAATTCTCTGCTTCTTCCTTTCTTCTGATTTCTCTGTTTAGGTCCTTGGAGCAGCCATTGTGAACCAGCCACTCTCCATACAGGTGATATTTTCAAACCCTCTCTCGGAGCTGGTTGAAGACTGTGTGCTGACTGTGGAAGGAAGTGGTCTCTTCAGGAAACAGCAGAGAGTCTTGTAAGTGTTAGGGGTGCTAAGCCTTCTCTTCTGTTTTATCCTGAGGGCAGCGATATCGTTTCTGGATATGGGCTTTCTTAGGCCAGGCTCTGAGAAAACTGGGAGAGACCAGCTTACTGAGTGAAAGGGGGCTTTGTTTTTCTGACATTTTCCTTTAAGTTTTTCTGACATTTTCTTTTCTCTGTGGCAGCATTGGAGTCCTGAAACCCCAACACAGGGCCAGCATCACTCTAAAGACTGCCCCCTTCAAGAGTGGCCAAAGGCAGATCCAAGCTAATCTGAGGAGCAACAAATTTAAGGACATCAAGGGTTACAAGGACATCAATGTTGACGTATCGTTATAAATTCTAGGAGAAGGAGATCAATGCATAGATTTTAAGCTTGAAGAAAATAATCAAGATTAAATACAAGCTGCGTCATTCCCCACCACAACAGAGGCTTTGTAGGGCTCTGACATGAGCAGCAGAGGCAATGCTAGTGACGGGTAGTCCCCTGGGCCATTTGCACAGCTCCCCAAGATTCTGTTCAGAGCCGAGGGATTCCATCTCACCCAGAAGTGTGAGATGGCACAGAGGTTCAATGACCTGGTAGGTCATTTGACCATGATTAAGTGCTCAGATGTCAAGAAAAGAAGAAGACTGGCTGTGCAGCTCACTGTCATCTTGACATTGCGATGGCTAATTTCCTCGTACCAATAAACTTCAGTCCTTATTCTCATCTACTTTGTACCCAGGTAATCATCACTTTCCCTGCAGTAGCTCCCACCTATTCCCTGGATGTTGGAGTGTCCCATTGTTTCAATGAGTCCATTCATTCAGAAATTGAGAGTCATTTAACATACTAGTAATCCCTGATCTTTGATTTTTGAGACAATAGTCTCAATCCTGAAGGTCACCTTTGGGCCTGCCACTTTTTCAGGAGTATAGACAAAAAGAATTTGACTGCAGAGCACTCCTAGCTTGCCTTGGACCCCACAGATTGGAACTTGTCTTCAGACTGTACAAGAGCTTGGAGCAGTGGTTCTCAGCCTTCCTAATGCCGCGACCCTTTAATACAGTTCCCCATCTTGTGGTGACCCCAGCCATAAAATTATTTTCGTTGCTACTTCATAACTGTAATTTTGCTACTGTTATGAATCATAATGTAAATATCTGATATGCAGGATGTATTTTCATTGTTACAAATTGAACATAATTAAAGCATAGTGATTAATCACAAAAACAATATGTAATTATATATGTGTTTTCCGATGGTCTTAGGCGACCCCTGTGAAAGGGAAGTTTGACCACCAAAGGGGTTGCGACCCACAGGTTGAGAACCGCTGGAGTGGAGCTTCCTACAAGGAGACTGGCCAAGTGCTTGGCGCAGCAAGAACGTTCAGGAACCCTGACCTCCTGGTTGATAGGTCAACGCTGGGATAATGTATGAATCTCTGGGAATGTGAGAAAGAGCTCGGTCACTCTTCACCAAGCTAGAGGGGGAAGGATCAAGATTAGAAACAGAGGGAGAATGAAAGTCTGATTTTAGATACATATTGCTGCCCTAGCTGGTTTGGCTCAGTGCATAGAGTGTAGGCCTGTGGACCAAAGGCTGCAGGGTTCGATTCTAGTCAAGGGCACCTCCCTGGCCCAGGCCCTAGTCTGGATGGTTGCAGGAGGCAACCAGTTGATGTGTTTCTCTCACATGGATGTTTCTACCTGTCTTTCCCTCTCCTTCCACTCTCTCTGAAAATCAATGGAAAAATATCCTCGAGTAAGGATTAAAAAAAAAAAGAAAGAAACACATTGCTTCCATTCCATATATTTGGTGATTCTCTAGTTATCTTTTTAGAACTGATTTCTAGCCTAGTTACAATGTGGTTAGACTGCTACAGAAGACCAGAGAAGAAGCAAGCAACGCTTAGAGAGATGGAGTTACATTTATTATTATTATTACACATGGACCCAGAGAAAAATGTCTCTTGAATTCTGGGCGAAGTCATACAGGAAGTTTCCTGTATTTACACCTTTTTACCCTCTTTGTCTCCCAAATATGGGGTTTTCTGGTCCCTTTTGCAAGTTCTTAAAGAGCCCCTATGTGCTGGGGCTTTGAGACCTCAACCAAAGGCTTGGCCTGGCGCCAGCACTGACACCTTCATCTGGGGAACGTTTATGCCCTCTCTGGAACAGGGAGTAGTCTTATTTCCTTATTATTTAAGCAAACAAGCATTTACAAAAGTCAAAATAGCAGGGTTAAATTTTCAAACAGCAGTTTTTAGATATAAGATGGATGCTTCACAAGAACTTACTCTGTCTGATTTTCCTCCTTTTCAATTTGTTGAGACCTGTGCTGTGGGCCAGCATATAGCCCATTGATAGATGTTTCATGTGCTTTTGAGTATGTATTCTGCAGTTTTGTGGCACATTGTTTTATATATGTCCATTAGGTCAAGTTTGTTAATCAGCTGCTCAAATCTGTATCCTCAGTAATTTCTCTGTTCTATGAACTACCAAGTGAGTGTGTTAAAATTCCCCATTATGATTGTGGGTTTATCTATTTCTCCTTTTAGTTCTGTCTGTTGGTGGGTATTTTGAGGAGAGGGGCGATCTACTCGGGAGTGGCCAGGGGGTAGGGAGCCACAGTAACTGTGGGACACTCAGGTCCCTAAACCTGAAGACATGCAGGGAGGGAGAGATTGTGGGAAACGCATTGCTTACATTCCACATACGTAAGACAGAAAGATGTATGTGAAGAGGGCTGCCTGCCAAGAACTGACCTTCAGTGATGATATAGGGAAGGAATCCGAAAAATCAATACGCTAACCCTACTCTTCTTCAGCCCTCTACTTTTCTATTGGTGCCTTCATGAGGCAAAGAACACAACATGGGCCTTAGCTGGTGTGGCTCAGTGGGTTGGAGCATCGCCCTGTGGACTGAAAGGTCACCGGTTCTACTCCCAGTCGGGGTACATACTCAGGTTGCAGGTTCAATCCCCCCAGGAGGGGTGGGGACAACGAACCAATGTTTCTCTCTCTCCCTTTCCCTTTCCGCCTATTTCTCATTTATAGATGGCAGATTCTACAACTACTGCTCCATTGTACAATCATCACACCCAGAACTGCCTTGTAAATGCCTTCGTTGCCTGCTGCTGTGTCCGCTACTCCTTGGCAAGGAAGTCAGTCCTCACAATTTAAATATATTTTATTGATTTTTTTACAGAGAGGAAGGGAGAGGGATAGAGAGTTAGAAACATCGATGAGAGAGAAACATCGATCAGCTGCCTCCTGCTCATCTCCCACTGGGGATGTGCCTGCAACCAAGGTACATGCCCTTGACCGGAACCGAACCTGGGACCTTTCAGTCCGCAGGCCGACGCTCTATCCACTGAGCCAAATCGGTCTGGCAGTCCTCACAACTTAAAGAGGCCATAGCTCAAATAAAAACCTTGCAACGAGTTTAGGTATGCAAACATCAGTAAACTGCCGAGTATGTCTGCCAGTCTGCAGGGAAGCCCAGCTGCTCACAGAGTCTCTCCGGTAGGTGTCCAGCGGTGGCACCATAAGGAAAAAGGAAGCACCTCCAACAAGAACTTCAGCTCAGCCCTTGTCATGAGTGAGCTGACTGATCGCACCCACACCGTACTTAATGCAGAAATAGCTGAGCACTGACCCACAAATGGCTCAGGTTGGAAAAACCCTCCAGGAAAGTTTAAAAGTCACACGGTCTTTCAAGACCTTTTAAACTGGACTACAAAACTGGCTGGCTAAGAAAAGAGTGGCTCATTGAGACCCTTTTCATAGGGTCTCAAAATCAAAGATCAGGGATTACTAGTATGTTAATTGACTCTCAGTTTCCTTATATAACTTTAAACTTTGTCCCTTTATGTAATAAACAGAGCCATCCAATTCTTTGGATAATAATAGGCTTCCGTCAAGAAAAACATTAAAGGTTATCAGTGATTACTCTTGTGCAGATATTAGCATTATCACTATGATTTAAAACTAAAAACTCTAGGGAATCCTTGTTCAGATTCCTAATTTTTAATTCACTGATTTAGTCAATTAGTTGACAAAATGTGCCCTGAGCCCCCATGTTTGCTGCTTTGGGCAGAACAATGGAAAACAAGGCATGTTTGTTTGTCTGGAAATATATGCCTTCATTTGTTGAAAGATATTTTCTCATATATATAATTCTAGATTAGCTGTTTCTTCCTCCAGAAATTTTCAAGATATCATCTCACTTGTCCATTGTGTTCATTGAGATGTTATCTATTAATCTTATTTTGCTCCTTTGAAAGTAATATGTGTTTTGACTTCTGCCCAAGTTGGAAGCATAGGTAAACGTGGTACTTGCATCCTCCCATAACCACATCAAAATTACAACTAGCTCTGGCCAGTGTTATCAGTAGTTAGAGCATCGTCCCTCACACCAAAATGTCTCGGGTTCAATTCCCAGTCAAGGGCATGTACCTGGGTTCCAGGTTCAATCCCTGACCCCAATCAGGCCATGTGCAGAAGGCAACCAATTGATGTGTCTCTCTCACATCCATGTGTTGTTGTTTTTTCTCTCTCTCTCCTTGCCTCCCTCCCTTCCACTCTCTCTAAAAATTAATGGAAAAATATATCCTCAGGTGAGAATTAACAAAAAGCAAACAAACAAAAAATTACAACTGAACTACAGAACAACCATCATTCAGAACCACCTGAAATTGAGCTGAATCAAAGTCCTACAACTAGGGAATTAAAAAGGCCACGTCAAGACTGGTAAGAGAGGCAGAGATGCAGAGTGGGCTGGTCCCACACCCACATGTGATGGATAAAAATTGGGAAGGATATCTCAGCTGTGGAAGTCCCCCTGAAGAGCAAGGGGTCCCAGCCCACCAGGCCCCCCTATCTAGTGTTCCAATGCCAGGAAGAGAAGTCTCCATAACTTCTGGTTGTAAAAACCAGCAGGATTCAGGCTGAGGCAGACTGAGGCTGCTGGAGTCCCAGGCAGTTCCTCTTAAAGGGCCCACACACGTACTTACTGGGACTCACTCCCTCTGAGCTCCAGCCTGGGGTCAGCAGCTTGAAAGGCACCAGAGACATAGGGAGGGACTGAATTCTCATCAGGGTGAGAGCTTTCTCCCAGACAGAAGTGCTGGCAGAATCAATTGTTACATTGATGAGCGCTTCCCTCACAAAGCCAGCAGACAGGTGCCATATCTGAGTCTCCATCAACCTGACTCACATTGTTTGCCCCACCCTGGTGATTCCTGGAGCCTTGCCTCACCCAACTTTCAAGCCCACCCAAGCTGTTTCCAGTGGTTTTTCCATATGAATGGCTTGTCTTGACACATGCTTCAGATTTTCCTAAAATCTCTCACAAAGCAGCATCTTGGTCTCAGCAAATCCCATACCTCTTGCTAAGTGGCCCCAGGCCTGACACCAGCAGCAACCAGCCTTTATTCACAGCCTGACCTTGCCTATGTACCTCCAAGCCCAGCACACAAAGCAACCATCTGCAGATCTCTTTGTAGCTTATGGAGTGTGGTCCTAGACCAGGGGTGAGCAAACTTTTTGACTCGAGGGCCACAATGGGTTCTTAAACTGGACCAGAAGGCCAGAACAAAAGCATGGATGGAGTGTTTGTGTGAACTAATATAAATTCAAAGTAAACATCATTACATAAAAGGGTACGGTCTTTTTTTTTTCTTTTTTTTTTTAGTTTTATTCATTTCAAATGGGCCAGATCTGGCCCACGGGCCGTAGTTTGCTCACGGCTGCATTAAGCCACACTACCAAGCCAGGAAGACATAGCAACTCTACCTAATACATAGAAACAAACGCAGGGTGGTTGCCAAAATGAGACAAAAGAACATGGCCCATGTGAAAGAACAGAACAAAACTCCAGAAAAAGAACCAAATAGAATGGAGACAAGCAATCTACTAGATGCAGAGTTTAAAACCCTGGTTATAATATTGCTCAATGAATTTAGTGAGAACCTCAGCAGCATAAAAAAGAACCAGTCAGAAATGAAGAATACACTAACCACAATAAAGAATAACTTACAGGGAATCAACAGTAGAGTAGATGAAACCGAGAACCAAGTCAACGGTTTATAATATAAGGAAGCAAAAACACCCATTCAAACAGCAAAAAGAAAAAAAGAATTTAAAAAAATGAAAGCAGTGTGAGGAGCCTCTGGGACAACTTTGAGCACACCAACATTTGCATCACTGAGGGTACTGGAAGGAAAAGAGAGAGAGTGAGGAATTGAAAACCTATTTGAAAAAATAATGACAGAAAACTTCCCTAACTAGGTGAAGGATATAGAAATACAAGTCCAGAAAGCACAGAGTCCCAAACAAGATGAACCCAAAGAGGCACACACCAAGAAACATCATAATTAAAATGCAACATGTTAAAGGCAAAGCAAGAATCTTAAAAACAAGAGAAAAGCAGTTAGTTACCTATAAGGGAGCACCTATGACTGTCAGCTGATTTATCAAAAGAAAGGCCAGAAAGGATTGGCAAGAAATATTCAAAGTCATGAAAAGCAAGCACCTACAACCAAGATTATTCTACCCAACAAAGCTATCATTTAGAATTGAAGGGCAGATAAAAGAGCTTTTCAGAGCTAAAGGAGTTCATCATTACCAAACTAGTACTATATGAAATGTTAAAGAGTCTTTTTTAAGAAGATAAAAAATATGAACAATAAAATGGCAATAAATACATATCTATCAACAATTGAACCAAAAAACAAAATAAACAAATAAAAAGAACAGAAACAGACTCATAAATAGAGAACATTTTGATAGTTGCCAAATGGGAGGTGGGTTAAGGAGATGGGCAAAAAAGGTGAAGAGATTAAGAAGTACAAATTGGTTGTTATAGAATAGTCATGGGAATGTAAAGTACAACATAGGGAATATAGTCAATAATATTCTAATAACTATATATGGTATCAGATGGTTGGGAGATTTATTGGGATGATCACTTAGTAAGTTATGTAGCTTCCTATTACTGGGGTGTACACCTTAAATGAATATAATAATTTATATCAACTATAATTGAAAATAAAAAATTTTTTTAAAAAGAAAGTAATATGTATTTTTCTCTGGCTACTTTTAAAATTTTAAAAGTCCTGCTTAGCGTTCTCAGCATTTCTTGAATTGGTGGCTTTAGTTTTAAAACATTCTTGGCATTATTTCTCCAAACATTTCTGCCCTCTCTCTCTCTCTTCTCTTTCTGGGACTATAATTTCACCGAGAGTTTTTTCCTAAAAGTCTTTTTTGCTTTAATCTATCTTATCCATTATTTTTTCTCTCCATGCTTAATTTGATCTCTTCTACTGATTTGTTTTCTAGTTCACTAATCCCCTCTTCTGCTGTGCTAAATCTGTTATTAAACTCACCTATAGTGTTTGTAATTTTAATTACTCTATTTTTATTTTTTTTATTTTTTTTTTATTTATTACAAAGGGTATTACATATGTGTCCATTTTTTCCCCCCGCCCAAGACAGTCCCCTAGCCTCCCCCATCCCCCAGTGTCTTATGTCCATTGGTTATGCTTATATGCATGCATACAAGTCCTTTGGTTGATCTCTTACCCCCCTACCTCCCGCCCCCGAACCCTCCCCGGCCTTCCCGCTGCAGTTTGACACTCTGTTTGAGGCCGCTCTGCCTCTGTATCTATTATTGTTTAAAAGTTTATAATGGTCTCAATTATCCATGAGTAAGTGAGATCATGTGGTATTTTTCCTTCATTGACTGGCTTATTTCACTTAGCATAATGCTCTCCAGTTCCA
>NW_006383006.1:2955381-2956577 GCF_000327345.1 Myotis davidii
ATTACTCTATTTTTAAACTAGAGGCCCAGTGCACGAATTTGTGCATCAGTGGGGTCGCTTGGTCTGGCCTGTGGGATTGGGTCAAAACTGACTCTCCAACATCCCCTGAGGGGTCCCGGATTGCAAAAGGGTGCAGGCCAGGCTGAGGGGACCCACCAGTGCACTATCAGGGCCAGAGAGGGATGTGGGAGGTTGGCCCTCTGGGGAGGAGCCGGGGGGGAGGGACTGAGGGAGGGTTCCAGGGCGTGTCTGGCCTGTCCAGCTCAGTCCTGATCGGCCAGAACCCAGCAGCAAGCTAACCTACTGGTTGGAGCATCTGGCCCCTGGTGGTCAGTACCCATCATAGGGAGCGGTTGAGCGGCCTTACCATATCATTAGCATATTATGCTTTGATTGGTTGAACAAACGACTGATCAACTGGACACTTAGCATATTAGGCTTTTATTATAGGATACCACAATCTACATTAGGTTATTTTCTACACATTTCAATCATCTGCTGAAATTATACAAGTTGTCACCTATTTTCTTAAATATAATAATCACATTTTTAAAAGTCTGTGATAAATACCTCCAATATCTAAATTTTCTATGGACCTAGTTCTATTGCCTTTTTTTCTTCTCTTGTTTCCCAGTCATTTAGTCTTGTTACCTGCTATGCCTAGTAATTTTTGGTTGAATGTTAGATACTGTGTGTAAAAATCACAGAGAATAAGGTCAGGCTCTGGATATTCCTAATATTCTAGAGAATTTTCCTTCTGGCAGGTAGTTAGGATAGAGCAGAGCATCATAATTCAGGCTGATTTAAGTGGGGTTTCAGCACATGCAACCAAAGTAAAAACAGACAGCCTGGCTGGCATGGATCAGTGGTTGAGCGTCGACCTATGAACCAGGAGGTAATGGTTCAATTCCTAGTCAGGGCACATGCCTGGGTTGTAGGCTCAATCCCCAGTTGGAGGTGTACAGGAGGTAGCCAATCAATGGTTCTCTCTCATCGTTGATGTTTCTCTCTCTCTCCCTCTCCCTTGCTCTCTGAAATTAATATATATGTGTGTGTGTGTGTGTGTGTGTGTGTGTGATAATATTTAAAATAAAAATAAAATAGCATGTCAGTAAGTCCTGTGTTAGTCCATTCAGATTGCTAAAACCAAGTAACACAGACTGGGTGGCTTAAAAACAACTGAAATGCATTTCTCA
>NW_006383006.1:2956706-2964525 GCF_000327345.1 Myotis davidii
AAACAATAAAAAAATTTATTTTTTAAAAAAAGTAAAAATAGACAAATAGAACTACACCAAACTCTGAAGCTCTTGTTCATCAAAGGTTGAAAAGCAACCTATGGAATGGGAGAAAATATTTACAAACATAAATCTGATAAGGGGTTAATATCCAGAATATATAAAGGACTCCTATAACTCAACAACAAAAACATCAAATAACCCAATTTAAAAATAGGCAAAGTGTCCTGGTCGGTCTGGCTCAGTGGTTAGAGTGTCAGTCCTTGGACCAAAGGGTCTAGGGTTTGATTCCCAGTCAAGGGCACGTACCTCAGTTGCAATTTTCCTAGGCCGGGTAAGGGCGCATACAGGAGGCAACAAATCGATGTGTCGATATTTTTCTCTCTCTCTCTCTCCCTGTTCCCTCTCTTCCACTCTCTTCCTCTAGAACTCAATGGAAAAAATAGCCTCAGGTGAGGATTTTTAAAAAAAATAAGCAAAGCATTTGAATAAACATTTCTCCAAAAATGATATACAAATGGTCAACAAGCATATGAAAAAAAATTCTTAATATCACTGATCATAAGAGAAAGGCAAATCAATACTGCATTCAGATATTGCCTCCCACCCACTAAGATGGACAATATAAAATTTTAAAAAACACACACACAGAAAATAACAAGCATTGGTGGGGATGCGGAGAAGTTGGAATTTTTGTGCCTTGTTGGTAGATTGTAAAGTAGTGCAATCACTTTAAAGAACAGCATGTCAGTTCCTCAAATAATTTAAAATAGATCTGCCATATTATCCACCAACCCCGCTTCTGGGTATATATCCAAAAGGATTGAAAGCAGGGTCTTGAAGATATATTTGCATAACCATGTTCATTGCACTGTTCACAATAGCCATGAGGCAGAAGCAACCCAAACACCATCAATGAATGAACGGATAATCAAAATGTGGTTATACATACAATAGAATGTTATGCATGGAAGGAAATTCTGTTACTTGCTACTACATGGGTGGACTTTAAGGACGTTATGCTAAAGTGAAAAAAGGACAAATACTATATGTTTCCACTTACATGAAGTATCTAAATTAGTCAAATTAATAGATATTGAAAGAATGCTACTAGATATATAGATATAGAGAATGGTGGTTGCAAGAGGCTGAGAAGAGTAGGCAAAAGGGACTTGTACCTAGTGAGCATAGCGTTTCAGTTCTGCAGGATTAAAGGTTCTGGAGATCTCTTTCACACAATGAAAATATACTCAGCACTCTGAACTGTACGCTGAAACATGCTTAAGATGATAAATGTTCTATCACAATAAAAAGAATTTTTTTAACCGCTCTATGCTATTCCAATGTTTACAACTTTGTTAGATAAATAATAATGACGATGATAATATCCATGACAATGTCAACGGGAATAAAAACTTCCATTGACTGAGTTCCTGAAAACAAACAAAACTATGTTTTAGTTTTTGTAAGTTTTAGTCTATTTCCTATGTATCTTTACTCCTGGGGTACAGACCTTTGGGGGGGGGCACTGAAGACCTGGGGTGTTTATGGAGGCCCTTCATCCTTAGTAGCCCTGGAAGTTCAGTTTTTATTCTCCAACCCTGTGAGACGGCCAGAAGATCTGCTCAGACTCGCAAGCTATCATCTGTCAATTATGAATCAGCAAATCCCGCAAAGGGAAAAGTGACAGTGCGTCAGGCTCACCTCTCTGAGCTTCTCTTCTCTCCAGATCTCCATCCCTCAGACCCTTGCTGCCTTGATGCTTTCCGGTATTTAAATTTTTATTCAGCTTTTCTAATTATTCTCCATAGGGGAGATGGTATCATGCTCGTCTGCTATATCTAAAAGCAGAAATCCTTGAGAACTTTTAGGAGATTTGTATAGAGAGACCTTCTCAGTGGTGGTTTAGATTACAGGCCAATGTGAAATCAAATATATGGGATTTGGGCTGGAAGACCCTTGTTTGAGTCGTCTTTACCATAACCTGTGGGATGTTGGGAAAGCCTCAACTCCTGGGAGTTTAGAGATGGATACATTTCTAGTGAGTGGACAGCATGTATACAGACATAGGTATGATGTAGGTTCTTGGCTTCATTGTTCATTCTATCTTATCTCCATTTCTACTCGTCTTTCATCTTTTGCATCATTTTAATATATGCTCTTCTGAAACATCATGTTTCATTGTTAGTCATCTTAAATTCTCTCTGGCAGTATTTTAATTATTCTCAATAGGGGAGATGGTATCATGCTAGTCTACTATTCATTATTCATTCATTAAAATAAACATGTTTACTCCCTGATCCTCACCAATTAAATTGAAATAATGATCCCTTATTTAGTTTACAAGACTGAGGTTCAGATCACACGAGATAACGTATATGAAAGTGCTTTGTAAAGCACTGTACCAGCACAATTAATTTATTTGAACCTGGGAGTCATGTTCAATGTATTTTCTTCTTTGCCCTTCAAATTCTGTCCATTAGCATGTCTTGCCAATTTAACCCCTTACATTTCTGTCAAATCTGTCCACCTCTATCTTCACCAAAACTCCTTTGACCAGGCCACCATCATCTCTCACTTGAACCATGTCTTTTATTGGTCCTCTCTCTTCCACTTTTCCCCCCACTAAATACTTTTCCCTATTTTACTCAGCCTCATATTTTTTAAATGCAAATCTGATTGTGTTACTCTCTTGCTTAAAATACCATTCAATAGCTTCCAAGCACACTGAGGGGAAAAAATCAAAACATTTGACTCAACTCTGCAAGCCCTTGCCTTACCTCTTCCCATCACAATCTGTGCTCCAGTTCCATGGCCTTCCTTCAATTGCTCCCTGCCTTAGGGCCTTTGCACATGCCGTTCTAGCTCCTCTCACCCAGCCCCTCCCCTTGCCCCATTAACTAGCTAACTCCCACTTATCCTTCCAGTTTCTCAGCTTAAATATCACTCTCTGAGAAGCCTCCTGACCACCACACCTAGGTCCTAGAACTTGAAGCCTCTCTTTTATAGCAAGTAAATAATTAATGGTGTAAGCATTTCATACTGCCTGATTCCCGTGCTGCAATATAAGCTCCTGGGTAACAGGGACACATTTATCTCATTTGTTACTGAATTACCAGTGCCTGATAAGTTCCTGATGCACAGCAGTGCTCAATAAATACTTGTGTCATCAATGAATAAATGAATTCTTGGGTACACAGCAGCTGACAATTTGTTTTTCTGCCAGAGGCTGGGGAGTTAAAAGGAGTGAGTGCTAGGAAGCAGAACAGACCTTTTCAGTCATTCCTCCCTCTATCCTTCTCACATTATACACTCACCGTTCAACCAAAGGAGTGTCTGTTTCATAGGCTACCCCAAAAGTGCCCCAAGTGACATACTGCTACATCATGGTTTTTTGTGAAGCTCCATGGGACTGAATTTCCTTATCCAGAAGTAATAACTTTTCAGAAATATTTTATATAAACACAAGTAAATTCATATATATTCTCCCTACACACATATATCCTGTGTACAAAGGTAGCTTGCTCTTCACACTGCTCTATAGCTTGCTTATTCCATTTAACAAGATAGCTTGGAGAGTGTTCTGTATCAGTTGATATAGAGCTACTTCATTCTTTTTCAGACTTGTATTCTTTTGAATGCATGTCTCATAATTTATCTGTCCAGTACCTTATTTATGGACATTTAGGTAGTTTCCAATATTTTGCTATTGTAACTACCAGTGCAATAGATATACTTGTATATATTTCATTTTATACATATTTGGTTATTTGCATGATAGAATACCTAGGGGTGACTCAGAAGTATAGACATTTCAAGTTTTGGTAGATATTAGTTAAATATTACTTGCCACATTTAGCACTTACTTAATGTATATATTTGGTTTATGTACACTAATATCATATTATGTCTTAATATCTAGGAAGCCTTTAGAAATTTATTTTTGAACCTTAGAATCAACTTTTCTAGTGTCAGAAAAAAAACCTTGTTGGCATTTAAAATATTTTTTTTATTGATTTCAGAGAGTAAGGGAGAGGGAGAGAGAGAAACATCAATGATGAGAGAATCATTGATCGATTGTCTCCTGAACACCCCCCCCCCCGCCACTGGGGGCTAAGCCTGCAACCTGGGTGTGTACCCCAACAGGGGATGGAACCATGACCTCCTGGTTCATAGGTCAATGCTCAACCACTGAGCAATGCTGGCTGGGTGGCATTTTTATTGAGAATGCATCGAAGTTAAGATCAGCTTACTTATTATCTTATCCTTTATAAGGTGATTATAAAGTTTTAAAAGTATAAAAGAGCCAACAGCAGAAAAATCACCGTATGACCTCCCCCTCCCCCTACTGCCAGCTCTCCTCCCCACAGGCAACCATTGTTCTTTGCTGTTTCTTCTATATCCTTCTACAGATAGCCCATATGCAAGCAGACCAGTACAGCTGCCCTGAGAATGCTTCTGGTGACAGTTCCAGAAGCCCAATAAATAGCTGGGCTGTAGAAGGTCAAGTGCAGCCAAATAGGAGATCCTCTCCTGTGTCTTATCTCCTCTGTGACTAGACAAGTAGAACAAGGAAAAAAATGGGCTCTGCATCCCAAGATAGTTCCACACCCTGTGATAGAGAGCCCAGACCACACAGGCTCGGAAGAGTTTGGGCTCTGGCTTCTGCTTTCAGGACATTTATTTTTCACCAGCAAATTCTACCTCCTTATCTCTTTCACACAGATGAGTCCCAGGCATACATGTTCTCCCTTCGTATTATCAAAACAGCCCACAAACATCTAGCAACTTACAGCCCGTGCTATGCTTAGGGCCTGAGATTTGGGGTTGGATGTGGGCTTCCTATTTGTGGATTCATCTCTTCCAGAGTCGTTCAGTGTCCTCCAGGTAACATCTCAGAGGGTCACCTGAGGCCACTGGAGCACCAGGCTTAGAGGTTTCTTCCAGGATTCTTCAGATGGCAGATCTTTCCCACTCCAGCCTGCCAGACAACCCTGCCTGGGCCTCCTGGCTCAAGAGATAAAATGAAAAAATGGAAACTCCCAACAGCTGGTTCAAGAGATACCAGTCGGGAGGGAGCAGGAGAGAAGAAACTTGTCAGGGAGCTCACAAGAGAAGCAGAAGGAAACTCCACTATTTATAGATTCTTAAGCCAACAAAAGTACCTCCATTATTTTTTTGTCTGGAAGACAGATTCAGAGAGGAAGCCCCAAGCAACAGTTCAAGACAGACACTTCCTGTGGCCAAGTGGATAAGGGCAGCCTGCAGCCATGGGACAGGGTGAGCCACGCCAACTCTCCATGGGGTTTGCTGGACTGTCAGTGGCCCCTCCATCGCTAAGTGTTTTCATTAAAGGAAGTAGGATGGTGGTGGAGGTGATGGGTGGTGTGACTATGTTGAGGAGTGGTAATGGGTGCTGGTAGTGGAGGTGGCGATGGTGGTGGGGCTATGCAGTAGCAACAGAGTAGCAACTTACTGTGGCAGTAAGTTTGTGGTCATAATTGTATTGATGGTGGTAAGATGGTGATAATGGCTAACATGGATTTATATTCTTGTCCCAGGATCATATGCATAGAAAATATGAGTAGAGGTGAGCAAGATTCTGGATTTTATTCATTGCTTCAGGATTGGGACAAGAAAAGGGGTCAACGATGAGAACAAGCACCACTCTTATTAATAATAATAATAATAATAATAATAATAATAATAATAATTGCTGTTTAATTTAATGGGATTTATGTGTCTGACCCTAAGCTAAGTGTATTACAGTAGTCCCCCCATCAATGTTTTCACTTTTGTGGTTTCAGTTACCATGGTCAATTGTGATCTGAAAATATTAAATGTAAAATTCCAGCAGTAAACAATTCATACGTATTAGGTCGTGGGCCACTCTGAGCAGCATGATGAAATCTCACACGGTGTGCTTCCTGGGATGTGAATCATCTCCTCGTCCAGTGTGTTCATGGCATATGCTACCCTCCCCTTAGTCACTTAGTAGCCATCTCGGTTATCAGAGAGGCTTTTGTGGTATCACAGTGCTTGCATTCAACTAACCCTTATTTTACTTACTAATGGCCCCAAACCACTCACATAACTTTTATTACAGTATATTATTATAATTGTTCTATTTTATTATTAATCGTAACTGTTCATTTCTAATTGTGACAAATTTATAAGTTAAACTTGATCATGTGTGTATGTATAGGAAAAATACAGCATATAGCAGCAATTTTCAACATTTTTCATCACATGGCACACATAAACTAATTATAAAATTCTGTGGCACACCACAAATATATTTTTTGCCGATCTAACAAAAAGTAGGTATAATTTTTGCTTATTCACGCTGGACGGCTATTGTTGTGCTGGCTGTTTTCACTTTTTTCTTTGACAATTTAAGGGGAAAGAGGTCCATGCCCCTGACTAAACAGTCAGGTTTTGCACATTTAAAAAATTCTTATTGCACACCGGTTGAAAATCTCTGGTATTCTATAGGATTTGGTACTCTTTGCAGTTTCCAGCATCCACTGGGGTCTTGGCATGTGTCCCCTAGGGATAAGGGGGTGGGGAGGACTACTGTATATATATATTACTTTATTGAATCTCCACACCCCTGCAAGGAGGAGTGATCACTCTCAGGAAGAGAAAATTGAGGGTCATAGTAGTTAAGTTATTTGCCTTAGCAAACTAGTAAGTTGAGCCAAGGATTTTTGAACCCTGGTCTTGCTGACTCCTGAGTCTCTGCTTTTACTTACTTGTCACAATTGCCTAGTCTCCATGTTTTCTCTCTTTCCACACAGCCCTGGGGATCAAGAGCTGCGACTTGCAGGCAGCAAGAAACAATGAGGAGCACCATACCAAGGACATCAGCTCCAGGCGCCTAGTTGTGAGGAGGGGACAGCCCTTCACCATCAGGCTGCACTTCCGGGCTCCAGTCCACGCATATCTGCCTGCCTTAAAGAAGGTGACCCTCACTGCACAAACTGGTAAGTGGAGCAGGCCTGGACCCCTTTGGCAACAGGACTGGAGGGTTCTTTCCCATCACCCGCTCAGGGAACTAAGGGACAAATGACCTACATGGGACCTGGACCTCAAGAAGTTTTGCCCACCCAGCAGGGCTGTTGTGAAGAGAAGATATTGTGCATAATAAGTCTTATTTGATATGATTCAGAAGTTGCTTCGCAGCATTATCACTAGGGGGTTCCTTTTAGTTGCAAATATAATATCAGTTCTGTAGAAAAGCCTGAGGGGATCTAATCCCGGCTGAATATCACATTTAATTGTTACTATTTATTGGATCTGTACTACATGTCAGATATTCGGCCAAGGGATTGATATGCAATATCTCATTAAGACCTCACATTGACACCCGAAAGCAGGTATTATTTTTTTTTTTACTGTAAATAAGTTTTTATTTTGAAAAGTCATGCTTTATCTAGTGATATATAAATGCATTTTATGCAGATGCTTATGTTTTTTTTTAATTTTAATTTTTTTTAATTTTTTATTACAAAGGGTATTACATATGTGTCCATTTCCCCCCACCCCCGCCGCCCTAGATAGTCCCTAGCCTCCCCTATTCCCCAGTGTCTTATGTCCATTGGTTATGCTTTTATGCATGCATACAAGTCCTTTGGTTGATCTCTTACCCCGCTACCTCCTGCCCCCCAACCCTCCCCGGCCTTCCCGCTGCAGTTTGACAATCTGTTTGAGGAAGGGAGGAAAAGTTTAATTCAATAAGTAAATATTAAGTGGCTTAAAATAGTAACTAAATGAAAAAAATTCTCCAACTGAATAATGAAGGTGGAAGAAAATAGAA
>NW_006383006.1:2964549-2966882 GCF_000327345.1 Myotis davidii
GATTTTTGAGGCAACTCCATACTGTCTTCCATAGTGGCTGCTCCAGTCTGCATTCCCACCAGCAGTGCACAAGTGTTCCTTTTTCTCCACATCCTCTCCAGCACTTGTCGTTTGTTGATTTGTTGATGATAGCCAGTCTGACAGGTGTGAGATGGTACCTCATGGTTGTTTTGATTTGCATCTCTCGGATGATTAGTGACTTTGAGCATGTTTTCATATGTCTCTTGGCTTTCTGAATGTCCTCTTTTGAAAGGTGTTTATTTAGGTCCTTTGCCTATTTTTTGATTGGATTGTTTATCTCCGGAAGCAGGTATTATTATCATGCCCATTTCATAGACTATAAATGTCTAAATGTAGGTCCATGGGCACAAGAGAACTTGAGTACTCTCATCACCTTCTATTGCCTCCCATTAATGGATGGGCCTCTTATTCTCCTCCCAAACTAATTTTTCAACTGCTCCAACTTTGTTATACTTGACTCTATTACTCAGTTGTGACCAAGCGGTCCCAATGACCCATTCGTCTGGTCATTTGTGACTGCAGGAGAGCAGCCTTCCAAGGCCAACAGGACTCAAGCCACGTTCCCAATTTCCAGTCTGGGGAACCGGAAGAGTTGGAGTGCGGCGGTGGAGGAGAGAGATGCCCAGTCCTGGACCATCTCTGTGACCACGCCCTCCGATGCAGTCATTGGGCACTACTCACTCCTGCTGCAGGTCTCACGCAGGAAGCCACGCCTCCTAGGCCAGTTCACCTTGCTCTTTAACCCCTGGGTTCGAGGTAAGTTTGGACTTGGGTCAGCCCGGGCTGCACAGGGTCCTCAAGGTACAGGTTGTGGGTGCAGCTCTGGCAGGGAGCGCCTGCCCCAGGCCCCAGTGGACAACTCCCTCTGAGGGCAGCACCAGCACTCATTCTTGGGGAGTCTGCTTCCTGGATGAATGGATCCAGAGTCCTGTTTTGGTGTCACCCTGGGCAGAAGCAGCCTGGGGCTCCCCACTGAAATCAAAGGCTCATCTCACCACCAAACTCTGGTGTTGGCTCAGGCTATTTGGTCATAGGAGATATGCGTCAGAGATGACCCTGGGAGAGCTTTATTGTACACACACACACCTACACACACCCCTACACACACACCTACACACACACACACACCTTGCCCTTTATTGTAAAGGGGCAAGAACTTAGGGATAAGCTGCTCTGTTACCTCCCTGGCTCCCATAGACTATCTCCAGGTGAATCCAGGTTTTGTGAAAACAGGTTTATATAATTTGGGGAACCCTCTTTTAAAAAAAGTGAATACAAAATTTTGAATTGCGAAGGTCCCTCCCAGGGCCCGAAGGGGGTCAGTTCCATCAGCTTCACAGTAAATCTGTCCTGCTTCTCTCCACTTGTTTCTTCTGTTCTTACTACTGAAGACTGCTGGGTTCTCTCCATACTGAGGCCTGGAAATATCCCACTTACACCTCAAATTCCAGGGCTGGCCTCCTGTAGCTCAGCGCCCAATGGGTGGGCTTTCCTGCTGCCCAACCAGCGGCCACCTCTGGCAAAGATCGGCCCAGGCTGTTGGAGCTATTTCCTCTAGAAGAGCTCATCGGTATTTGGCCCCAACAGGAGCCAACAGGGCATCTATTCTTCTGATGATTGAGTCTGTCTTTCCTTCCCCCGCCACTTTGGGATAAAGCAAGTTTTGTTTAGGTAGAAAAAAAGGAGGAGGCCAGGGCAAGGGCAAAGCTGTGAAAGAGGTGAAAGTACGTGGGCCAATTTGAGAGTGAGTTTGCTGTCTTTGTGTTTTAAATCTGCTACCAGCCACCTTAATACTTTGGTCCCCTGAAGGGGCTTCCTTACAAGGAAGGGCTGGGAAATGGGAGGAAATTTGAAGAAATTTTCCCAGGTTCCTGCAGCCCCATCTCCAGTTCCTGACTCCCTTTTTATATGGTACCTGAATCTACTTCTCTAGTCTCCAATCCCCCCTCCTTCCTCAGTTCAAGACTCTCTTTGTGCTTAGCAGGGTGGGTAGGTGGAATAACGGATAGGAACTAACATCTAGTCATGGTTGGCTTGTAGGGACAGCCTGTGTGCGTGCGCACGCGCGTGTGTGTGTAGGTGTGTGTGTGTAGGCGTGTGTGTGTGTAGGTATGTGTGTGTATGTGTGTGTAGGTGTGTGTAGGTGTGTGTGTAGGTATGTGTGTGTGTGTAGGTGTGTGTGGTGTGTGTGTGGTGTGTGTGTGTAGGTATGTGTGTGTAGGTGTGTGGCGTGCGTGTTGTGTGTGTGCGCGTGCGTGCATGGTGTGTGTGTGCGCGCGTGCGTGTGTTGTGTGTGTATGGTGGGTGTGTGT
>NW_006383006.1:2967379-2969536 GCF_000327345.1 Myotis davidii
GTATGTGTAGGTGTGTGTGTGTAGGTGTGTAGGTGTGTGTGTGTGTAGGTGTGTGTAGGTGTGTGTGTAGGTGTGTGTGTGTGTAGGTATGTGTGTGTAGGTGTGTGTGTAGGTGTGTGTGTGTATGTGTAGGTGTGTGTGTGTGTGTGTGTGTGTAGGTGCATGTGTCCATCTGAGCAGGAGTGCGTTGTTTGCTCTGCTCACTGGGAGGTGAGTAGATTTTCGGAGATTGTCTGGGACTCAGTCTCATCCTGGATACCTGGGGATGGGGCTTTCCTAAATTCCAAAGGAAATTTTACATCCTAGAATGAAAAATTCTAAAAAATTTAGAAATTTAGAAATCAGAGCCTTATTCATAAGCAGGGAACTCATCAAAGGGAGGCTGCACGCAAGCAGAGGACAGGAGCAGTGCTACCTGTGTTCTGATCAGGTATTTCCCAGAGCCCTGCAACCCGGGCCAAACACTTCAGTTTGAAGTGACTTCCAAAGAAGTGGTGTCCAGCTGACTTCATAGAATGTACTTGGGAAGAGGGACAGGAGTCGAGGGCTCCTTGGGCATATGGCTCTGATTTTAGGGCTTCCTGATGGCTACTATCCTACCCTTCTGTTGCTTTGAGCAACCCCATCCCAGATGGATGCCTGGTCGGGGGTTGGAAATCTTTTTCTCCTGCTGGTCCCCAGGAACCAGTCTAACACTCCCCCCGACTCCACCCCCAGCACCAGGTGCAGAGAGACACTTGGGAAGCAGAGCAGATCCCCCAGCACTCCCGGCTTCCCAGAGTGGGCAGTGGACTCTTCAAAGCCCCCATCCTCCTCCCCAGCCCAACCCTTGGATGCGGACAGCAGGAGGGGCACCAACAAGAGACCGTGGGAGTCCTAGACCCCCTTGGACACCCGCAGGCAGAAAGCCAATGCTGTCTTTCTCTTTGCCAGCCCCACTGCTCCCTCTCACCCGCTCTGGCCAAATGCTGCTCTTCCCTTCTGCTCCGCCCCCGCCCGTCACACTCTGTTGTACTGTTTTTTTCTAAACACTATTTTGGCCGAAACCGGTTTGGCTCAGTGGATAGAGCGTCGGCCTGCGGACTGAAGGGTCCCGGGTTCGATTCCGGTCGGGAGCATGTACCTGGGTTGCGCACACTTCCCCGGTGGGGGATGTGCAGGAGGCGGCTGATCGATGTTTCTAACTCTCTATCTCTATCTCCTTTCCTCTCTGTAAAAAATCAATAAAATATATTTTTTAAACAAAATAAAAAATAAAAAATAAATAAATAAACACTATTTTGTTTAAATTGAACTTGGGAGAGAGACATGATAGGCCCACTGGGAAGCTCCCTGGGCTGCTGGCACATTCTCTTGGGATGGTAGCACTCGGGCTGCACGTGTCTTCTGGGAATGAGTAGGATTTTTAGGGTTGGCTTGTTCCTGGCTGACCAGGAAGGCCACCTTGGCTGACACAGAAAGTCTGCCCCCTGCCCCCTCTCTCCACCAGACAGGAGGCCAGGTCCCAGAGGGGGCGGTGAAAAGAGGAAGTCCGCCCTCAGTCCTCATTAAGCCCAGAGCTGAAGGGGAGACGTACAGCCCAAACTGACCTGGGCAGGGAGGGCCAGAGGCCAGGATGTGGAGAGCAGGCCTAGCACCCCACAGCCCTCATTCCTGCCTGCCTCTCCCCAGAGGATGCTGTGTTCCTGGAGAATGAGGCTCAACGCTGTGAGTACTTGTTGAACCAGAACGGCCTCATCTACCTGGGCACGGCTGACTGCATCCAGGAAGAGTCCTGGGACTTTGGCCAGGTACAGGGGCCTCTGGGGAAGGGGAAGGGACAGTGCTTGCCCCGAAACCGTTAGTGCTCAGGCCAGACAGAGATGGCAGGTCCAAAAACCCCTGGTCATGAGGCAACACGTTTAGGACATTTCAGCCATGTTAAACCTCTCTTTCCCCAGGGCCATATCAGACCATCCTCCACAGCTCCCAGAGTTATCTTCTTAAAGATCACACCAACCAAAGCCCTCTGTTAAACCCCCACTGTCTACAGGATAGAAACCCATCCCCAGCACGACACACAGACCCTTCACAGACAGGCCACCTCTTTCCTTTCTCCGAGAGCCGCCCATGCTCCAGCTACTGATCAGCCAGCCCCTGGCCATGCGGGCTGAATGT
>NW_006383006.1:2969563-2975888 GCF_000327345.1 Myotis davidii
TGGAATAGCTTCCCTTCGTTATCACACCTGGGACTCCTACCCATCTGTTAAGGCCCTCTGAAAGCTTCCTCAGCTCCAAAGGCAGAGTGAATCTCTCTACTGTGCTCGCTGCTCTGCGTTGGCATCTCTCCTAGAGCCCTGGCCACGTTGCTGAGACCTGCAGTCTAAGTGGCTAGGGTCCCCCTCCGCTGCTCACTGTGGGCTTTGCAAGAGCAGGAGCTGCCTTGGTATCCTCCACATGTGGGTCGGTGCTAGCAGGAGCGGTAGGAGTGCACTAAATGGGTAAAGATAGAAATGAAAGGAAACAACACAGCCCTGGTCTTCAAGCATTCACACCTTATCGGGGGAGTCGAATAACAGAACAGGCAAAGGATTGGACTGCCAGGCACCAGGACCAAGGGGCGGGGGAGGGGGGCGATGAGTCTAAGAGAAGGGCAAGGTGATGGGGCTGAATTGTGGGATGGAGACCCTCCATCACTGCTCTGTGGTCCTTACAGTTTGAGGAGGATGTCTTGGACCTCAGCCTGGACTTGCTGGGCAAGGACGACCAGGTGGAGGAGTGGGGCAACCCTGCGCATGTGGCCCGCATTTTGGGCGCGGTGGTGAGTGAGAGGAGGGGAAGCGGAGCCCTCTAACAGAGCTGCCCCCCCCCCGCATCCCCCCCTTCATGGCCCTGGGTACCTTCAAAACACAAATAGTCCCTCTTCCCAGGGAGTGGGGGATAGTCCCTGGAGAAGGGCATGAGTATGGAGGGGAGGACAGTAGCAGCCACAGGGGGAGAAAAACAAAGGGAGGTACCATCCTCCAGGACAAGCCAGCGAGGACTCAACCTGGCCTGGGTGTCCTCAGAGCATCCCTCCCCCAGCCCAGACTGGAGGCCCGGGCCTCTGGAAGGCAGAGAGTGGGGTCCATCTTACTCAGCGGCTAAGGTGGCCAGAGGGACTTGTTTTTATTTGTAAATTACTCCTAAGGACACGCAGACCATGATGTCAGCTTGGTGCTTTCCTGTTGTTCCTCAAAGTCCTTTCACAGGAGTGATGTGTCGCCACTTCCTCTGGTGCCAGGGGACTCCCCTCTGAAGATGTGGTGAGGGGCAGAGCCAGCCTGTGAGGAGGAGGAAGGGTAGGATAGGAGGGCCAACACCCTCCCAGGCATCAGGGCCGGCAAGTGAAGGAGCCGAGCCGGGAACCCAGCCCCCAGTCGGGGGCGCTCTCACGCTGCTCTGTGGCTTTCTTTGCCAGTGTGGTCGCAAACTCCTGGCTTCTAGGGGACTTGTTAAGGAGGTGGATTCCTGCCCCAGCCTGCAAGTCTCTGTGGTTGAACGTGGACCAATGCACCAGAAGGTTCCATTTCCAGTCAGGGCACATGCTGGGTTGCAGGCTCGATCCCCAGTAGGGGGCGTGCAGGAAACAGCTGATCAATGATTCTCATCATTGATTTGCTATCTCCCTCTCTCCCTCCCTTCCTTTCTGAAATCAATTTAAAATAAATTTTTAAAAAATCGGTTCCTGGACTCCTCCCAGCGCCCCCCACCCCCACCCCAAAGATTATAACCCAGTGAGCTAGTGCGGAACATGCAGGTCTAACGTGGTCCAGGTAATTCTGATGCAGATGGACTGTTCACCACCCTTGGAAAACTGCGATGAGCCCTCCTCACTCCCCACCCCACTTTACCCTCTCACCCTCACCTCACCCGCTCACCGCCACCCCACCCCACCCGGAAGCTGACCATCCTGGGACTCACGTAACAGCCACGTGTTTCCCCAAACAGCTGCATGCTCTCAAGGAGAAGAGTGTCCTGCCCACCCCGCAGACCCAGGCTGCCCAGGAGGGGGCCTTGCTGAGCAAGCGCAGGGGCAGCGCGCCCGTCCTGCGGCAGTGGTGCACCGGCCGGGGGCGGCCTGTGTACGAGGGCCAGGCCTGGGTGCTGGCCGCTGTTGCTTGCACAGGTACGGATCGGGCTCACCTTGACCACCGTACAGAGTAGAGTGTCCTCCTGTCGGGTTGCCCGGTGGCCCCCCTGTGGGAGAGACATCTCCAAAAGCAGGTACTGCCCCACCCGCCGCCTTCCCTCCCCTCCATTGATCCATAGCGGGCTCAGGGGCACCCTCTGGCCAAGAAAGCAGTATTTGCTCAGGGCGGCTCCTCCTGACCAGCTTTTGCTCCGTTTCCCGCTCGGCCAAGTTGGGCCCATCTGGGGAACTCTGGTCCCAAACTCACTTTCACCCCGAACCTCCCGCTGCCGCTCCCCCAGTAGAGCAAGCCCGCAGTGGGCTCCCCTGCTGAGGGCTGTGTGCACCGCATTTCCTGGCCTTTCGAGGTCCTGTGCCGGCTGTCAGTTCTAACTTCCCGTGCATGTGCAACCTCCTCTTTCCACGCCGTCACCTGGCATTTAAGACAGTGCCTGCCCAGAAGAGACCCTGAAAACACTAGCCGTACCCCCACCCCGCACCAGGCCCTGTGGCCTCGCTGACTCCGCCCCTTCCACGCAGTGCTGCGAGGCCTGGGGATCCCTGCGCGCGTCGTGACCACGTTCTCCTCCGCCCAGGGCACGGGCGGGGGCCTGCTGGTGGACGAGTACTACACCGAGGAGGGCCTGCAGAACGGAGAGGGCCAGCGAGGCCGGATCTGGTGAGCAGCCCAAGGGGATGAAGCCTCGGACTGGAAGGGCTCCAAACCTGGGCCCTAACCCCCTGGGAACCCACCGCCCCGAGTGGCCCAGGCTCTGAGAGGAGGCAGGACGCTGAGGGTCAGTCGTGGCATGCACGCTCCTTCCTGGTGTTACAGCCACTTTTACACAGCAATTCCCACCCCCATGGCAACAGCAACTGCTATTTCTAGAACCTCCTCGGGACTCTTTTTGGCACTTAAATTGCTCTTTTGCAACCTTCAGGATCTTCCAGACTTCCACAGAGTGCTGGATGACCCGGCCTGATTTGCCCCCGGGTTACGGTGGATGGCAGATTCTGTACCCAAGTGCTCCTCAGGGAGGTGCAGGTAAAACCTGAAGGGGGGGGCGGGGGGCGGGTCAGGACCACCCTGGGCTGCACAGAGTGCCTGGGCTGAAGGAGTCCCTTGGAGAGGAAACAGGAACAACAGGTGGTCCAAAAGGGGTTTGCATTCCCTAAAGCAAGAAAAGTGGAGAGAATGATAGTGGCTGGCAGAATGCCGACCTGATACCCGAGGGCTCAAGGGGACAAAGGTGTCAGCCATCTCAGCCCCAGGCTGTGGGGAGAGGAGCCCCACCTCAGAGCAGCAGGTGAGAGAGCTGGGCCTCGGTCAAAGGCAGAGGGCCTGAAGGGAGCTGGTAGGTGTGTGCGGGTCAGGGGCTTGCCATGGGGTTTCTGAGGTTCTGGGTGTGGATGAAGAGGGAATCAAAATAGGTTCAAGCTCATAGACGGAGTCTGGATTTAAGCTCCGGAACGGTCTTTAGGATCCATAAAAAGATGGTTCTTCCTTCCCCAGCAACAGAACAGTGGCCTATTCCTATCACATCCATAGCAGAGCTGGCTTAGGAGCCCGGGTGCACTATGTTTCTCTGGGGTCTGCCTGTCCAGTTTCTGAGAGGGCTCCTGGACCGACCATTACCAAAATTACTGTCACTAAACATTGTTTCACCTCTGCACGCCCTCTTAGAAGCCCTGCTTAGTGCCCATCTCTGACCTTAATCCCCGGGGAAGGAAAATAGGGTCTAGGGTGGGAACTGAGATTATGGAGCTCTGACCCAAGCAGAGGTCTGGGTGTGGCTCCTCTTGCCCACTGACCCTTCTCTCCCTTAGTCCTGAAGGCCTGTGATCTGGTCCCGGTCAGAGCGGTCAAGGAGGGGATCCTGGGGCTGACCCCCGCAGTAGCAGACATGTTTGCCTCAGTAAACGCCGCATGCGTGGTCTGGAAGTGCTGTGAGGACGGGACACTGGCGCTGACCAACTCCAACACGAAGTATGTGGGCAGCAATATCAGCACCAAAGGTGTGGGCAGTGACCGCTGTGAGGACATCACTCAGAACTACAAGTATCCTGAAGGTACTGGCCAGGGGAGGGCCCCGGGCTCCTCAGCTCCTGAAATAGCAAAGAGGGAGGATGCAGGCCGTGGAGAGTTGCGGTTCTTTCCCCACCATATTTTTCATATTGACCTATGAGAAATATATGTCAATATGACATTTGACATTTGGGGCCAGGGAATGCTTGGCTGTGAGGGGCTGTTCAGCATTCCTGACCTCTCCCCACCAGATGCCAACACCCCTCCATCACCAATCACCACCACCACCCATTGTGACAAACAAAAGTGTCCCCAGTCCTAACCGGTTTGGCTCAGTGGTTAGAGCGTCGGCCTGTGGACTGAAGGGTCCCAAGTTCAATTCCAGTCAAGGGCATGTACCTTGGTTGCGGGCACATCCCCAGTAGGGGGTGTGCAGGAGGCAGCTGATTGATGTTTCTCTCTCATCAATGTTTCTAACTCTCTATCCCTCTCCCTTCCTCTCTGTAAAAAATCAATAAAATATATTTTTAAAAAAAAAAGTGTCCCCAGACATCCCCAAATGTTTCCTGAGGGGTAAAATTGCCCCCGATTTTGCTACAAAACAACCCAGTTAATACTAAACCCAGCTGCCAAAAGATGTTCTTCCTCTTCCCTGCTTATCCAATCCCTCTTAACCTGTTCCTCCCTCCATATTAGTTAATGGCACCGCTGTCTACCTATTTGTTCCGATAATAAGGCCTGCACTCCCGTCTTTTCCCCTTCGCTGCCCCACATTACTCTCACATTTGTCTCCTCATCTCCTTCCCCCTTGCTTTTAGTATCCCTCTCCCTTCCTCTCTATAAAAAATCAATAAAATATATATTTTAAAAAAAAGTGTTCCCAGACATCCCCAAATGTCTCCTGAGGGGCAAACTTGCCCCCAATTTTGCTACAAAACAACACACTTAATACTAAACCCAGCTGCCAAAAGATGTTGTTCTTCCTCTCCCCTGCTTATCCAATCCCTCTTAACCTGTTCCTCCCTCCATATTAGTTAATGGCACCGCTGTCTACCTATTTGTTCCGATAATAAGGCCTGCACTCCCGTCTTTTCCCCTTCGCTGCCCCACATTACTCTCACATTTGTCTCCTCATCTCCTTCCCCATTGCCTATAGGTAACCCAGGGCCTTGTCATCTCTTGTCCACAATATTCCAATGGTCGCCTAACTGGACCCCCTGCCTGCAGTCTCTCCATCATTATTCCATTTCCAAACTTTCCATTTCCAGAATGAGCTTTCTAAGACACAAGTATAATTATCTTACACCCTTGCTCCAGAACATTCCATGGGCCCCATTGCCCTGGGCATAAGTTCCAACTCCTTCACTGAGGAAGATTCAAGTCTCTCCCAAACTGTCCTCAGGGACAGTGTGAATTGTCCAAAAGCGGGCTCTCCCAACTGTCCCAGGGGCAAATTCATGGCACTTGAAAAAGAACTCGGTCCTTGAGTGACTTGGAAGGGACACGCTGTGTCTGTGCTGAACGCAGACTTAAAACAAACAAAAAAAAAGCTAAATATGCCCTTAGAGCAGGGGTGGGCAAACTTTTTGACTCGAGAGCCACAATGGGTTCTTAAACTGGACCGGAGGGCCGGAACAAAAGCATGGATGGAGTGTTTGTGTGAACTAATATAAATTCAAAGTAAACATCATTACATAAAAGGGTACGGTCTTTTTTGTTTTTAGTTTTATTCATTTCAAATAGGCTGGATCCGGCCCGCAGGCCGTAGTTTGCCCACGGCTGCCTTAGAGGTTTGCAAAGTTCTGTGACTTTGGCATTTGAGCAGCCGTGGGTAAATGAATCTTAATCCTGGGCTTCTATTAGAAGGGCCTATGCCTGCGGGGTAAGAGGCCCGCTTTGTTTCTCCTGTTCTTCAGGGTCTCTTCAAGAAAAAGAGGTGCTGGAGAGAGTCCAGAAAGAGAAACTGGAGCATGGGGAAGACAACAGCATCCATCCTCCCCGTCTCGAGACTGAGGATCCTCTGTATCTGTTCTTGGAAGCACCCAGCTCCCTACCCCTGAGAGGGGATGCCCAGTTCTCCGTGACCCTGGTGAACCCCAGTGACCAGGAGAAGGCTGTGCGGCTGGCAATTGGGGTGCAGGCCGTGTACTACAACGGCGTCCTGGCTGCTGAGCTCTGGAGGGAGAAGCTGCTCCTTACCCTCAGTGCCAACCTGGGTAACTCTCTATGGCCCTGCCAGATTGCCCAGACACCCAGTTCCTACCCTGGGCAGACTGCAGCCATAAGGCTCCCCCTGCAGGTCTCAATGGGTGGCTTCTAGCTCCTGGTATTCTCTCTCTCTCTCTCT
>NW_006383006.1:2975990-2976333 GCF_000327345.1 Myotis davidii
CTCCTCTTCTCTCTCCCCATATAGTTATTGTGCTTCACACAGAAAAACAAATCCCACAATTCTGGTTGCAGTAAGGTAAGTACACAGGCCACAGCAGCAGTGTAAGAAGTGTTGGCAAGGCAAACAGAATAGAATGGCAGGGAGCATTGCACCCAGACTGGAGCACAGGCTGCCTCCAAGTAAATGAAGCGGCTCCGGGTCCTACAGGGTGAGCAGGACAGTGGTGGCCAGAAAAGTGAGTCATGGGCATTCCGGGCAGAGGAGCATGTGTGCAGGTTCTTCCTCCCAGAGATTCCTACTTAATTGGCCTGGGGTGGGGTCTGGGCATTGGTGTTTTTAAAAC